>NW_024070196.1:57959464-58287289 GCF_014754425.2 Oryx dammah | reverse complement strand
CGGCCTTCAGCAGCCTGGCCTGGGCCAGCCCGGCGCTTGTCTGTAAACCCTGACATCATCAGCACCCCATCAATCGCCTTGCCTGAGCTGGCTGGCCAGACCTCTGCCTGGAATTTGGCCCTGGCAGAGATCAAAGTCTGACTTGGGAGCCCTGCCATGGGGGAAAGTAGGAGGGCTGGTTGGGGGGCCTCAATGGAGGAAGGGGAGTCTCAGATTCAGGGCTCTTGACGGCTTGTTGCCAGTCTACTGTGCCCCTCTCACTTTGGACAAGAACTTCAGCTCTCTAGGCCTCAGTTTGCGCATGTGTAAAGTGGAATTAAAACATCCATGAAACTGGTGGGTCTGTAAACTCCTTAGAATGTAAAGCTGGATAAAACGATGTCTCAAATTTAAGAATACTCAAAGGGGAATTAAATGTGTGCTGTGGGGAAGCAGAGAGGGCATAAATAAAATAAGGTTGGCAAAACGATAATCGCTAAATCTGAGTGAAGAATATGTGGGTGATGATTATACTTTCCTGTTTTGTGGATGTTTGAAAATTTCCTAAAGAGTTCAATTTAAAAAATCTGTATAGGGCTTCCCTGGTGACTCAGTGATAAAGAATCCACCCGCCAGTGCAGGAGACAAGGGTTCAATCCCTGGGTCAGGAAGATCCTGCGTAGCAACTAAGCCTCTGTGCATCACAACTTTTGAGCCTGTGCTCTAGAGCCCAGGAGCCACAACTACTGAAGACTGCATGGACCCTAGAATCTGTGCTCTGCAACAAAAGGAAGCCACCACAGTGAGAAGCGCACACACTGCAACTAGAAAGTTAGCCCCAGCTTCACCACAACTAGAGAAAAGTCCATGCATAACAGTGAAGACCCAGCACAGCCATAAATAAATAAAATTATTTTTTAAAGTCTGTATAAATCTGTAGAAATGTGAGATAGTTTTTTGTTTGTTTCTGAGTTGGGGGAAGTAGCAGGGTTCCCTGATGATAAAACGTCTTACACCCCTGCTGATGTCTGAAGCCCGTGGTTAGTGTGGGGAAGGCAGAGTGGAGTCAGCCTTGGGGGTGTGTGTGTGTGTTCCCCTGACGCACATTTGTTAAGGACCTGGTATATACTAGAGTCTGAGAGTGCCCGGTGATGAAATGAGAGCATCCACCTTCTCTAGAGTGATCTGCCCGACACTCCCTGAGCCGCCCTTCCTAAATATGCCCTGACTGTCCCTTCATGAGATCAGAGGCTGGGGGGTTCAGCCCAGGCCCTTGGCCACCTTCCATGGTCAGATAATACGAGGCCACACTTAGAACGATCTTGCTGCCACATTGCCGGCTATGCCCACCTCCCTAGCAAGCCCAGCCCTGCAGGCACATTTGACCTCTGTCACCACTTCCTGTCCCTTGCAGGTGATTCTGCTATAAAATTGCTAGGTTTAGCAAATGGAAACACAGGATGTCCAGTTAAATTTGAATTTCAGAGAACTAATAGATGATTTTTAGCATAAGTACATTCCATACCATATTTTGTTGTTTAGTCTCAGGCGTGTCCGATTCTTTGTGACCCCATGGACTGCATCATCCTGCCCTTCACCATCTCCCAGAGTTTGCTCAAACTCGTGTCCATGGAGTCGGTGATGCCATCCAACCATCTCATCCTCTGTTGCCCCCTTCTCCTCCTGCCCTCAATCTTTCCCAGCATCAGGGTCTTTTCCAGTGAGTCGACTCTTATGTCAGGTGGCCGAAGTATTACAGCTTCAGCAGCAATCCTTCCATTGAACATTCAGGGTTGATTTCCTTCAGGATTGACTGGTTTGATCTCCTTGCTGTCCAAGAGACTCTCAAGAGTCTTCTCCAGCACCACAGTTTGAATGCATCAAATCTTCAGTGCTCAGCCTTCTTCAAGGTCCAACTCTCACATCCATACATGACTATTGGAAAAACCATAGCTTTGAATATATGGACCTTTGTCAACAAAGTGATGTCTCTGTTTTTTAATATGCTACCTAGATTTGTCATAACTTTTCTTCCAAGGAGCAAGCATCTTTTAATTTCATGGCTGCAATCACCATCCACAGTGATTTTGGAGCCAAGAAAATAAAGTCTGTCACTGTTTCCATTTTCCACATCTGTTTGCCGTGAAGTGATGGAACCAGATGCCATGATCTTCATATTTGGAATGTTGAGTTTTAAGCCACCTTTTTCACTGTTCTCTTTCAGTTTTATCAAGAGGCTCTTCACTTTTGGCCATTAGGATTGTATCACATGCATATCTGAGGTTATTGATCTTTCTCCCAGCAATCTTGATTCCAGCTTGTGATTCATCCAGCCTGGCATTTCACATGATGTACTTTGCATATAAGTTAAATAAGCAGGGTGACAATATACAGCTTTGACGTACTCCTTTCCTAATTTGTAACCAGTTTGTTGTTTCATGTCCAATTCTGTTTCTTCTTGACCTGCATACAGGTTTCTTAGGAGATAGGTAAGGTGGTCTGGTATTCCCATCTCTTTAAGAATTTTCCACAGTTGTGATCCACATAGTCAAAGGCTTTAACATAGTCAGTGAAGCAGAAGTAGATGTTTTTCTAGAATTCTCTTCCTTTTTCTATGATCTAACAGATGTTGGCAATTTGATCTCTGGTTCCTCTGCCTTTTCTGAATCCAGCTTATATATCTGGAAGTTCTCTGTTCACACACTTGAAGCCTAGCTTAAAGGAGTTTGAGCATTACTCTGCTAGCATGTGAAATGAGTGCAATTGTGTAATGGTTTGAATATTCTTTGGCATTGTCCTTCTTTGAGATTAGAATGAAAACTGACTTTTCCTGTCCTGTGGCCACTGCTGAGTTTTCCAAACTTGCTGGCATATTGAGTGCAGGACTTTAACAGCATGATCTTTCAGGATTTTAAAAGTCCAGTTGGAATTCCATCACCTCCACTAGCTTTGTTCATAGTAATGCTCCCTAAGGCCCATTTGATATTATACTCTGGGATGCCCAGCTTTAAATGTGTGGCCACACCGCTGTGGTTACCCAAGTCATTGAGACCTTTTTCTGTACAATTTTTCTGTGTATTCTTGCCACCTCTTCTTAATCTCTTCTCCTTCTGTTAGTTGCTTAGAGTTTGTCCTTTATTGTTCCCATCCTTGCATGAAATGTTTTCTTGCTATCTCCAGTTTTCTTGAAGAGATCTCTAGTCTTTCCCATTCCATTGTTTTGTTCTATTTCTTTGCATTGTTCACTTCAGAAGGCTTTCTTATCTCCCCTTGCTATTCTTTGGAATTCAGCATTCAGTTGGGTATATCGTAGGCTTTCTCCTTTGCCTTGCACTTCTCTTCTTTTCTCAGCTATTTGTAAGGCTTCTTCAGACAACCATTTTGCCTTCTTGCATTTCTTTTTCTTTGGGATGATATTGTTCACTACCTCCTGTACAATGTTACAAACCTCTGTCTGTAGTTCTTCAGCCACTCTATCATATCTAATCCCTTGAATCTATTTGTCACTTCCACTGTATAATCATAAGGGTTTTGATTTATGGCCTAGTGCTTTTCCCTACTTTTTTCAGTTTAAGCCTGAATTTTGCAATAAGGAGCTCATGATATGAGTCACAGTTAACTCCAGGTCTTGTTTTGCTGCTTAGAGCTTTTCCATCTTCATCTGCAAAGAATATAATCAATCTGATTTCAGACATACTTATACTAAAAAATATCCATCATTTATCTGAAATTCAATTTTTTTCTGTACCAGATGCCATGGGATCATAGTTTCCCTTCATGTCCCCTGCAGTGGAAGCATGGAGTCTTAACCACAGAGCCCCCAGGGAAGTCAGTTTTAACTAGGGGTATTATATCTGGTGTCCCTTTCCTGGTGTCATCCAATAATCTGTCCTTCCTTCCAACACCATCCAGATACCTGACATGTGCCAGAGACTCAGGGATTACTGACTTAGTTCCTGCCTATGAGAACCTTCCCTGGCTGTGCAGGGAATCAATAATTGCCAACAGGTGTTTAAAATAGAGTTCTAAGCAGAGAGTATTAGAAGCAAAAAGTGAAAGTAGCCCGGGGATGAGGATGCCCTTGGAAGAGACCAGAGCTGCGTGGGGTGACATTGACTCTAGGTGTAGCTGTAGTTGACCAGGGATATGCATTTCACAGGCTGTTTTCTGTGGGTCAGAGTGGGTGGCTGGCCTGTGGACATAGGATAATCAGCAGTTCCTTGAAATCCAGGCTCCATCAATTGCTTAGTTACTCTGAGACTCAGAAACAACTATGGAGTGCCATCTTGTCAGGGACACTGAGTGAATGAACAGGTGAGGTCTTGTCCCCATGGCACAGGGGATCAATGGGGAAGACACAGAAAACAGGTGCGTAGGTAAATGAATGTGGGGTTTCACGCAAGATAAGTGCTATGAAGAAAATGATACAGGACACTGGTGGAAGGTGTTGAGGGTCTGAGGGGAGGGCTGGATTCTGGGGTGAAGTGGATAATATTCATCACTAACATTTTAGTATTCCTTTTACTATTTCCTCCTGTATTCTTGCCTGGAAAATCCCAAGGATGGAGGAGCCTGGTAGGCTGTAGTCCATGGGGTCACAAAGAGTCGGACACAACTGAATGACTTCACTTTCACTTTTCTCTTTTCCTACTCCTCCGAATGCTCTTCATAGATGAACTCATTTCATTCTTACACCAGCCCAAAGAGGTTGTAACCGTTATTATCCCATATGACAGATGAAGAAACAGAGGCACAGAGAAATTACACTCTTTGCCCTCTGCACCTCAGCTTCCCCATCTTTAATGAGAGGCTCAGTAGACTTCTGTGAGGATGAAATCAATTTGTAACTATGAAGAGTGCTTCATGGGTGCATCACTGCTGCTGAGAACCAGCCTATGCACCAAGCATCTATCACGTGGGTGCATGTTTGCTAACAATTGGGGGAGCCCTTGGGAGCCTCCTTGGCTTCCCTGTTACATTAGAGCAGCCTGCCGTGTTGGACTGTGAACTCCCAAGAGGGTGTCCTCACTTCACCTATCCCTGTTCCCTCAGCATCTGGACCAGCATGGGCATGTTGCAGGAATTCTTCCCCGTCTCTGGTTTCAGTCATGGAGAATCTCCTCCCAAGAGAAGCGTCACTGAGTGTCTATCGAGTTATCTTACTTATCTGTGTCAGTTATTCCCACCCTGATGTCCTGCTCCCAGGGCACTAACTGAACATCAGGCTCCCTTGAGAGCTGAGGCTGGGGTCTTTTTGACTCCACCCTGTCCTGCCCAAGCTGCCTGTGGGCTCTGGGCCAGGCAGTGCCACACAGGCTCCTCCAAGAGTGATTCTGGCTTCCCCTCCCTCTGCTACCCCAGAGAAGGGAATGTCAACCCACTCCAGTATTCTTGCCTGGAGAATTCCATGAACAGAGGAGCCTTGTGAGTTATAGTCCATGGGGTTGCAAAGAGATGGACATGACTGAGTGACTAACACACACACCGCACTGTACTGCGAACTAGCAAGCCAAAAACCCCTGTATTTACAAAGTACCTAAAAATGTTGCATCATATATAAAAACCAAGCAGGACAAATAAAAATAAATCCACATCGTAATACAACTGTAGAACACAGAGCCAAAGAAACAACCTTAATCGATGAAAAGATCACCAAGGAAGGACTGACATCACACATCTCAGCAGCAACAACAGAGGATAAAAGTCACCATCTGCAAAATGCTGAGAACACAGTAACTGAAAACCCAAAATTCTATACCCAGTGAAACTATCATGTGAAGAATGAGAACTGAAGTAGATGTTTTTATGTTCAAATAGACAAAAGAGACGCTTTAAGAAATGCTGAAATAACTGCTGGGGCACATCCTTTAGGAAGAAGGAAAACAGATGCAGGAGGAAGCATGCACCATAGGAAGAAAGAGGTGAAGAGAAAGCAGTGAGTATATGGGCAAATCAAGATGCACCAATTAGAGCAAATAGTGACAGTGTGTTGAGGTTGTAAAACCATGCAGAAGTGAACCCTTCATGGGATTATCTGAATTAAAGTGTTCTAAATCTTTGTATTGCTGGAGATATGTATTGATATTGATAAACTTAGTTACCCACAGTAACCTTGAAGCCAGGGGGGATAATTTTTAATTTCTGTGTCAACATTAAAATAATTGCGCAAAATACACAGCTTCCAAAGGAAAAAAAGAGGCCATAGAGAAAGCTCAGTCAATCCAGTAGAGGGAAGAAAAAAGAAATATATAGAAAACACGTGAAAATAGCACAAAAAGATGGTAGATATAGATTCAGTTATATCAGCAGTCACGATACATCTAAGTTTATCAGCAACAGCAATAAGAAACCATGTCTTACTGGGTGAAGAACAAAAATAATAGTCAGCTATTCATTGTTTATAGAAGATGCAGCTACAACTATAAGGGCACAAAAAGATTAGAAATGCAAGGATTAATCTGGCAAACACTAAGAGCAAACTTGCATGACTATATTCATATCCAACCAAAAAGACTTTATCTCAAAGAGCACTGTCAGAAATGAGGCTTACAATGTAACGTTAAGACTTAATTCACTGGAAGCTATAATTATTTCAAACTTGAGTGCACTTAACATCCCCAATCCACAATGACAGTGGAAGATTTTCACAGGCCTCTCAGCTGTTGACAGTTGTGTAATAAGGAAGTAAGAACACAGAAGACATTGGAACAACACAGTTAACAGCCCAGCTCTAATGGACATGTCTCGAGGCACACAATTACAGACTCATGTTCTTGGCAGCACAGGGACATTTGTGAAAATGAATGATGAGACTCTGCTCTCCAGGAGGGCAGAAGGTGGAAGGAGGCTGAAAGGGATCCAGTTCCAGGAGAGGAGGGGAGGTGGGCAGAGCCTGGGCAAACAGGGAGAAGGAAGGCTGGATTGTTTTTTCTTAATATATATATTTTATTGAAGTACAGTTGATTTACAGTGTTTCAGGTGAAAAGGTGATTCAGTTTATATATATACACATATCTTATTATTTTTGAAATTATTTTCCATTATAGATTATTACAAGATATTGACTGTATTTCCTTGTGCAATACAGTAAACCTTTGTTGCTAGATGCATATCTATTTTTTTAAATTAGAAATCGAGCATTCTATTTATATCAAGTCAACAGGTGGCATCAAAATGTCATACCTTTTTTAGTTAGGCAAAAATTCGTAGTTCTTCTAAAACATATATTATACACATTACTTAGTTCAGTTCAGTTCAGTCGCTCAGTCGTGTCTGACTCTTTGCAACCCCATGAATCGCAGGACACCAGGCCTCCCTGTCCATCACCAACTCCCGGAGTTCACTCAGACTCATGTCCATCGAGTTAGTGATGCCATCCAGCCATCTCATCCTCAGTTGTCCCCTTCTCTTTCTGCCCCCAATCCCTCCAAGCATTGGGGTCTTTTCCAATGAGTCAACTCTTCACATGAAGTGGCCAAAGTATTGGAGTTTCAGCCTCAGCATCAGTCCTTCCAATGAACACCCAGGACTGGTTGTCTTTAGGATGGACTGGTTGGATCTCCTTGCAGTCCAAGGGACCCACAAGAGTCTTCTCCAACACCACAGTTCAAAAGCATCAATTCTTCGGCACTCAGCTTTCTTCACAGTCCACCTCTCGCATCCATACATGACCGCTGGAAAAACCATAGGCTTGACTAGATGGACCTTTGTTGGCAAAGTAGTATCTCTGCTTTTCAATATACTATCTAGGTTGGTCATAACTTTCCTTCCAAGGAGTAATGTCTTTTAATTTCATGGCTGCAATCACCATCCACAGTGATTTTGGAGCCCCCCAAAATAAAGGCTGACACTGTTTTCACTGTTTCCCCATCTATTTCCCATGAAGTGATGGGACCAGATGCCATGATCTTCATTTTCTGAATGTTGAGCTTTAAGCCAACTTTTTCGCTCTCCTCTTTCACTTGCATCAAGAGGCTTTTTAGTTCCTCTTCACTTTCTGCCATAAGGGTGGTGCCATCTGCATATCTGAGATTATTGATATTTCTCCCAGCAATCTTGATTCTAGCTTGTGTTTCTTCCAGCCCAGTGTTTCTCATGATGTACTCTGCATAGAAGTAGGTGACAATATACAGCCTTGATGTACTCTTTCTATTTGGAACCAGTCTGTTGTTCTATGTCCAGTTCTGTTTCCTGACCTGCATATAGGTTTCTCAAAAGACAGGTCAGGTGGTCTGGTATTCCCATCTCTCTCAGAATTTTCCACAGTTGTATTGTGATCCACAGCGTCAAAGGCTTTGGCATAGTCAATAAAGCAGAAATAGATGTTTTTCTGGAACTCTCTTGCTTTTTCCATGATCCAGCGGATGTTGGCAATTTGATCTCTGGTTCCTCTGCCTTTTCTAAAACCAGTGTGAACATCTGAAATTTCATGGTTTACATATTGCTGAAGCCTGGCTTGGAGAATTTTGAGCATTACTTTACTAGTGTGTGAGATGAGTGCAACTGTGCAGTAGTTTGAGCATTCTTTGGCATTGCCTTTCTTTGGGATTGGAATGAAAACTGACCTTGTCCAGTCCTGTGGCCACTGCTGAGTTTTCCCAATTTGCTGGCATATTGAGTGCAGCACTTTGACAGCATCATCTTCCAGGATTTGAAATAGCTCAACTGGAATGCCATCACCTTCACTAGCTTTGTTTGTAGTGATGCTTTCTAAGGCCCACTTGACTTCACATACCCGGATGTCTGGCTCTAGGTGAGTAATCACACCATCATTATTACCTGGTCATGAAGCTCTTTTTTGTACAGTTCTTTGGTGTATTCTTGCCACCTCTTCTTAATATCTTCTGCTTCTGGTAGGTCCATACCATTTCTGTCCTTTATTGAGCCCATCTTTGCATGAAATGTTGCCTTGGTATCTTTAATTTTCTTGAAGAGATCTCTAGTCTTTCCCATTCTGTTGTTTTCCTCTATTTCTTTGCACTGATCGCTGAGGAAGGCTTTCTTATCAGTACTTGGATGCAATCTCAAAAACAACTGAATGATCTCTGTTCGTTTCCAAGGCAAACCATTCAATATCACCGTAATCCAAGTCTATGCCCCAACCAGTAATGCTGAAGAAGCTGAAGTTGAATGGTTCTATGAAGACCTACAAGACCTTTTAGAACTAACACCCCCAAAAGATGTCCTTTTCATTATAGGGGACTGGAATGCAAAAGTAGGAAGTCAAGAAACACCTGGAGTAACAGGCAAATTTGGCCTTGGAGTACAGAATGAAGCAGGGCAAGGCTAATAGAGTTTTGCCAAGAGAAAGCACTGGTCATAGCAAACACTCTCTTCCAACAACACAAGAGAAGACTCTACACATGGACATCACCAGATGGTCAACACTGAAATCAGATCAATTATATTCTTTGCAGCCAAAGATGGAGAAGCTCTATACAGTCAGCAAAACAAGACCAGGAGCTGACTGTGGCTCAGATCATGAACTCCTTGCTGCCAAATTCAGACTTAAATTAAAGAAAGTAGGGAAAACCACTAGACCATTCAAGTATGACCTAAATCAAATCCCTTATGATTATACAGTGGAAGTGAGAAATAGATTTAAGGGACTAGATCTGATAGAGTGCCTGATGAACTATGGATGGAGGTTCGTGACATTGTACAGGAGACAAGGATCAAGACCATCCCCATGGAAAAGAAATGCAAACAAGCAAAATGGCTGTCTGGGGAGGCCTTACAAATAGCTGTGAAAAGAAGAGAGGCGAAAAGCAAAGGAGAAAAGGAAATATATAAGTATTACATATATATATGTCTGCAAAAATTCTCTACTATGTTTAATAAAGGCTTGAGAGAGAACTTAAAAAGAAGATATTGGAAAACATAAACTAAATGAAATGGGAGCACCGAATATGAAATAGAAAAAGTGAAACAAACTAGATAAAAGTAAAAGGTCATCATATAGTGCAGTTGTTTTTAAACATGACTTGCTCATTAGAAACATATCTGGAGTTCTGGAGGAAAAAAGGCAATACCTGGGCATTTGAATATTTCAAAAAATTTCAAGATAATTCTGATATGCATCTGGATTTTAAAAAGTGATTACAGGTTTTTCTATTAAATCCTAGTTTTGACAATACAGAGTTCTATTTTTCTGTTGACTTATCATGATACAATGGTATTAAATGAGTAATAGTTACTTAATCACAATAGTAAAAGATGTTATCAGTTTTCACAGTCAATAGCCAGACAAAAAATAAAAGATAACTACTACTGTAAGCCATAATGGGAACATGATTAGCTTAACAATATAAAATAGTTACATACAGTTTGGGGGATCAAGCAGTGATGTGGTAAGTGGAAGTGTATACAAGAACATGTTTTGATCAGACTGCTCAGCTAGTCTCTGTCTTTTGGTTGGTGTATTTAATCCACTTACATTTAAGGTAATTATCAGTATGTATGATCCTATTACCATTTTAATTGTTTTGGATTTATTTTTTGTAGGTCTTTTCCTTCTCTTATGTTTCCTGTTTAGAAAAGTTCCTTTAGCATTTGTTGTAAAGCTGGTTTGGTGGTGCTGAATTCTCTTGCCTGACTGGAAAGCTTTTGATTTCTCCATCAAATCCAAATCAGAGTTTTGCTGTGTAGTATTCTTGGTTTTAGGGCTTCTCTGATAGGTCAGTTGGTAAGGGATCTGCCTGCAATGTGGGAGACCTGGGTTTGATCCCTGGGTTGGGAAGATCCCCTGAAGAAGGGAAAGGCTACCCACTCCAATATTCTGGGCCTGGGGAATTCCATGGGATCGCAAAGAGTCAGACATGACTCACGGACTTTCACTTCACTTCATTCTTGGCTGTAAATTCTTCCTTTTCATCATTTTAAATAAATTATGCCATTCCCTTCTGGCTTGTAGAGTTTCTGTTGAGAAATCAGCTGATAGCCTGATGGAAGTTTCCTTATAAGTTATTTATCATTTCCCCCTTGTTGCTTTTAATATTTTTCTTTGTCTTCAATTTTTGTCAGTTTGATGTGTTCCTCCTTGGGTTTATCCCACCTGAGACTCTGTGCTTTCTGGACATGGTTGACTATTTCCTTTCCCATATTAGGGAAGTTTTCATCGTTTATCTCTTCAAATATTTTCTCAGGTCCTTTCTCCCTCTCTCCTCCTTCTGCGACTCCTGTAATGCAAATGTTGGTGCACTTAATGTTGTCCCAGAGGTCTCTTAGGCTGTCTTCATTTCTTTTCATTATTTTTTCTATATTCTGTTCTGCAGTGATTTCTAACATTCTGTCTTGTAGGTCCATTTATCTATTCTTGTTGTTGTTCGGTTGCTCAGTTGTGTCTGACTCTTTGTGCCCCCATGGACTGTAGCATGCCAGGCTTTTCTGTCCTTCACCATCCCCCAAAGTTTGCTCAAACTCCTGTCCATTGAGTAAGTGATGCCATCTAACCATCTCATCCTCTGTCATCCCCTTCTCCTGATCTCAGTCTTTCCCAGTGTTAGGGTCTTTTCCAGTCAGTCAGCTCTTCACATCAGGTGGCCAAAGTATTGGAGCTTCAGCAGCAATCCTTCCATTGACTATTCAGGGTTGATTTCCTTCAGGATTGACTGGTTTGATCTCTTTGCTGTCCAGGGGACTCTCAAGAGTCTTCTCCAGCACCATAGTTCGAAGGCACCAATTCTTCAGTGCTCATCTTTTTTTATGGTCCAACTCTCACATCCACACATGACCACTGGAAAAACCATAGCTTTGACTATATGGACCTTTGTCCGCAAAGTAATGTCTCTGCTTTTTAATACACTGTCTAGGTTTGTCATTGCTTTTCTTCCAAGGAGCAAGCATCCTTTAATTTCATGGCTGCAGTCACCATCTACAGTGATTTTGGAGCCCAAGAAAATAAAGTCTGTCACTGTTTTCACTGTTTCTCCATCTATTTGCCATGAGGTGATGGGACCAGATGCCATGATCTTCGTTTTTTGAATGTTGAGTTTTAAGCCAACTTTTTCACTCTCCTCTTTCACTTTCATCAGGAGGCTCTTTAGTTCCTCTTTGCTTTCTGCCATAAGGGTAGTGTCATCTGCATATCTGAGGTTATTGATATTTCTCCTGGCAGTCTTGATTGCAGCTTGTGATTTATCCAGCCCGTATGTACTCTGTATGTTAGTTATATAAGCAGAGTGACAATATGCAGCCTTGATGTACTCCTTCCCCAGCTTTGAACCAGTTTGTTGTTCTTTGTCCAGTTCTAACTGTTGCTTCTCGGTCTACGTACAGGTTTCTCAGGAGACAGGTAAGAAAGTAAGGTGGTCTGGTATTCCCATGTCTTTAGGAATTTTCCACACTTTGTTGTGATACACACAGTCAAAGGCTTTAGCATAGTCAATGAAGCAGAAGTAGATGTTTTTCTGGAATTCTCTTGCTTTTTCTATGATCCAACAGATGTTGGCAATTTGATCTTTGGTTCCTCTGCCTGTTCTTCTGCCTCACTATTCTCACTTATGCTGTTGATTCCTTCTAGTGTATTATTCATCTCTGTTTGCTTGTTCTTTAGTTCTTATAGCTCTTTGGTAAACATTTCTTTCATCTTCTCCACTGTTTTCCCTAGATCCCGGATCATCTTCACTGAAGTGAAGTGACGTTGCTCAGTCGTGTCTGACTCTTAGCCACCCAGTGCACTGTAGCCTACCAGGCTCCTCTGTCCACAGAATTCTCCAGGCAAGAATACTGGAGTGGGTTGCCATTCCCTTCTCCAGGAGAGCTTCCTGACCCAGGAATTGAACCCGGGTCTCCCCCACTATAGGCAAACGCTTTACCATCTGAGCCACCAGGGAAGTGTGGAAGGTTGCTTATCTCCACTTCAGTTAGTTGTTTTTCTGGGGTTTTGTCTTGTCCCTTCATCTGGAACATAACTGTGCTTTTTCATCACGATTAACTTTCTGTAATATGGTTTTTGTTTTAGCTGCTGTGGGACTGTGGTTCTTCTTTCTTCTTCTGTCTGCCCTCTGATCAATGAGGCTAAAAGGCTTGTGTAAGCTTCCAGATGGGGGTGACTGGCTATGGGAAAAACTGGATCTTGCTCTGGTGGGTAGGGCCTTGCTCAGTAAAGCTTTAATCCAGTTATCTGCTGATGGGTAGGGTTGCACTCCCTCCAGGCAGTCCAGCCCTGGGGTCTGCTTTATGGTAGGGTTAGTGGTGAACTCCAAAGGGGACCTTCCCAGCCTGCTGCTGCCAGTGCCCCTGTCCCTGTGGCAAGCCCCTGTCGACCCAGGAGGCCCTCCAACATTAGCAGGTAGTTTTGGTTCAGTCTCCTGTGGGGTCACTGCTCCTTTCCTCTGGATCTTGGTGCATGCAAGATTTTGTTTGTACCCCCCAAGGGTAGGATCTCTGTTTCTCCTAGTCCTGTGGAAGTCCTATAATCAAATCCCACTGGCCCACTGGTCTGTGTCGACTAAAATAAAGATGTACAACTTGAGAGTTGTGAGTTAAGTTTTATTTGGGGCAAAATGAGGACTGCAGCCTGGGAGGCAGCATCTCAGATAGCTCTGAGAGACTGCTCCAAAGCAGCAGTGGGGGAAAGTCAATATATAAGGTTTTGATGAAGGGAGAGTTCAATACCATAAAGCACTCATTTTACAAAAGGTTTTTGTTAGTCATGAGGATCTGATGGCACCATGAAGCGATTTAGTGCTTCTCTAGAATGAGGAGATGCAAGGATTGAGATTATAAGATCTGTTCCTAAAAACATCCAACTTTTTAAAGACCGGTCCCACCAGATTCCCTGGAGCACAGAGTGCCTCACTCCACCCTGAACTCCCTCAGGTGTTGGTGAAGGTCAACAGCTATAGCAGCATGGGCTTCAATCTCCATAGAGGCAGATGGCAAATGCCTTTGTTGTTCAATTGTTGGCAATGCTTTTGGTAAGTGCCAATTTGTAGTTGATATGTGCAAGGCCAGATTCCCTGGGGATTCCCGTCCCTTTGTTGGATCCCCAGGCTGGGAAGCCTGACATGGGGTTCAGAACCTTCACAACGATGGGAGAACTTCTTTGGTATTACTGTTCTCCAGTTTGTTTCCATAGCACCCAGTGGGTATGGAAGTTGAGTTTATCATGATTGTGCCCCTCCTACCCTCTCACTGTGGCTGCTGCTTTGTGTTTGGACGTGGGATATCTATTTTTTTGGTGGGTTCCAGCATCCAGCATCCTCCATGGAAAAGAAATGCAAAAAAGCAAAATGGCTGTCTGTGGAGGCCTTACAAATAGCTGTGAAAAGAAGAGAAGTGAAAAGCAAAGGAGAAAAGGAAAGATATAAGCATCTGAATGCAGAGTTCCAAAGAATAGCAAGGAGAGATGAGATAAAGCCTTCCACAGCAATCAATGCAAAGAAATAGAAGAAAACAACAGAATGGGAAAGACTAGAGATCTCTTCAAGAATATTAGAGATACCAAGGGAACATTTTATGCAAAGATGAGCTCAATAAAGGACAGAAATGGTATGGACCTACCAGAAGCAGAAGATATTAAGAAGAGGTGGCAAGAATACACAGAAGAACTGTACAAAAAAGATCTTCACGACCCAGATAATCATGATGGTGTGATCACTCACCTAGAGCCAGACATCCTGGAATGTAAAGTCAAGTGGGCCTTAGAAAGCATCATTACAAACAAAGCTAGTGGAGGTGTTGGAATTCCAGTTGAGCTATTTCAAATCCTGGAAGATGATGCTGTCAAAGTGCTGCACTCAATATGCCAGCACATTTGGAAAACTCAGCAGTGACCATAGGACTGGGAAAGGTCAGTTTTCATTCCAATCCCAAAGAAAGGCAATGCCAAAGAATGCTCAAACTACTGCACAATTGCACTTATCTCACACACTAGTAAAGTAATGCTCAAAATTCTCCAAGCCAGGCTTCAGCAATATGTGAACCGTGAACTTCCAGATGTTCAAGCTTCTTTTAGAAAAGGCAGAGGAACCAGAGATCAAATTGCCAACATCTGCTGGATCATCGAAAAAAGCAAGAGAGTTCCAGAAAAACATATATTTCTGCTTTATTGACCATGCCAACGCCTTTGACTGTGTGGATCACAATAAACTGTGGAAAATTCTGAGAGAGATGGGAATACCAGACCACCTGACCTGCCTCTTGAGAAATCTGTATGCAGGTCAGGAAGCAACAGTTAGAACTGGACATGGAACAACAGACTGGTTCCAAATAGGAAAAGGAGTACATCAAGGCTGTATATTGTCACCCTGCTTATTTAACTTCTATGCAGAGTACATCATGAGAAACACTGGGCTGGAAGAAGCACAAGCTGGAATCAAGATTACCGGGAGAAATATCAATAACCTCAGATATGCAGATGACACCACCCTTATGGCAGAAAGTGAAGAGGAACGAAAAAGCCTCTTGATGCAAGTGAAAGAGTAGAGTGAAAAAGTTGGCTTAACGCTCAACATTCAGAAAACGAAGATCATGGCATCTAGTCCCATCACTTCATGGCAAATAGATGGGGAAACAGTGTCAGACTTTATTTTTGGGGGCTCCAGAATCACTGCAGATGGTGATTGCAGCCATGAAATTAAAAGACGTTTACTCCTTGGAAGGAAAGTTATGACCAACCTAGATAGCATATTCAAAAGCAGAGACATTACTTTGCCAACTAAGGTCCATCTAGTCAAGGCTATGGTTTTTCCAGTGGTCATGTATGGATGTGAGAGTTGGATCGTGAAGAAAGCTGAGTGCTGAAGAATTGATGCTTTTGAACTGTGGTGTTGGAGAAGACTCTTGAGAGTCCCTTGGACTGCAAGGAGATCCACCCAGTCCATTCTGAAGGAGATCAGCCCTGGGATTTCTTTGGAAGGAATGAGGCTAAAGCTGAAACTCCAGTCCTTTGGCCACCTCATGCGAAGAGTTGACTCATTGGAAAAGACTCTGATGCTGGGAGGGATTGGAGGCAGGAGGAGAAGGGGACGATCGAGGATGAGATGGCTGGATGGCATCACGGACTCGATGGACGTGAGTCTGAGTGAACTCCGGGAGATGGTGATGGACAGGGAGGCCTGGTGTGCTGTGGTTCATGGGATCACAGAGTCGGACCCGAGTGAGCGACTGCACTGACCTGAGCGTCCTCCTGTTGATGGTTGTTCAGCAGCTAGTTGCAGTTTTGGTGCTCTCACACGAGGAGATGCGTGCACGTCCTTCTGCTGTTCCATCTTGGAAGGCTGGGTTTTTAATTCTGCCTCTGGGGGCTTCAGGCAGGGAGAGACTCTTCCTGGGGTGCAGATACTTGTAGGGTGGGTGTTGGAGTTTTTTGGGGGAAGGAGGACTTTGGCTGGGAGTCTGCATGTATTTTCCTCCAGAAACCTTTTCCTTGAGGTCAGGAATCTGTTTTCTGGAGGAAACTGGGAAGAGGTCCCCCCGAAAGACATGGTGAGGGGAAGTTCTTGGCCTCAGTCCCACAGGTGATGGCCAGCAGGCTTCTTCTCCAGCCAACCCCTCAGCTCCTTCCCCTAGGGCTGAGGTAGACCACCCAAGAGACCCCCACACCCAGGCCCCCCAACAAGGCTGAGATCCAGACTTTGTTTCTGGAGGGCATGGTCATGGTTCACCAGATGGCAGAGAAGTGCTAGGGTGCCATGCTGGTGAAACACTCCAGAAACCTGCCTGTGCCAGGGGTCTTCCTGGAGGCGTTCTGTAAGCGGAAGCTGCCCTGCGGAGAGAGGGCTGTTGGTGGAGGGAGCCTCCGGGTGCCGCTGACTGCTCTGCACTGCAGCAGCCGGCCACTGGAGGGCGCACGGGGGAAGGCTGGAGAGCAACTCATCTGCCCCAGGAAGAGCCCAGTCCTCCTGCAGTGTCTCCGGCGCCCTCTGCTGGCAATATTGAACATCGTGCCATGTGGGTGGCTCGGTTTGCCTGCAGTGTAGGAGACAAGGATTCAATCCCTGTGTCGGGAAGATCCCCTGGAGAAGGAAATGGCAACCCACTCCAGTATTCTTGTCTGGAGGATTCTATGGAGAGAGGAGCCTGGTGGGCTACAGTCCACTGGGTCACAAAGAGTCAGACCCAACTGAGTGACTAACACATTCACTTCATGTGGGAAAGGAAAATGATTAAGAAGCTCAGATTCCTCTCCATAGTGCAGGCAAAATTGGGAGCATTTAGAACTAGAAGAAATAAATTGAAAACAGCACAGTCTCCTCCTTCCATGATTCAGCTTCCACATGTACCCTGCCTCCACATTGTAACTTTATATACAACGAACAACTTTATGTTCCTGTCTGACAAGATACAGCCGTGCTTCTTACAAATAAATTCTTGCTCTTCAAAATGAGGAGATGCGCAGTTTCAAAGGTCGGTGAATCTATACAGACTAATCATATACACATCACCCCTGAAATTCAGTCACAGTGTCGCTGAATATTCTAGCCCCTAAAGGCTAAAGTTTAAACTTAACGGCCAACAATCATGTGTAAAATAGTAGGAAGAAAGAAAAAGACGACGGCTAGCATATAAAAACACACACATCCCTGTAACACAGCAATGGAAAACATACGAAGTCCTTACAGCCTCGTTTCTGCAGCCGTGGTTGTGAGGCTCACTGATACGTACAGCTTCATCCTTCCACCTCTCATTTTCTCTTTCCCCCACTCTCAGCCAGAACTCCAGCTGTTGGAGGTTTTTACTTGGTGGTTGTGACCCAAACCTTCATTTCTGAGTTTTTTGAGTCCTCAACCACCCCGACATTGCTGGCTGCTGTGTTTCTCCACCCACCTTCACCGTCTGGCATGGAAATGCTGGGGTCCACAGTACCCAGGGGTTGGCCTCCTTTCCCTCTTCTGTGCAGCCACTGCTGCACTGGTGTGTCCACCGGACCATGGACCCTGGTTGTCAGCGGCTTGTGCTGTAGCCGGGACGCTCTGCAGAGCCTTCCTCTGCTCTAGTCCCCACTGACGCTGGCAGCCCTTGGGTGGCTCTGGACGTGGCGTGGGTAAGGAGCTCACTCACACATTGCCTCCAGAATCTAAGAGGGCCCAGCACGCGTGGCATCTGGCTTTGGGTGGTAGAGGGTGGGGGGTGTAGTAACTTGACTTTCACCTTGGGAGCGAGATCTCCACACATTCCAGATCACTGTGCCCCAGACTCCTTGCCGAGGAGGGGTCCCTGAATGTTTGTCGTGGTTGTCTTCTCTCTCTCCTGTTTGTATGACTTTTGAAAGCATCTCAGACCTTGCTACTTCCTGCTCAGTAGAGCCAGTCAGCATGATGTTCTCAATGTCGTGAACCAGGAGTATCAAGACCTCGGTGGGCTGTATTAGGGCAGAGCACTGGAGCACTGGCATAAAAGCTTGAAGACATGGTAACTGGAAAAATTTTCTCAGCATTTTGTGTTGTTATTTAATCACAATTCAGTTCAGTCACTGAGTCATGTCTGACTCTTTGTGACCCCATGGACTGAAGCACGCCAGGCTTCCCTGTCCATCACCAACTCCCGGAGCTTACTCAAACTCATGTCCATGGAGTCAGTGATGCCATCCAGCCATCTCATCCTCTGTCGTCCCCTTCTCCTCCTGCCCCCAATCCCTCCCAGCATCAGGGTCTTTTAAAGGGAGTCAGTTCTTTGTATCAGGTGGCCAAAGTATTGGAGCTTCAGCATCAGTCCTTCCAATGAATATTCAGGACTGATCTGCTTTAGGATGAACTGGTTGGATCTCCTTGCAGTCCAAGGGACTCTCAAGAGTCTTCTCCAATGCCACAGTTCAAAAGCATCAGTTCTTCAGTGCTCAGCTTTCTTTATAGTCCAACTCTCACATCCATACATGACTACTGGAAAAACTGTAGCCTTGACTAGACAGACCTTTGTTGGCAAAGTAATGTCTCTGCTTTTTAATATGCTGTCTAGGTTTGTCATAGCTTTTCTTCCAAAGACCAAGTCACAGTAAAGCACATATATAAATGCCCACTAATGATGACTGTCCTGGTTTGCCCAAAACTTAAAGATGTTCTAGAACATGGGCCTTTTACTGTTCAAAGAGGAGTGTCCCAGGCAACTCAATGGTTAGTCACTGATCCCGTTTGACCACCCTTGTTCTTTTTGGTGTGGTCCTGACAGTCTGTGAGCACAGATGCACTCATAGAAAGTGAAAGGGCATGTAAAAGCTGAGTGAGAGAAAAATCAATAGTTTCAACTCCAGTGCTGTTCCCAGACCCTGAGGTCATGGAAAATTGTCTTGATGCTTAATGAAAACACCTATTTAGAGACTTCTTTGGTCTTTCTGCCTCACACAGAGGTTCTATCTTCAGGGCACATCAGAATTACCTGCAGGGCTGTTAAAACACAGATCGCTGGGACCCACCCCAGAGTTGCAGATTCAGAATCTGCAGTTCTAACAGAGTCCCTGAGTGGTGGAAATGCTGCTGCTTCGGACCGCACTCTGAGAACCGCGGGACTGGAGATGCAGATGAAGGTTTTCAAGGTTCGGCAGGACTTCCCTCTTAAGACCTCTCCAGGCAGGGTGAATCCATGGCCTTCTGTGTGCCTCCCAAGTGGAAATTGCCACCATTGCAGCACTTTTGTGACACCAGGTTAAAATGATTTGCTTCAGCATTAACATGCATCTTCCGTGAGCTGTTCAAGGGTGGCTTTCACCTTTCTGAGCCTGTCCCAACCCCAAATGAATGCTGGGACAGCAGTGGTGATTAATAAACCTTCTTTGTTTAATAAATCAAGAACTGGAAGCTGGTTGGGAGTAAATTCTCAATAGTGCCAATGATGATCATTCCAGACGATGATGATGAAGAGGAGGAGGGCGTGGGTCACACTAGCTCATCAGCCTGACTGCCCCGTATGTAATAAGGACCCTCTCGCAGAATTCTGAGCACAAGTTCTCTCCTCTGGGAACCTAGGGGTGAACTCCTTTTACTAACACATTCCCTGAGCTGAATCTACCACCAGGATTTTGGTATCTCAGAGGAGATTCAGCTGTTTAACCTGACTCCATCCCTCTCTGATCTAATGTTTCAATTCTGTGAAAAACTGGGGCTAGGGATTGGTTAAAATGATTTGTTCCTATGGTATGCTTTGGAGAGTGCTGAGATACCTCCTCTACTGGCCTCTCCTTGCCCCAGATTTCTGCTATTAGAGATTCATTCCTTTGGATTTGTCTCTTGTGTGGGAGGGAGAACCTTGTCTAACCATCCTAGACAGGTTTGATGCCCTCACTAGATTAGGAGGATCTCAAGGAATATGTCTCATTTACCACTATGTTCTTAGTGCTTAGCACAGTCTTTGACACATAAATAACTGCTCAAGAAGTGTTTGTTGAATGAATGAATGGATCCTTGGATACCAATAGCAATTGAGACTGGAGAGGGTGGTGGAGCCTGGAGAGAGCTCTGGGCTAAGAGTCCTCCAGGCTTGGCTGTCACTGCCTCACTCTGTTAAGAGGGAAAGTCCTTTTCCCAGGCCCTAGTTTTCCCGTGGGAACACTGAGAGTGTAGATAGAAGGTCTCATCTGATCTCTGCCTGCTTCACACCACAGCCATGGTGTTCCAGCCTCTGGGCTTTTCACCTGTAAAAGGCCAGGTGCCTTCCTATGCCTGGACTACTTTCACTTCCTTTCCCTGAGATTTTCTGGGTTTCTTTTAAGCCTTCCCACGGACATCTCCTCAGAGAGGATGGTCTGGCACCTCCCCAACTAAAGTTATTCTGTATCTGAGCAAAGAATGATTGCAACTTGCGAGTTTTTCTTTGTCTTCTCTGCACCTGAGCTTTCAGGTACTTTGAGATTCCTGGCGACATGGGATGGTGCGAATCCCGAACACCTAACACTGTACGGGGCCCCTAGGAGGTGCTCAGGGATTAATGGGGATTAATCTGAACTGAAGCAGAAATCAGAGCAGAGGTTGTGTCCCTCCGGGGACCACCAGCAGATGTCGCCACAGACCGGGAGGAGGCGAGGAGGTGCGGTGGGAGGGCCTCACCTGGTGGCGGCCTCACCTGCCCGCCCCGCCCCCCACGGAAGCCAAGAGCCCGGGCTCTGGCGTCACCTGGGCAATTGGGAAAGCGGCGCCCAGAGCCACGAGGAGGGGAGATGAAAGGCGGGTGGCGGGTGGGGGCCGCCTGCAGCGCCAGGTGAGAGCCGGAAGCCCCGCCCCGCGCCTGGGGTCCAGGTGAGTCAGGCTCCCTGGCCCCGCGGGTGGAGGGAGGTGGCCAGGCGGGCACCTGGATGCCCGTGCTCCTTGGCTCTCTTCCCCACTGGGTGACTCTGCTCAAGTCCCTTCCCTATCTGGGCCCCAGCGTTCTTGGTCGTGTCAGATACCTGAGGTGCATTCCTGTGGTTCTATGAGTAATGACTTTGACTCATTAAGCAGTGTGTGGCGTGCATTTCCCATCTGAGCTTCAACACAGCTCTCTCCACCTGGGTTCCATCCCTGGGTTGGGAAGACCCCCTGGAGAAGGGAACGACTACCCACTCCAGTGTTTTGGCCTGGACAATTTCATGGACTGTATAGTCCATGGGGTTGCAAGGGGTAGGACAGGACTGAGCGACTTTCACTTTTCATAACTCTCTGAGCTTGGTAGTTTTCTTATATCCATTTTACAGAGGCCAGAGAGAGGATCAGAGAGGTGAGGTCGCTTGCTCAGAGTCACACAGCATCCACTTAGCAAGTGGCAGACTAGGAATTTGAGCCCAGAGGCCGAGTTCTGATGCTGTTCCTCCCCTTGCTTGCTCACCCTGTGAGAGAGACACCATATTTTATTTTCACAATTCTATATCAATGTATTTCAAGAAAAAAATTTTTTTACATATTCACTCTTTTAGAAATTCTTTTCTGGGACTTCCCTGGTGATCCAGTTGTTAAGAATCTGCATGCCAATGCAGGGGACACAAGTTCAGTCCCTGGTCAGGGAATTAAGATCTCACACGCTTCAGGGCAGCTAAGCCTGGGTGCTCTTGAGCTCATGCTTTGCAACAAGAGAAACTACCACAGCGAGAAGCCTGAGTGCCACAGCTAGAGGGCAGCCCCTGCTTGCTACCACTAGAGAAAGACCCCACCGCAACAAACAAAAGCAGAGCCAAGAATAAGTAAACGTTAGCACAGCTCTTTTCCATGTAGGGCAGAGTACTGAGTTCCCTGTGCTATACATTTTCCCTGGCGGCTCAGACAATAAACAATCAGCCTGCAATGCAGGACATCCGGGCTAGATCCCTGGGCTAGGAAGATGCCCTGGGAAAGGGAATGCCCACCCACTCCAGTATTCTTGCCTCGAGAATTCCATGGTCAGAGGAGCCTGGCAGGCTACGGTCCATGGGGTCGCAGAGAGTCAGACTTTACTGAGCAATGAATACTTTCAGCTTTTTCACCTTCAGTGTGTATATGTCGATCCTAATCTCCAAAATTTTACCTCCCCTTCCATTCCCCTTTCCCCATGGAACCATAAGATTTTTTCCTTACATCTGTGATGCTATTTCTGTTTTGTAAATAATGTCATTTGTACCATTTTTTAAAGATTCTGCTAACACCCTATTTTAATTGAATTACTTTTTATTTATTCTCAGTGCCCTCACCTCTTCCACCCCCTCACTGCTTTTGAAGGCTGGCAGGCCAGGGCCACCTCAGAGCTGAGTCCAGGAATTGAGGTCTAGAGAGTTGCAGTGATATTGATCCAGAACCTTGGTCTCCCTGAGCTCAGGAACAACCCTGGACTGCACTTGTTAGGGAAATTACTACTGACTTGGTTGTTTAAGGCCAGCTAGTCTATGACCTGCCACTGGGCACATCCTAACTGATAGAACTCTTCCCAGAAGGAGAGCATAACGGCCAGGGTTCCTTTCATCACTTTTTTTACCCTTCAAAGCACCCAATGCTGATACCTTCTGGGGCTTAGTGCCACTATTTAGTGCCTATTGAGGGTGTCCACTGGAAGGACTGATGTTGAGGCTGAAACTCCAGTACTTTGGCCACCTCATGCGAAGAGTTGACTCATTGGAAAAGACTCTGATGCTGGGAGGGATTGGGGGCAGGAGGAGAAGGGGACGACAGAGGATGAGATGGTTGGATGACATCACCGACTCGATGGACGTGAGTCTGAGTGAACTCCGGGTGTTGGTGATGGACAGGGAGGCCTGGCGTGCTGCGATTCATGGGGTCGCAAGGAGTCGGACACAACTGAGAGACTGAACTGAACATTTTCTTAACACTTTCTCTGCGTTAATACTGTATGTGGGTTGGTATTTTTTTAATTGTAGGATTATTGCTGTACAGTATTATGTTGGTTTCTGCTGTACATCAACATGAACCAGCTACAGGTATACATAGCGATTGTTTCATCTAGTGCTCACAGAACCCCACGACCTGGATCCTAGAACTTGTTTACAGATGAGAAAGCCTGGGACTCGGGGAAGACCTGCAGCTTGATGGTTGAGAGCTTGGTCCTGTTTCCCTTGCAAATCCTCAGCCTCCCTCATGTCCAGACACCCCAGCTCATCCCTTTATCCCCATGTTTCTCATTATGCAATTCTTGCACATAGTATGTGCTTGATAGAGACAATGTGGGGTTCTAAAGTTCAAATTCTTTGTTATCTCATTCTGCTTTTAGGGTGATAACCCAGGCATGTGGGCTTCCAAAGGATGCCTGTGCTCTGAGCAAAAAAAAATTGCCAAGAGGATTGCCCTGGTTGAGTTCAAGCTACCGACAGTTCAACTACTGACTCTCAAAACTCCTGACTCTTTAACCATCCTTGTCTAGCACGCACCTGGAGCATTCTTCACATGGGATGGTAGGCCAACCATGCTGGTTAGGACAACTGCAAGAGGACCCTGAGCATCCCGGGCTTTGGAGGGCTTACTGAGCATGACTTGATGAGCCCCATCTGTGAAATGGGTCTGGCTATTGTTTGTGTCTCATGTCTACAGCTCTGGGTTCTGCACGTTTGGGGAGGCTGGGGCCCAGTCTTGCAGCAGGTAGGTTTCTTCCCTGTATGTGGGTCACTGTGGGGATGAGGCTGGCCTGGGTGGGGTGAACTCTCTGCTCCTGCCTCCCCTCCACGCTCAGAAGCTTTCAGGGTGATTAGTTCCCCTCCTGGAGGGATCCTGTTATGGTCCCACCAGTAGGGCCTCTGAAAGTCCTACCTGTGATAAGAAGGCTGCGTCTTGGTTACTCTCCCAGCTTAGAGGCCATGCTTGAATATTTAAGAAATGGTTTCCAGGCTTGGGGCTGGGAGGAGGGAGTGGTACACAGGGCCTAGCCTAGTGGGTTTTGAATGTATCCTCAGAGGCCGTTTCTGCTCTTCAAGCTCGTGGGGTCTGGTGTCTCCCGAGTCATTTGTTTAGACTGACATTCACTTGTAGCTGGACTAGGGGGCCTGATGGGGCTATACTTACGGGAAGCTCAGCTGGATGCGGGCCGTGTGCTGGAAGCAGAGCCAAGTCTGAGTTCGGGCCAGGCCTGTGTGTCTTGACTGTCTCCTCTCTCCCTCAGCTGGCAGACTCCTGGCAGGACCCACTGGGAGTGGACATTTGAAGGGAGTCCGCCCTGAGCGAGCCGACCATATGCATGCATTCTGAGTGTGCCTGGCCACCTGGCTCTGGGTTTGAGTTTGTTTTCACTCCTGTCCTGCTCTGTGATCCTAGTCAAGTCACTTATTCGCTCTGAGTTTTAATTGTCTCCTTTGTGAAGTGGGCTCTGTATTATGTACTTCACATGGCAGTTTTCAAGCCTGAGGCTGTTTAAGTGCCTGGAATAAGTTAGTTTTGCTTTTTTAATAAATTAGTTGAAGAAATATATATTCACCGTCTTGCTGATGGGAACTTACACCTGTAGCCACTCTTTTTCTTTTTCTTTTCAAGTCCCCGAAGTGAGAAGGCGTAAGAAATAGCCAGAGACTGGCTGAGAACAGGCTGAGTTTCTGAATTTTTCTAGCTTTGTCCTGAATAGTTAAATTTCTGAAAGATCAGTGAAGACACTGTGGGTGTTTCCCACATTCATAGGGGAAAGCAGATTCTCAGTCAGTGATATGAAAATAATTGGCCAGAGTAAATTACAAGAGTTTTACTTCGGTACCTAGCCACACTTGGATCTGCTAACCCGTGAGCAGTGAATCCCGTCTACTGACACCTGGTGGTCGTGACGGAAAGTGCAGCTTTAGTGTACAGGTGCCAATAGAGGGCCGGCAGGTGGTCCTGCCCCAGACCCTGAGCTCCCTGAAGGCTTTCAGCAAAGCCCGTTAGGAGGTGAGGTGAGGGAGGGGCTTCCCGGGTCTGTGATCAAGTCGTGCACAGTTCTCTTACTGGTTGAGGTGAACAGTCCTTAGACACCGAAAGGTCAAGGACTACGTGCGCATGATCATAAAGTCGTTAAATTCTTCCATTTGGTGGCTTTAGGAGCTGAAAATAGCTCAGGAGATCTGCGTCAGATACTGTTATCCAGGCACTTCGGAGAGGAGCTGAAGCAGAAGATATGGGGGAGGGGTCTGTCCCCAGGAAGGCCCACAGGGTCCTTCCGAGGTAAAATGCGTGGAGCTTTGGTTCGTTTAGTTTTGGGTACCATGTGATGGTCCAGTCTCCTGTTGACAACTTCTGTGTTTTCCTAATTTATCTCCCCACTCACACTATCCCTTTGGTAACCATCAGTTTGTTTTCTGTGTCTCTGAGTCTGTTTCTGTTTGATAAATACGTTCATTGGTATCATTTTTTCGGATTCCACATACGAGTGATGTCTGTGGCATTTGTCTTCCTCTCGGTGACTTACTTTGCTTAGTATGACAATCTCCAGGTCCATCCACATTGTTGCAAATAGCATTCTTTCATTCTTTTTTATGGCTGGGTAATATTTTATTGTATACATACCACATCTTATTGATCCATTCATCTATTGATGGACATTTAGGTTGCTTCCACGTCTTGGCTAGTGTAAATAGTGCTGTAATGAACATTGAGGTGCATGTATCTTTTCAAATTAGAGTTTTATTCAGATATATGCCCAGTAGTGTGATTGCTGAATCACGTGTCAATTCTGTTTTTAGTTTTTTAAGGAACCTCCACGTATTTTCCATAGTGCCTGCACCAATTTGTATCACCACCAGCTGTATAGGAGGGTTCCCTTTTCTCCACACCCTCTTCAGCATTTATTATCTGGGGACGTTTTGAGGATAGCCATTCTTACTGGTTTGAGGTGATATACCTCATTGTAGTTTTGATTTGCATTTCTCTAATAATTAGCGATGGTGAGTGTTTTTTCCTCTGCCTGTTGTTCATCTGTGTGTCTTCTTTGGAGAAATATCTATCTAGGTCTTCTGCTCAATTTTATTAGGTTCTTTGTTTCTGCCTTTTTTGTTTTTTATTAGGCTGTATGAACTGTTTGTATATTTTGGAAATTAATGCTTTGCCAGTAGCATCATTTTCAAATGATGCTTGGTCTGTAGGTTGTTACTTCATTTTGTTAATGGTTTCCTTTGCTGGGCAAAAGTTTTTAAGTTTAATTAGGTCCCATTTGTTTATTTTTCATCTTTACTTCCATTACTCTAGGAGATGAAAGTGAAAGTAAAGTCGCTCAGTTGTGTCCAACTCTTTGCAACCCCATGGACTGTAGCCCACCAGGCTCCTCCATCCATGGGATTCTCCAGGCAAGAATACTGGAGTGGGTTGCCATTTCCTTCTGGGTCCCCCAGAATATTGCTGTGTTTTATGTCAGTGTTCTGCTTACGTTTTCCTCTAGGAGTTTGATAGTATCCAGTCTTACATTTAGGTCTTTAATCCATTTGAGCTTATTTTTGTATATGGTGCTAGAGGATGTCCTGATTTTATTATTTTACATGTAGCTGCCCAGTTTCCCAGCACCAGTTATTGAAGAGACCGTCTTTTCTCCATGTGTATACGTGCCTCCTTTGTTGTGGAGTAATTGATCACAGAGTGTGAGTTTATTTCTGGGCTTTCTGTCATTCCATTGATCGATGTCTGTTTTTGTGCCAGAACCACACGCCTTTGATTACTGTAGATTTGTAGTATACTCAAAGTCAGGGAAAGTGATTCCTCCAGCTCTGTTCTTCTTTCTCAAATTTGTTTTTGGTTTCCAGGGTCTTCTCTGTTTCCATACAAATTAAAATTTTTGTTTTAGTCCTGTGAAAAATGCGATTGGTTATCTGGTAGGGATTGCCTTGAATCTGTAGATTGTTTTGGGTAGTATGAACATTTTTACAATATTGAGTCTTTCAATCCAAGAAATTAAGGGATTCTGCAATCCCTTAATTTTCTGATATTCTGTTGATAGTGTATAGAAACGTAACAGATTTCTGAACATGAAGTTTGTATCCAGCAACCTTCTTGCATTTATTGATGAGCTCTATTAGTTCTCGGTTGTATCTTTAGGATTTCCTGTGAATAGCATCATGTCATCTGCGAACAGTGATAGTTTCACTTCTTTTCCAGTTTAGATTCCCTTTCTTTTTCTTCTGATTGCTGTGACTAGGACTTCCACATCTGTGTTGAATAAAAGTGGTGAGGGCAGGTATCTTTGATTTGTTTATGATCTTAGAGGAAAACCTTTCAGCTTTTCACCATTGAGAATGATGTTAGCTGTGGGTTTGTCATATATGGCTTTTATTCTATTGAGGTAGATTCCCTTGATGCCCAATTCCTGAAGAAATTTTATCATAAACGGCTGTTGAATTTTGCTTTTTCTGCATCTATTAAGATGATCTTACAGCTTTTATTCTTCAGATTGTTGATGTGGTATAGCACATAGATTTTAAGAATATTGAAAAATCTTTGCATCTCTGGGATAAATCCCACTTGATCATGGTGTATGATCTTTTTAATGTATTGCTAGAGTAAGTTTGTTAGTGTCTTGTTGAGAATTTTTGCATCTATTTTAATCAGTGATATTGCCTGTAATTTGCTTTTTTTTGTGGTATATCTTTGTCTGGTTTTGGTATCAGGGTGGCCTCATAAAATGAATTCAGAAATATCTCTTCATCTGTAATTTTTTTGGAGTAGTTTCAGGAGCAGAACTATTAACTTTTTCTGTAAACATTGGGTAGAATTCAACTGTCAAGGCCTCTGGTCTTGGACTTTGGCTTGTTGGGAGTTTTAAAATTACTAATTCAATTTCAGTATTGGTAATTGGTCTGCTCATATTTTCTACTTCTTCCTGGTTCAGTCTTGGGAGATTATACCTACCTATGAGCTTGTCCATTTCTTCCAAGTTGTCCATTTTATTGGCATACAGTTGCTTGTGGTGGTCTCTTATCCTTTGTATTTCTGTGGTGTCAATTGTTACTTCTACTTTGTCATTTCTGGTTTTATTGGTTTGGACCCTCTCCCTTTTACCCCTGATGAGTCTGGCTAAAGGTTTATCAATTTTGTTTATCTTTTCAGAGAACCATCCCTTAGTTCCATTGATTTCTTTTTTTTTTTTAAATCTCTATTTCACTTATTTCTGCTCTGAATTTATGATTTCTTCCTTCTATTAACTTTGGATTTTGTTTGTTCTTTCTGTAGCTGCTTTCGGTGTAAGATTAGGTTCCTAATTTGAGATTTATCTTGTTTCCTAAGGAAAACGTGTCACTATAAACTTTCCCCTTAAAACTGCTTTTGCTGTGCCCTAGAGGTTTTAGATCACCAGGTTTTCATTTGTATTTGTCTCTAGATACTTTTTGATTTGCCCTTTGACTACTTCAGTGATCCACTGGTTGTTTAGTAGCATATGGTTTAGCAGCCTCTGCGTGTGTGTGGTTTTTTTTTCTTGTTGTTGTTTTCTTTGTAGTTGACTTCTAGCCTCATAGAGTTGTGGTTGTAAGAGATGCCTGATATGATTTCAGTTTTCTTAAATGTACCAAGGCTTGCTTTGTGGCCCAGAATTTGCTCTATCATAGAGAGTGTTCCATGTGCATTTTAAAAGAATATATATTCTGTTGCTTTTAGATGGAATGCTCTATAAATATCAGTTCAACTGCTCTAATATCATTTAATGCCTGTGTTTCCTTTTTGCTTTTCTGTGTGGCTGAACTGCCCATTGATATAAGTGTGTTGTTAAAGTGCCCACTATTATTGTTACTGTCATTTTCTCCTTTTATGTCTGTTAACATTTGCCTTATATACTGAGATGATCCTGTGTTGGGTCAGTTCAGTTCAGTCGCTCAGTCGAGTCTGAGTCTTTGCAACCCCATGAATCGCAGCACGCCAGGCCTCCCTGTCCATCACCAACTCCTGGAGTTCACTTAGACTCACATCCATGGAGTCCGTGATGCCATCCAGCCATCTCATCCTCTGTCGTCCCCTTCTCCTCCTGCCCCCAATCCCTCCCAGCATCAAAGTCTTTTCCAATGAGTCAACTCTTCACATCAGGTGTCCAAAGTACTGGAGTTTCAGCTTTAGCATCATTCCTTCCAAAGAAATCCCAGGGCTGATCTCCTTCAGAATGGACTGGGTGGATCTCCTTGCAGTCCAAGGGACTCTCAAGAGTCTTCTTCAACACCACAGTTCAAAAGCATCAATTCTTCGGTGCTCTGCCTTCTTCATAGGCCAACTCTCACATCCATACATGACCATTGGAAAAACCATAGCCTTGACTAGACGGACCTTAGTCGGCAAAGTAATGTCTCTGCTTTTGAATATGCTATCTAGGTTGGTCATAACTTTTCTTCCAAGGAGTAAGTGTCTTTTAATTTCATGGCTGCAGTCACCATCTGCAGTGATTTTGGAGCCCCCCAAAATAAAGTCTGACACTGTTTCCACTGTTTCCCCATCCATTTCCCATGAAGTGATGGGACCAGATGCCATGATCTTCGTTTTCTGAATGTTGAACTTTAAGCCAACTTTTTCACTCTACTCTTTCACTTGCATCAAAAGGCATTTTAGTTCCTCTTCACTTTCTGCCATAAGGGTGATGTCATCTGCATATCTGAGGTTATTGATATTTCTCCCGGCATTCTTGATTCCAGCTTGTGTTTCTTCCAGTCCAGCATTTCTCATGAGGTACTCTGCATAAAAGTTAAATAAGCAGGGTGACAATATACAGCCTCGACGTATTCCTTTTCCTATTTGGAACCAGTCTGTTGTTCCGTGTCCAGTTCTAACTGTTGCTTCCTGACCTGCATACAGATTTCTCAAGAGACAGGTCAGGTGGTCTGGTATTCCCTTCTCTTTCAGAATTTTCTACAGTTTATTGTGATCCACACGGTCAAAAGTTTTGGCATAGTCAATAGAGCAGAAATAGATGTTTTTCTGGAACTCTCTTGCTTTTCCTATGATCCAGCGGATGTTGGCAATTTGATCTCTGGTTCCTCTGCCTTTTCTAAAACCAGCTTGAACATCAGGAAGTTCACGGTTCACGTACTGCTGAAGCCTGGCTTGCAGAATTTTGAGCATTCCTTTACTAGCACGTGAGATGAGTGCAATTGTGCGGTAGTTTGAGCATTCTTTGGCATTGCCTTTCTTTGGAATTGGAATGAAAACTGACCTTTCCCAGTCCTGTGGCCACTGCTGAGATTTCCAAATTTGCTGGCATATTGAGTGCAGCACTTTCACAGCATCATCTTTCAGGATTTGAAATAGCTCAACTGGAATTCCATCACCTCCACTAGCTTTGTTCGTAGTGACGCTTTCTAAGGCCCACTTGACTTCACATTCCAAGATGTCTGGATCTAGATTAGTGATCACACCATCGTGATTATCTGGGTCGTGAAGATCTTTTTTGTACAGTTCTTCTGTGTATTCTTGCCACCTCTTCTTAATATCTTCTGCTTCTGTTAGATCCATACCATTTCTGTCCTTTATCAAGCCCATCTTTGCATGAAATGTTCCCTTGGTGTCTCTAATTTTCTTGAGATCACTGCTGCTGCTGCGTCGCTTCAGTCGTGTCCGACGCTGTGCGACCCCATAGATTGCATCCCACCAGGCTCCCTCATCCCTGGGATTCTCCAGGCAAGAACACTGGAGTGGGTTGCCATTTCCTTCTCCATGAAGAGATCTCTAGTCTTTCCCATTCTGTTCTTTTCCTCTATTTCTTTGCATTGATTGCTGAAGAAGGCTTTCTTATCTCTTCTTGCTATTCTTTGGAACTCTGCATTCAGATGCTTATATCTTTCCTTTTCTACTTTGCTTTTCGCCTCTCTTCACAGCTATTTGTAAGGCCTCCACAGACAGCCATTTTGCTTTTTTGCATTTCTTTTCCATGGGGATGGTCTTGATCCCTGTCTCCTGTACAGTGTCACGAACCTCATTCCATAGTTCATCAGGCACTCTATCAATCAGATCTAGGCCCTTAAATCTATTTCGCACTTCCACTGTATAATCATAAGGGATTTGATTTAGGTCATACCTGAATGGTCTAGTGGTTTTCCCTACTTTCTTCAATTTGAGTCTGAATTTGGTAATAAGGAGTTATTTATAATTGTTATATTTTCTTCTTGGGTTGATTCTTTAATCCTTGTGTAGTATCCTTCACTGCCTCTTGTAATAGTATTTATTTTAAAGTCTATTTTGTCTAAATATTGCATCTCTGGCTTTCTTTGATTTCCATTTGCATAGACTGTCTTTTTCCCCTCACTTTCAGTCCATATGTGTCTCTAGATCTAAAGGGGGTCTCTTGTAGGCAGCAAATATGAGTCTTATTTTTGTATCCATTCAGCTATCATTTGGTTGGAGCTTTTAGATATTTACATGTAAGGTAATTGTTGATATGTATGTTCCTATTGCCATTTTGTTAATTGTTTTGAATTTTTTGATGTAGACCATTTTTAAAGTCTTTATAGAATTTGTTACAATATTGTTTGTTTTCTGTTTTGGTTTTTTGGCTGCAAGATACATGGGATCTTAGCTCTCTGAACAGGGATTGAACCCATACCCCCTGCATCAGAAGGTGAAGTCTTAACCACTTGACCACCAGGGAGGCCCCTGGATTTGCTTTTATAGGTCTTTCCCCACACTTCCTTTGTTCTCTTCTCATTTGATGACAATTTTTAGTGTTCTCTTTGGATTCCTTTTGCTTTTGTCTGTGTTTTTTGTTGTTGTTGTTGTTGTTTTTTTTTTTTTTTGTAGTTACCATGTGGTTTTGGTATAGGAGACTTTATTTATATGTGCTTGTTTTAAGTTGATAATCTCTTAATTTCAGACACATTTTAGATACACTGCATTTGTAATCTCCTCTCATGATTACTGTTTTTGTTTTTATATTTTACATCTAATCATTTTCTGTATCCCTTAACTGCTTGTTTGTGGACACAAATGATTTTACCCCTTTTGTCTTTTAACCTCCTTACTAGCTTTGTGCATGGATGACTTCCTACCTTTATTGTATGTTTACCTTTACCGGTGAGCTTTTCTATTTTGTAATTTTCTTGTTTTTAGTTGTGGCCTTTTCTTTTCTGCCTAAAAAATTCCTTTGGCATTTGCTGTAAAGCTGGTTTGGTGATGCTGAATTTTTTTGGCTTTGCTCATCTGTAAAGCTTTTGATTTCTCCATCAAATAGGAATAGAGCCTTGCTGAATAGAGTGTTCTTGGTTGTATGTTTTTTCTCTTTCGTCACTTTAAAAGCCTTATGGGAATTCCCTCACCCAGCAGTGCTCCAGGTACCTCCTTCACCCCGCAGCTCAGAGACAGGTCTGCGGGCTTCAACTCCAACAACTGAGGAGCAGACCCCGACCCCGACAAGGGCTGTGACACCCCAAACAAAGAGGAGGCCTCACCCGGCGCCCAGTGCACCGCCAGCCACATCCCCTTTCAAGGGTGCTGCCCAGCACACACTGAGACACTGACGCTGAAAACAGCTTTCGCACCAAAAATATTAGAGTCACACAAGCTGCACAGGGATGACCCACAAGAAGAACGGCCCTTCAAGACCACAGTAGATGACTGTCTCTTCCAAACTCAAAGAAATATAAGTAAAATGAAGAAATAAACCCATACACACATGATCAACTAATCTTTGACAAAGGTGGCAGTATGTACAATGGACTTCCCTAGGGTCTCAGATGGTAGAGAATCCGCTCGCAATGCAGGAGATCTGGGTTCAATCCCTGGGTTGGGAAGATCCCTGGAGAAGGGAAAGGCTATCCACTCCAGTATTCTTGCCTGGAGAACCCCATGGACAGAGGAGCTTGATGGGCTACAGTCCATCGGGTCACAAAGAGTCAGACACGACTGAGTGACTAATGCTTTCACCTTCACATACAATGGAGAAAAGAGAGTCCCTTCAGCGAGTGATATTGGGAAAGCTGAATCTACACTGATACTCATTTCTCTAGTTTAGCCATTTTACCTATGGTTTAATTATTCCAAATGTAGCCAGTACTTTGAAATAGCACAGCATTTGGGAGGTCACTTAGATTTTTTTTCTTTAATGTGGACCAATTTGTTTTGTCTTTATTGAATGTTTTCAGTATGGCTTTTGTTCTGTGTTTTGGTTCTCTGGCCACAAGTCATGTGGAATCTTAGCTCACTGACCAGGGATCGAACCCCCACCCCCTTTACTGGAAGGTGAAGTCTTAACTACTGGACCACTGGCAAAGTCCCTGGGAGGTCACTTTAAAACAGTTTTGTTTTTGTTTTCCACTGACCCCTTAAACTTATTCTACAGTTACAGTTCTTCCCTCGCTCCTAGACAGAATTTAGGGGAGGCCTCATAACTTCTCTGGTCACTGTTAGGTAATGCTAAGTGTTCTGGTCCCTTTAAGTTACAAAACATTGGGACTTGCCTGGCAGTCCAGTGGTGACAGCTCCACACTGTCAATATAGGGGGTGCAGGTTTGATCCCTGGTCAGGGAATTCAGATCCTGCTTGCCTCATGGCATGGCCAAAAAAAAAAAAAACAAACCAGTAACAAAACATACTCTTGGCAGGCATTTGAATCTCACTCTGTCATGGAATGCTTCTGTGAGTTCTTTGGAGACTTGCCAGCCCATAATGGAGGTCCGTCCTAGATTTCTCTGATATGGCAAAAGTATCTTTCACAAAGCTGGATAGTTGCATGTACACAAATGAAGTTAGAACCCACCCTAGCACCATACACAAAAGTAAACTCAAAAGGGCTTAAAGACATAAATATAAGACATGACACCATAAAACTCCTGACACCATGACACCATAAAACAGAGAACATAGGCAAAAATTCTCTGACTAGTACCATAAACCATACCACTGTTTTCTTAGGTCGGTCTCTTAAGGCAGTAGGAAGAAAAGCAAAAATAAATGGGATCTAATTAAACTTCTAGGCTTCTGCACAGCAAAGGAAACCATACACAAAAAGAAAAGACAGATGACCGGAAGGGAGAAATATTTGCAAATGATGCAACTGACAAGAGCTTAACTTCCAAAAGATACACACAGCTGATGTAACTCAGTAACAAAAACCCAAAGGATTCAATCAAAAAAGAAGGCAGAAGACCTAAACAGATATTTCTCCAAAGAAGATATACAGATGGCCAACAGCACATGAAAAGATGTTCAACATCGCTAATTATGAGAGAAATGCAAATCAAAACTGCAGCCAGGTATCACATCACCAACTCAATGGACATGAGTTTGAGCAAGCTCCAGGAGCTGGTGATGGACAGGGAAGCCTGGCGTGCCGCAATCGATGGGGTTGCAGAATCGGACACGACTGAGTGACTGAACTGAACTGATCACCTCATCCCAGTCAGAATGGCCATCATTAAAAAGTCTACAGATGAGAAATGCTGGGGAGGATGTGGAGGAACGAGAACCCCTCCTACACTGTTGGTAGGAATGTAAATGGGTGCAGCCACTATGGAAAACAGTATGGAAGTTCCTTTAAAAACTAAAAATAGAATTATCATATGATCTTGCAATCCCAGTCCTGGGTATATATCTAGAGAAAACTGTAGTTTGAAAATATACATGTACCCCTATGTTCATGGGCTTCCCTGGTAGCTCAGATGGTAAAGACTCTGCCTGCATTGCACAGACCTGGATTCGATCCCTGGGTTGGGAAGATCCCCTAGAGGAGGGCATGGCAACTCCTGTATTCTTGCCTGGAGAATCCCCATGTGCAGAGGAGCCTGGTGGCGGCTCCTACAGTTCATGGGATTGCACAGTCGGACACACCGTGTTCATAGCAGCACTATTTACATTAGCCAAGACATGTGGTTCAGTCAGTCATGGCCTACTCTTTGGGACCCCATGGACTATACCACGCCAGGCTTTCCTGACCTTCACTATCTCCTGGAGTTCGCTCAAACTCATGTCCATTGTGTTGATGATGCCATTCAGCCATCTCATCCTCTGTCTCCCCCTTTTCCTTCTGCCTTCAATCTTTCCCAGAATCAGGGTCTTTTCCAATGAGTCAGCTCTTCACATCAGGTGGCCAGAGTGTTGGAGCTTCAGCGTCAGTCCTTCCAATGAATAGTCAGGGTTGATTTCCTTTAGGGTTGACTGGTTTGATCTCCTTGCAGTCCAAGGGATTCTCAAGAGTTTTCTCCAGCACCACAGTTTGAAAGCATCAATTCTTCGGTGCTCAGCTCTCTTATGGTCCAACTCTCACATCCGTACATGATACTAGAAAAACCATAGCTTTGACTAGATGGACCTTTGTGGGCAAGGTGACGTCTCTGCTTTTGAATACACTGTGTAGTTTGTCCTGACTTTTATTCTAAGGAGCAGGTGTCTTTTAATTTCATGGCTGCAGTCACTGTCTGCAGTGATTTTGGAGCCCAAGAAAATAAAGTCTCTCATTGTTTCCATTGTTTCCCCATCTATTTTCCATGAAGTGATGGAACCAGATGCCACAATCTTAGTTTTTTTAATTTTGAGTTTTAAGCCAGCTTTGTCATTCTCTTCTTTCACCTTCATCAACAGGCTCTTTAGTTCTTCACTTTCTGCCCATAAGGTGGGTGTATTTGCCTATCTGTGGTTACTGACATTTTTCCCAGCAATCTTGATTCCAGCTTGAGCTTCATCTATCCCAGCATTCTGCATGATGTACCCTGCATATAAATTAATAAGCAGGGTGACAATATACAGCCTTGACATACTCTTTTCCCAATTTGGAACCAGTCTGTTTTTCCATGTCCAGTTCTAACTGTTGATTCTTGACCTGCATACATATTTCTCAGGAGGCAGGTCAGGTGGTTTGGTATTCCCATCTCTTTAAAAATTTTCCAGTTTGTTGTGATCCATACAGTCAAAGGCTTTAGCCTAGTCAATGAAGCAATAGTAGATGTTTTTCTGGAGTTCCTTGCTTTTTCTATAATCCAAGAAATGTTGGCAATTTGATCTCTGGTTCCTCTGCCTTTTTAAAATTCAGCTTGTACATTTGTAATTTCTTAGTTCCCATACTGTTGAAGCCTAGCTTGAAGGATTTTGAGCATTGCCTTACTGGCATATTTTGAAATGAGTGCAATTGTGTGGTAGTATGAACATTCTTTGGCATTGTCTGTCTTTGGGATTGGACCTTTTCCCAATCTGTGTGGAACAGGGAACTGACCTTTTCCAGTCCTGTGGCCACTGCTGAGTTTTCCAAATTTGCTGGCTTATTGAGTGCAGCATTTTAACAGCATCATCTTTCAGGATTTTAAAAAGCCCAGTTGGAATTCCATCGCCTCCACTAGCTTTGTTCATAGTGATGCTTCCTAAGGCCCACTTCACTTTTCATTCCAGGATGTTCATCTCTAGCTGAGTGGCCACACCACTGTGGTTACCTAAGTCATTAAGTCCTTTTTCTGTACAATTTTTCTGTGTATTCTTGACATTTCTTCTTAGTATCTTCTTCTTCTGTTAGGTCCTTACCATTTCTGTCCTTTATTGTGCCCCATCCTTGCATAAAATGTTCCCTTGGTGTCTCTAATTTTCTTGGAGAGATCTGTAATCTTTCTCATTCTGTTGTTTTCCTCTATTATTTTTGCATTGTTCACTTAAGGCTTTCTTGTCTCTGCTTGCTATTCTTTGGAACTGTGCATTCATATGGGTGTGTTTTTCCTTTTCTCCTTTGCCTTTTGCTTCTCTTTTCTCAACTGGTTGTAAGCCCTCCTCAGACAACCATTTTGGAAGAAACTTAAATATCCATCAACACAATTAAGTATTACTCAGCTATTAAAAAGAACAAAATAATGCTATTTGCAGCAACATGGATGGGCCTAGAGATTATCATACTAAGCCAAGGCAGAGAAAGACAGGTATCACGTGGCATCACTTAATCACTTATGTGTGAAATCTAAAATATGGTACAAGTGAACCATCTACAAAACAGACTCACAGACTTAGAAAAGAAACTCTGGTTGTCAAAGGGGAAAGTGGACGGAAGAGAGATAAATCAGGGGTTTGGGATTAACATATACACACTATAAGATATAAAATAAACAATAAGGACTTACTGTGTGGAACAGGGAACTATGTTCAATATCCAGTAATAAACCATAATGGAAAGAACATATATACATCCACACACACATATGTATGTATACACATATATGGAGCTTCCCAGGTAGCGCTGGTGGTAAAGAATCCACCTGCCAATGCAGGAGACACAAGAGACCCAGGTTCAATGGCTGGGTCAGGAAGATCCCATAGAGGAGGAAATGGCAAACTGCTCCAGTATTCTTGCCTGGAAAATTCCATGGACATATAATATGTAACTGAATTGCTCTGCTATACACCATAAACTGAGCATTGTAAATTACATGTCCTTTGTTTAAAGAAGATTCCAGATTGGAGACAGGAATGGGTTTGCCCATTGCCCAGGCCGGTTTGGGGAGTGCTTTTCTCTGCGGGGCTCTTTTAGAGGCTGGCCCACTCTGTGTCACAGATGCTGGCCTCCTCTGTCCTTAGGATATGGGAGTGCGGGGGTTATCTCTTCACCCCCTAGCACAGGGCCTGGCACCTGAGAGGCACAGAATATCTGTCGACAGAATCCTCAGATTCATTCTGCAGATGTGTTACAGTTCTGTGAAGTGGCTTCTGCCTTTATTATGGAGAGAAGCGTGTAACTAAGGGAGCTGCTCAAACCTGCAGGGCAGCATCCAAGGGAAAGGAGGACAAAGAAGGACAAAAATTCTGCTCTGATTCACACATCTCCACAGGGCCTGGGAGATGAATACAGCTGAGTGAGTCTTGAGAGAACAGGATGGAGGTGGAGTTAGGACTTGTGGTTAAGGAAGGATTTTTTTTTTTAGATGGGTACAGGGAGATAGGTGCATTGTGAATGTTTGTGGATCGTTGTAAGGCAGTCACTAACTGAAAACTAACGTTTCTCTTCAAAATGTTTTGAAAGATAAAAACAAATAGAGTTCATACACAAAAAGGTTAAACTGAAAAGAGAAAGGAAGCAAACAAATCATATGTGCATGTATAAGAACTAGTTGACAGGTCAAAGGGCAACACAGAACAGGAAATGCAAATGGTAGAGATTACGCTATTGAAAGGAGATTATAATTCTATGAAGCAATGAAACACAATGACTTGTATGAAGAACTGTTATGCCCAGAGTCCGAGTCCCCAAAACTGAGAGAATAAGACGTCCACAGCAATGCAAAAGCATAAAGGGGTTTATTACAAGCTCGAGCCTGGGCCTAGGTTTCATCCAGCACAGTGGAATCTGACAAAGGCCCTGAGCTCTGAATCACATATACTTTTATACAGACGGTTCTTTGTTTCTGTAACAGCATAGCTGATTGGTTAAACCATACGCGCGCGCGGGACTTTTAAACCTCGCATCCCTATCTGGATTGGCTCGGGTCTGGCGCAGGCGGGGGCTATGGGGATTTTTTCTGATTGGTCGAGCTACACTGCCTGCGGGAGTTCCCAGAGCCTCAGCTTTTCTCCGGCCTAGCCTCCCGAGTCTGTCCCGTTTGGTCCTAACAGAACAACTAACACAGAATGACAAAGGTTGGAAATAAATGGTCAACGATATAACCAGAATTCTAACTAAAGGAAATAGTGTTGGTAATATTCATATCAAAGGATAATTTAAAGCAAAAAATCTATGCAGAATTCATTATACAGAGATAAATTATGTAACAGATACATCATAAACCTTTATGCAGCGATAATGTAGGGCAGAGGAAAAAAAGGACAGCCAAATTGCAGTGGGAAATTTAACTCCTCCTATCTGGACCTCAACTGAGGTCTAGACAGAAGATATAGAAAATATATTGATACTTGAGACAGAATGAATGCATCTCACATCTTACATGCTAGCACTGTACTCTCCAGTGGGATAGTGTGTGTGTGACTTGGAAACGTGAACATGGCTGAGGGGACTAATTTTTAAATTTTATTTAATTTTCATTAAAATTTTAAACCTGAGGCAACATACAATTTTTTTTGTTAAATTCAGCCTGTTTTGATACAGTTGTATTTTGCTTTAACCACTGAAAATTTAGCATCCAAATTAGATACACTGTAAACAAAATAAATATTGAATTTTGAAGACTTAACTGCAAAAATAAGAATGCTAAATATCTGATAACTTTTATTTCACATTGAAATACAAAAATTTAACTATATGGGGTTAAAGAAAAATACTATTCAAAGTGCTATCCCCTGTTGTCTTCACTTTTTAAATGTGGCTACTAGAAATTATAAAACTACATTTATGTGGCTCGCGTTGTATTTCTGTTGTGTTAGCCACTCAGTCTTGTCCAACTCTTTGTAATCCCATGGATTGTAGCCCACCAGGCTTCTCTGTCCATGGAATTCTTCTTTTTTAAATTATTTTAATTGGTGGATACTTACTTTACAATGTTGTGATGATTTCTGCTGTGCATCAGTGTGTATCGGCCATAGGTATACACGTGTCCCTCCATCCTGAACCCCCTCCCACCCTCTCCCTCCAGGCTGTCACGGAGCACCAGCCTTGGGTGCCCTGCGCCATGCATTAAACTCCCACTGGCTATCTGCTTTACATGTAGTAATGTGTGTGTGTGTGTGTGTGTCACTCAGTTGTGTCCGACTCTCTGCGACCCCATGGGCTGTAGCCCCCCAGGCTCCTCTGTCCATAGGATTCTCCAGGCAAGAACACTGGAGTGGCTTCTCATTCCCTTCTTCAGGGGATCTTCCCAACCCGGGGATCAAACCTGGGTCTCTCAGATTGCAGGCAGAGTCTTTACCATCTGAGGCAACAGGGAAGCCCAGTAATGTGTATGTTTCATTGCTATTCTCTCAAATCATCTCACCCTCTCTTCCTTCCACTGAGTCTAAAAATCTGTTCTATGTCCATGTAATTCTTTAGGCAAGAACAATTGGTTTGCAAAACCCAATCATTATTAGAGAATAGCAATGAAACATACACATTACTGGGCTTCCCTGTTGCCTCAGATGGTAAAGAACTTCAATATGTCCATGTAATTCTTTAGGCAAGAACTGGCGTGGGTAGCCATTCTCTTCTCCAGGGGCTCTGAGGGGCAGAGCTAAATAGGACACACCTTGTTTTGAAGGTTTTGGAGACTGTTTGCAAAACCCAATCATTATTAGATTATGTGTAGTAAGAGAAAATTACAGTCCAAGAGACTTGAAATCCAAAGAGAACTTTCCTTTATTTAAAAAAAAGCAGATCAAAAAAGAAAACACTGAGTCTAAAAATAAAAATGAAAACATTAAACATCAAAACCTGTAGGCTGCAGTCAGCTTTAACGTAGTCCCAGAGCAGTCATTTTTATCCCTTTAAGGATCAGATCTCACTGAGAATCTGATGCAATAGATCCCCGCCCTAGAAAAAATGTGAACACAAAGAATTTTGCCTATAACTCCAGGAGGCCCACACACATCCAGAAGCCCCAGGCTATAAATGCCTGTATCATCAGAACAGAAAATAAATTAACTAAGCAGGCAATTAAGATTCAAGGAAAATAAAGCGAAACCCTCAAGGAAACTAGGAAAAGGAACAAAATTAAAAGCCAGGATAAATAACAGCAGAATTGTTAAATCCATGAGCTGTTTCTTTGGAAAAAATCAAAACTAAAAAACAGCAACTGCTAGAATAATCCATCAAGAAAGGAAAAAGAAAAAAAATGCATAAACAGAAATGAGAACAACCATACGTTACCAAAAACAACAGGTTCAAAATTAAGGGAATACTGTGCGCAATTGCATAGTACTATGTTGGAAAACTCAATTTTTTTCCCTGTAAAAATTCAAATTTCCAAAATTGGCATAAGAAATAGAAAACCTAAATCAATGACAGAAAAATAAAAGGAATTCTTCTATTTTCTAGTATATAAAAAATATATTTTCTGCTCCTCCAAAAAGCAGCAGCAGGTGGTGAATTTGCCGGTAAATTTCAGTTTCGATGTGTTTTCCATTCTTTCAACAAACATTTCCCGTGTGCCTACTCACAGCATTAGTATACAGTCAGCCCAATCTAAGGTAGTTTTTGTCATTTTAAGTAAACTCTCCTGTTCACAGAAATGACTGGAAAGTCATTAGTTCATCCCATGAGACAAAAAATGACCTTGATTCCTAGACCTGATAGGGAGATAAATTCCTAAGTTTTGTAGTGATGAGAGGTCAACAGGAAAAAAAGCCCAAAACCTGGCATGTGCACATAGATAGAACTACATAAACATTCTCTTCTACAATTAAAAATCACATACTTAAAGGAGGCAGATAGTAAATAATTTTATATATTAAATAACATAAATTAGTAAGAGCTCCATCAAGCCTCTAAGTGAACAAAATAAGATTTAAATAAGAAGCTAACTTGTAAATGCTTTCTGGAAAGTGTTCGAGCTCAAATTAAGTAAGACAGTTACCATCTTACATGTTAAATGGATGACCCTCCCACAGCAAACATTTCCAAGTCAGCCCTCTCACCTTAAATCTATCTGGCAGGGCCAGTTCTCCTGAATATCATGTGGTTTTATGAAACAGGTAAATTGAAACCTGCTTAATTTGCAAGCAAGGAGACAAAGGCATAAACTAGGGAGCACTGGCCAGAGAGATGCTGAAGGGGCTGTTAATTTCAACGTGTCTGCCTGTTCTGAGGTGTGGGTGACTTTAAACACATCGTGACACACCTGCTTAGTCTCTAGTCTGAGCAGAGCACCAAGCTGCAGCCCGGACAAATGCTGTTTCTGGATTACTAAAACATTCTCTCCACTCTTCCCTGCTTGCCTTAAAGAGCAAAAAGTGAGACTGGCCCAGTGTCTGTCTGCATCTGCATCTTCCCTGGTAACTGACGTTTACTGAGGAAAATAACCTTTACAGAGAAAAACAAATACTTCAGTCTTGCCAAGCTTTCTTCCTCAACTTTTATTTCTTACCTGCTTTATTACTTTGTTCTAACTAGAAGCCGTTAAGTGCCAAAAAAAAAAAAAAAAATCTTTTTTAAAGTTGACCTGAGAATTTCAAGGGAAGTGGTGGGACTTGGTAAATCTGGTTCCAAGCAGAGTAAGATGCCCAGGGCAATTGTTGCAACCCTGTAATTACCTGGCATAACAGAATTTTTTAATGGTGTCTCATTAGGTATTAATGACATGAACTAATTCCTGGCAGAGTGACCTTTTTGTCAAGGGGATATAAACAAACTAATCATTTAACACCAAGATAATGTAATACATGAAAACTGCATCTTACTAGGACTGTAGCAAGTGGTAAATTCAAAAGGGAAACAAATCTTTATGAATAGCTGGTGTTGTATAGATGACAAGGAACAAAATCTGTTTCCAGTATGTGTCTCACACTCAGACACCAAGTCTTATGACAAATCTGTCTTTAAGAACTACTGACAAACTTCACTTTTTTATAAAGATTTTTCATGAGCTTTGGGAAGAAATTCCTGGCCCCAGAATAGGGGGCAGGACATAAAACTATTGGATGGCATGGTTTAGGGGGAATGAACTGGTTTAAGCAGAATCTGAGCAGAGCAAATGCCTGGAGGCCGATGGCGAGTGGCAGGTGAGACTTACCTACATGGAATCTGCAAAATGAATGAATTTGACAGTTTTTTCTATCTCAGAGATTTCACTACTGTTGATGTTGATATGGCTAATAATGTTATGAAAACAAAGTTCCTAGTATAGATAAAGCCAACATTCATTGGTTGTTGGATTAAGTGCCATCGGATGTATGAGCAGAGAACCCAAGAAAATGAGTTGGTTGGAAAAATACCACCTGGTTCTGATTTTTACGTGGACACAGGAACAGTTGGACTGACCCGAATTCATAGAATCTAGGAAGTGTGCAGTTGTTTAATGCTTTTTGGCCAGGGGCGTGTCCAAGAGGGCTGGGAACTAGGCATAAAGCGGTGGTAACTGGACAAGACAGAGATCAACATTATCTGTTAACCGAAGTGGTCTCTTTTCTCCGCCTTCTTCAATAGTGTAACTATAGTAACATGGACACAGCTTTTCAGCTGAGATGGAATTGCCCTCAACTCAACTGCAGAGGAAATAACTGAGGCTGAATAGTGTCAATAGTTTTATCTATAGGTTCAGAGTTAGAACAATGTATATTGCCAGCGAGCTGGAGGAAGATTAAAGGAAGGTCTTTCAACTTACTCAGATTTTGACAGTAGGCTCTGCCAAGTCCTGGTGTTAACTATTTTAGCGAGAGCTTCTGCCCCTGTGGTGGTTTCTCCTACGGAAAGGATCTAAGGAGAGCACAGGCAGTGGGGATATGCAGTTGGTGAGTGTCTTGTTCATTTGTGTGTTGGATGGCACACAACTGTCATCAGCCTGTGTGTTGGGAAAACAGTAGAGTTGGAACTGTTGTTTCTAAGGAACAACAAAAGGAAACTGGGTGAGCCCATGAACAGAGAGGAGCAGAAAACAGACTTGTAGTCTAGGCCTGACTGCAGTCTCAAGAGCTGGAAGACAGTAGATCACTGTTAGATGCAATCTACTCAACCCTAAGGAAAAACACCAGAGCTCCAACTCCAATGCTGTGTATGTGTGTTCATTCAAACCTTGATCCATGAATGCACTTGTATCTTGGAGTAAGTGAAAACTGTAACAGCTATTAGATGTAGTGGTCAGGGGAGTAAAATTTTACTCTAGAAGGTAGAGCCTGGCTCCTGGTCAAGGACTGTTCAATCCATAGTATGTAACACCTTTTGAATAGGTGTAATCATTTTTATTACAAAAGCAGGATGGAAGGGGGAAAAAAAGCCACTCAATGTTTCAGTAATTCAATAATTTATTCCTCTAAAAAAGTGTGTAAAAGTATATAGCTCTCATTCACAAGGTATATATGAATGACATTTAAAATGGAGGCTTTTTAGTATTGTTTCTTTTTATCAAAGTCTTTTAGTGTACTGTACCAGCGCTATACTGTAGTTTTTTTAAATGAACTTCACATATTTTTGTATTCTTTCAAATTGTTTGCTATATATAAAAGAAGCTCACTGCAAAATGCTTGAAGGAAAAAGGAAACAAAAGAAATTCAGAACTTCCCAGAAATGTACAGCCTTTTACATTTAAAAAAGGTTCTGAAATATACATACAAGCATGCTGGACAAACCCACCCCTCTCCCCTCCCCATGTCCCCTCTTTAGTTCAAACCAAGGTAAGAGTTCTGATTTCTGCAGAATTTCCAAAATTAAAAATAAAAAAAAAATAAAATAAGTTCTCACTCTGTAGCAAATCCAGGGCTTGTACATTTCAGATTAATTCAGTAAAAAACTCACAAGTAAAATAATGCATATTTAAGGGAAATATTATACAGACTTTTTCACACAGAAGTACATAATAAGATTTTTTTTAAAATCTATTGCCATTCATTTATTTTTGCACAAAAACGTATAAATATGTCACTAGCTTTTTCTTAACTTAAAAAACTTAAATAAAAGACACCAGATGAAAACTACCCTTTGCTGCCTTTTTTTTTTTTTTAAGTTTTTGTAGGGGTTTTTTAGTTTTTTGTGTTTTTTTCTTTTTTTGCTGAGAATTGGGTTTCTAGGGAAGAAAAGCCCCTGCATTAAAAACAGCCCATTAAAAAAAAAAATTCAAAGTTCTGATGAATTCTGGGAAAAAAAGCAACCCCAAAGTGGTAAAAGATTACAAATATCTACTTTACAATTTGTCTTCTCACCAAGATAATTTTATACAAGTTTACAATCTTCATCAACTTATGCTCTTCAAAAGGCCTTGAGAATTTTTCCTTTCTGATTTAAGAAAAAATAGCACTGCAATATTTTTAAAGTCAATTTTACACTGTACACATTAGATACAAATGGTTTGATATATCAGATTTTTTAACCTATACATTGCGAAAGTCAACCCCTCCCCCTCGATTGGTGGTACAGAGAACAGCATTATCCATTTACAAGGGATTTCTCTGCTTTCACATTCCCACCACACAATTTTTTTTTAATGTTTTAAACGTTAGATTATTTCAAGAAAAATACTTTTACAAAATCATCAGTTATTACATTTTTCTTTTTTTTTTTTTTGTTAATAACCAGAATATGGAAGTTTCTTGGAAGAACTTTAAAATCTGTATGATTCTCTCTACAGATAACTAGAACTCTACAGCCTGACCAGAGCGGCTCACAGGAGGCAAGCCCACACCCACTGCCCTCGGACAGAAACGCACAGCAAGGTAGGGGGCAGAGAAGGGGTCTTCAAGACAACCCGCTCGGGCCTGGGATGAGGACTCATGAAATACTTCAGTTAGCCTTAATGCTTTAAAAAGGCATGTATGTATGTTTGTTTTTAAAAAGTTCCACCACAAAGGCTCAACTTCAAGTACTAATTTAATGGTTAAGTTGTAATATTTCTTTGAAATAATTATTCCTATGGTCCAGAAAAAATTCACCATATTTATAATTGATGTTATGAACAAACACTGTTGATTGTGATATGTACATGAGTCCCTTTTGATCTAATGAGAGGAGAGACCTGGCTTTCAGTAAGAACTCACTAGAAAATATATTTCCACTGTGACTATATAAAGCGGATGAAGGTACTTGCCTCCATGGCTCTGGGTGGAGCCTGACTGCCTTCTATGTAAAAATGTCCGTCATTAAACGCTGGCCACTTCTAATAAGGAACATGGCAGAATGTTTACCTAGTTTGTTCTCAACAAAACCTACTGCTGGGTGGTTTTGGATATATTATTACTTTGTAGGCATGATCCTCCCCAATTTGTATTCACTCCTTTTCCGGCTTCTAGGACAGAGGTATGTAGTCAAAGAATCCTATGGTGGATCTGAGTTGGGTTTTAGCTACTGTACCTGGTCCTCACGAATTAAAAAAAATAAAAATAAAAGAAAGTCACATGACAGAACAACCTAAAATAAATAAACAAAATGAAGATGTCTCCAGACCTCTTGTATCTACACACAGGTATAAAGTCAACCAAAGCACTCACGCCAGTCTAGATGGGAGCACTAGGGAGATAGAAACCCTTTGATGAAATCATGTACTTGAGCTGGTTCTTATTTTTCAAAAGTCCCAGATTATGGAGTTCAGGTAACCCACAGGCCATACACCAGGAACTGGAGGGTTTCATCAGAGGGCTACACTGCCCATGTTAAACAGAGACTGAAAATACAGACTCTTGTGCAAAAGGACACCGTCTCTTCTATTTCCCTCTTAAAAACCAACAGAAAAACTTCCTGTGGCCCAGTGGTTTGGGGCCGCACACACTGTAACACTGGCTGCAAGTCACTGCTCGTGGAAGTTTCCAGGTCCATGAGAGAAGTGTCAGTGAGTCACTCTGGTACTGAACACTGCAGAAATGACATGTGCCTGCTGAGAAGGAATCACAGTGCGGGACTGTGCAGAGTGGTCTCCAAAGGAGGAAGTGGGGTATTTGCAGAGTATCGCAGGTTCCTTGGACTGAGGTTGCAGGGAGAAGGAACTGAGCCAGAGAGAACAAGTGCTTTTCCAATTAGAGTATATTCATGATGGCATTGTACAACTGAGTGAGCACCACAAAGTGGACGGGAAGGCAGGAGGTACGGTCCTGGGTGGCCGGATTGCACGTGAGCCACGACAGAGCGTTGTACTGCTCCAAAACAAACCTGCCGGAGAGAACACACAGGTTAGGGTGCCCGGCGTGACAGAAGGGAGGCTGGTCCGAAAGGTCTGATGTGCCAGACGTCGGCAGGAGGAAGGCGTGACCTCATTCTGGAAGTGGTCCCGGGCCCTAGCCCAGAGCTCCTGTCTCCCCTTCCTTCTAGACCTGCACTGTCCAATATGGCAGCCACCGCCCCTCATCAACTCAAATATGCTATATGCAGAGAACAGGCACAGGGATTTCAGGGACTGAGTATTTCAAAAAGCATAGAAAATAGCTCATGACTATTTTTACATTGATTACCATTCAAATGATACTATTTATAGGATCATTATCATATTTTTATATATTACTAAAATTTCAAGATTTTTCTAGTAGTCATATTAAGATGATAATTATGTGACTCACTTCTATTGGATGGTGTTGCTCTAGAGGCTCTGGAAGCCAAAATCATGTAGATTAGGTTCTTGCTTTAATTATAATTTTCAAATCATTTAAGAGTTAGAAAACATTAGAAAAAGCTTGCATATCTTCTCAAGGTATATGAAGCATGTTTATAGCTTGCTAAAGTGCAAGAGAATTCTCAGATATTTCCCAACCATGGTATTTGTTTTACTTTATTTATATAATCTGTCAGGGAAGGTAGAAAATGAGTTCAAAGTCAAGTGCTTCAAGCTCCAGACGCGGTTTTCTACCTATGCACGCCTAATCCTGGTCTATTTTCATCACCACGCCTGCCTCTCGGGAACAGGAAGTGACAGCGGTGGTGCTCACGCCCATCTACTGGTATGACGTCTGCTGCCCGGTCTGTCTGTCCAAGGCATGCGTTGGAGGGATGTGGCTTCTCACTGGCTAATCCAACAGTGCTCCACTGCACAAAAGGTAACATCTCTTCCACAAACACCACATTTTACTCTTGTTTTTCCAAGGTGTCTTTCATTAAAATATAAAATTTCAAACTGTACTGCTATGTTGTCTAGGTCTGAATCTACCTTAAAACATCAGACGTGGTTTTGGAGTCAAGAGGATGTGGAACCCGCTGAGAATTCCTGGCGGGGAGAAGTTCGTCCGTCTGTGCTACAGAAATGTGGTGATGCAGCGAAGCCTGGTAAAAGAACAGAGAATGTTACTGTTTGGGCCTAATCAACTTGGGAAGGAAGCCCACGTCTGCCAGCAGCAGACACTGTCTAAAGTCCCTTAGGAGTCAGGGCTTCTATAAATCCCTGAATTCAAGCTGCTCAGTACTCCCAAGGTGATTCCAAATAACCCCATATCCTAGAATAGAGAGCGGGAAAAAGCTAGCTTTGCAAATAACTACAAATAACTAAAAGTGTCCCTCTACAGGTTTTGATCTGCAGAGGCCCACAGTCTGGATGGCTGACGGTGTCACTGTGGTCCTCTCTCCTGACCTCCACGCTCCATCACTGGTGTGCTGCCCTTCCGCGTCACGTCCTTGAAGCACTATGACAGAGCCCTGGGTTCAGCAGGTACCAGCATGTTCTATCTACGATGAAGTTCCCCATCAATCTTTAACATAAGAGTTTTAGCATAGTTTTACTTTATTAATTTTGAAATAATAATATTTAAAGCAGAGGCCACATAAATGCTTGATTCTCCTTCAAAAGGTGAATTATTTTAAATATTTTGTTTTCCAGCACAACTATGAACCCATAGACTTTTAGCAGTCTGTTGCCACCACTGTTCATTTTTTTTGTTGTTGTTGTTTTGTTTTGTTTTTTTTTTTTTCACTGTTCATTCTAATGACCAAATGATCGATCCCATCCCTGGGCAATTGGAACCCCTCCAAGTTGGCTGTTGGTTCTTTGAAAAGACTCTAATAATCTTTGGTAAGTTCCATGCTTTTAGGCATGAAAAGAAGTTGTCTCAGGATATCATGAATTTCTTACTTTAGTCCTGGAGTCAGTCATTCCTCAAAGAACTCTCACTCTTTTGAATGATAAGTGGTATTGAGAAATAATACATGTGTCAAGAAAGGTGTTAATTGCTACTAAGCTATCATGTCTAAGTCTTTTCAGTAAACAGAGCTAAAAAAATGTGTATTTTTTAGAGAGGGAAAGATAAAAATTCTAACTGAAGGTAAAGATTATGGATTTTTAACATAAATTCTTTGATCTCATAATACTGTGTTGAAGTCATCAGGAAAAGAAAACTGTTTTTGGTTTTAACCATCAAGTGTCTGTGTGTGTGTATCACATGGATTCCTCTGTGGTGGGACTTCTGCCTCAGAAGGGGAATGCCACGGTCCTGCCAAGAGAGTATGATGTTCAACATCGGCATTTTTTGCCAATCTATGGATTGCTTCTAGGTTCTTTCACCCAAACTGAAGTGAGAGATCTTTTGCTTTCAACTTTAATTTGGAGTACAAATTTCCAAGAAATATACAGGAAGGGGCATGCATAAACATAGGGTTTTTAGCTCACTCCTGCCCTACTCTAAAAAAGAATGCTGGCCCCCATTAAGGGGAGGAAGAGGACAACCAGTCATTACTGACCTTCCCTTCCCCAGGCGTAACTTCCCTGACAGCAGTAATCTTACACAGAACCACAGGGCGACCTGAGGTCTCCTGCCTGGGCAAATGTCACTCCTCTGTGATATGGTTTTGGGTTCCTCTCCTAAATTCTACTCTCTGCCTCTAGCTGTAAGTAAAACATCCTCAGACTTCAAGTAGACATGAGAGAATCAGGGAACAAATTGTCACCAAATTTTGAGCATTCATCCCCCACAAAACTTCAAACATGACACCAAACCAACCTTGAGGAAGAGGGGACACTGGTTCTGAGCCTGGGGACACGATGACCAAAACCACTGGGGGAGATTCTCGGCTTTGGCGGTTGACACAAAATACCCAAGGGCTAGAGGTTGCTGCTTCAGCTCCTCGGGTGCTTCCCTAGAAAGAAGACGCTCACCCTGGCTCTGAAAGACAAAGTCCCAAAGCGTGATCAGCATTTATCACCAAAGAAAGCTTTCTGTAAAATCATCTTTTCAAAAGGAATCGATATAACTGACATGTATACTAGTTTGAGGTGTACAGCATAATGGTTCTAATTGTGGGAAATAATCACGATAAGGCTAGTGAACATCCACCATGTACAGAGCTGAATGTTTTTTCTTTTGATGAGAACTTTTTAAAAACATCTACGCGTAGCAACTATCAAATATACAATATGGTGTTTTAAAGTTATTTGCTTTTGGCTGTGCTGGGTCTTTGTTGCGGCGCGTGGGCTGTGGAGCTCGGGCCGAGCTGCCCTACAGCCCGTCCTCCTGGAGCAGGGATGGACTCTGTGCCCCTGTACTGGCAAGCGGATTCTTAACCATGGGACCCCCAGGGGAGTCCCCACGTTGTGGTATTAACTATGCATTATTACGTCTGCGGACACTTCTTCTGTAATGGGAAGTTCGTCCTCTGATACCGTCACCCAGCTTTTCATCAGTTCACCGCGCACTGTAGTGGCTAACTGACCAAGAAAAGGGCAGCAGGGGAGGCAGTGTCTGCCCCACGCGGACATCTGATGAGATACATACATAAAGCTAATGTCAGCCGAGTAAACAGACTTATTTTCTCTGCTTCCCTTTCTGCAGAACATAAAATCTGCTCCATGGCATTATTAGATAACAAACTAAAAATGGAAGGAGCGGATTCTGACAGCTGAAGGTGCTGGACCACCACACTCATCTGCTCTTTCCCCCTGCAGTCACCCAAAAACACATGAGTGCGCCTGACTGGCCACTGTCAGCCAGGTCGTAACAACTCAAGGCTCTCTGACCTGCCAGCAGTGGGAGGTCTGCTCCTGAAGAAGTCTTGTTTCAATTTATAGCAATCCCAGGAATAAGAGGTTTTTGTGAGAGCCTTACTTGGGCGTTTTTTTTTTTTTTTGGTAATTGACATTTTCCTCATCTTTGACTCTTTTAGCTAGCTCCAAGAGTTGAAAATGTACCTTTTATGCAAGCAATAATAAGTAATTCACTTGTTCTCAAAAGCCTTCTGTTTCAAAGAAAAAAAACCCTCAACTACTACACCAAGTTGTAGCAATTCTGAGTTGCTTAAGAAAAACTAACTGCAACTTTGAACGCTTTCTCCTGTTGTAATGTCTTAACTGAATATCAAAGAATGTTGAATGGTTCAGGAGGAGGAAATGCTGAAAGCCTGTCAGAGCTACCTGGCTGCAGGCGTTCAGGAGTGGAAAAGGCCACCTGACCAGCTTCAGCACAGAACTGTTTGAAGTGTGACATTCAACGGCTTGAGGCGCCAACCAAGGGAGAAAAGACAGCACACCTCTGCTTTTCACAAAACTAACATTATACTTCAGTTGCCAATTCTTTGTTAATGGACAGGCTGAATTATAACAACCAGTACTGGAAGATAGTTGCTAGTATTTCCATTTTATAGATAAGGTAACTAAGGCTGAGAAAAGTAGAGTAAACTTGTCCAAGGTCACACAGAGCTAGTGAGCTTTAACTCAGAGCTCTGTTTATCAACCTCCAGGGCACACATTCCCAGCTGCAGTGCTACTGGCCTCTAGAATTCACAGTAGTCCTAAATTAAAACCATTCAATGTAAAAGTTGTGTTCTCGGTCCCCATCACAACAATCTCCAGTGAACCCGTAAATTGTCATTAACTGGCAAATGCTTGAGGAGGAAGTCAAGACACTTACAGTCTTCCCCCAGAAGGGAAAATTAGGGGGCAGGCAGAGACAGGAAGGCAGACTACTGAGTCGCCGTTCCTTGGTCTCATCCGCTCTGTAACTAAAGTTTTCCATCATCTTTTCTCTTGATTGTCCTTCTGCGAACTCAGAGCTGGCAATAAAAGTCCCACCTGACAGAAACCTAAGTCCCTTAAGAACATCTTTGTGTCTAAAGGAGGGTAAACAGGTTGCTTTTACTTGTCCAGTTTAAGATACTGGACAGCTATTTTTCTGTGTCTAACCCCTCAATCTCTTGGTATTTTAAGTATAATACCAGGATAAGGCATGCATCACCTAGCTTTATGGCAGAACCTTTAATGCTTCAATTTGCTGCTAGTTCACTTCTAATATCCCTAGAATATTTAAAGATGAAACTAGTTGTAAGCTCAGTTTTGTCCCTTAATACTCTGGTATTAACATGGACATGTCTCCACAATTAGCCACCTGTGGGCTCTTCCCATCCCTGCAGGCTGGCTACAGAGGAGGTCGGACTGCCTAAAAAAGGTGGCAAAACACAGACCAAGACAAGGGAGGCCTCTTTCCGAATAACCATCAACAGTGTGTTCTTCAGTTAACAGTTATTCTGCATGTTGAATAAGCAGGATTATTGAACTAGTCTCTGAAAAGCTGCTGTTTTGGCAAAAATATTACAATTAACTGGGAAACGGTAAGCAACCAAAATTAATTTTTGCTCAGAAGACAATTGCATAAAACTCTGACAGCTGTAATGGTCTATTCTTCTGATTAAACACAGTCATCAGGAATGGTAATCCATTTCTTTAGAATTCCTGCCTTTGCTCAAAATGAAACAACAGAGCCACACGGACTTCACTTGTATCAGGACCACTGGGAGGAAAGGGAGATGTAGTAACGGAGGTCAGCACCTCTAGGGGCCTTCCCTCAAGGCTGTGCTGGGTTTAAACGTGGCAAGTTTCCCGAGTCAGGCTTACCCGACTGTGCTGAAAGTGAGAGCCCACGCCGATTCCAGAAGGAGAGCCTGGGGAGGGGACTGGGGAGGAGTTGGGAGAGGAATGGAGATTCCCAGTCATTAATATGCCAATATCATTGTCCATATCATCTGGGAATGGAAGGTCAACAAACATGTCATCTAGAGAGGGGAGAGAGAAACACAGAAATTAAAAAGCTCATCCATAGCCCCGACTTAAAGCAAAACATGGTTTGGTGGCCTAGGACTGTTCTAGGTATGTATTGTTAACTACTTAACGTGTGCCCATTGGGTTCAAGGTGCTGCAAATAAGCCTTTCATTGTGTCCTCTCTCCAGTGATCTCCTAGCGTGAAGTATTCACAGAATGGAGAAATGAAGAACATAAAACTCCAGCCTCCCAAGGCACATAAAAAGATGGCAAAACAGCTAAAGAAGCAATTTAATTATTAAACAAAGTTAAAACTGACGCCATCCAAGAAAACAGCAGACTCCATCTATATATCCAATTAGCATCTAAAAACACTTAAGGCGGAATTAATGCATGCTAATAGGTGTGAACTTGGCCTGAAACTGGAGGCCTCTTACACCAGCAGATCAAAGCACACTGCTGTCCCTATGAAATCCTCTCCTATATCATAGAAGTAAGGTGCACACAGAGCAGAAAGCTTGGAAAGTATAAAATGCGAAACCTAGTCACCAAGAACATTTTCGCTGGTGAACATTTCACGATCATACTACACGTCTTATCTGCGTACACACATACAGGATGATATCCTTTTACCCTCCCCATTTAACAGGACCAAATGCTGCTAAAAATTCCTCAAAAAAACACTGTAAATGGCTGCATAATATTGAGCATTTTACAGTTTATACTCATTTCTTAACAAATGCTTTAAGATATTCAAACCAAGAATATCTATTAAGAATTATCAACTAAGGAGCTGTTTCAGAGCGAATTAGATGCTATCTGACTACTGCCCAGTAGTATTCACTCAATTCAAACGAGCTAAAGCTAAGAAATATTTGTTGCAAGAGTGACACCACAGGACACAACCAGGTAAGATACTTTCTGCCTTTCATGTAATGAAAAATAGAAAGTTAATTACCCAAGAGAGGAAAGTGTTTATATGGCCTTGGCAATAGTATAAATGAAATCCTCAAGACCAAAAAGATTCTTAGCCCTTCAGTTCCCTCATGCTCTATAAGCTGTTCCTTACAACACAGAAGAACCTGCCGCAGCGCAGTGACTCCTTGCTGTAGCACGGCATTTTGGTGAAGGAGTCAAGCTGCTCCGTGTCCACTCACCATTGTTGGGGCTAAACCCATCTTCATTGGGATAGTTGGCTGGAGCCACCTGGATGGTTGACGACGTTGGGAACACCAGGATGTGTGTACAGGAAGCATCCTGAGGGGTGTTAAGCTGGGACGACTGCATGTTCAGTGCAGTGCTTCGACCAAACACGGAGCCCATTGTGACAGCATCTTAAAAGGTGGGGAAAAGGGGTTCATTCCTTTTGTGTATCAGTGAACAACTCCAGAAATACATTCTAAGAGGACCTGAGCTGGACTGATACAAGTCTGACACAAGTGCCATGATGGACACACATTTAAAGTTGAGCCCATTTGTTCAAATATTTTCAACAAACTGACTCAGAGCATTTACCTATGATAACCCAAGCCAGATTTCACATTAGGAAAGTTAAGATAAAATTGGACTGAGTCAACCAAATGATTTAATTAAATAAGTATTTCTAAAAATAAAACCTTCTGTTCTCCTGTGATTGCTAATAATTTATAAAGGACTGTTCTCCTAACAGCGCAATTCTGTAGAAACGATACCATTCAACTAAAAATTGTTACAATGCATATTTACTGAATGCATACTATATGCTAGATTCTGTACTAAATCTTTACTCATATCATCTCATTCAATCATCAAAGCCAACGTCTTGAGGTAAGAACTACTACACCATGTCATAAGGAGGACAGAGCAAAAGAAATGATGTAACCTGCCCAACAGGTCGGGGTCAGGCCAACAATTCGCCATGACCCCAAGAGCTCTGGGTCACACTCAGGACTCAGGCTCTCTCCCGAGTGACGGTGAGCAGATAAAGTCACAAACCACTCCCTCGGAAGAGACCGAACGGTTTCCCCTTTTGAGCCTTGAGTACAATCATTTTCCATAAAGATAGTAAAGATACAATCTATATTTGTGTGTGAACTTCAGAATAAATGGACTGAAGCACTCTGATACCTAATTAAGAAAACTGACAAGAGAGTTACCTGGCATCACTACAAAGGAGCCCTGGGGCTCCATGGCAACCAGGCAGGCACTAAGGATAGAAGGCGAGTCTGCGGCAGAGATTCCACACATCCGGCACACGTCCTTGAGCCGTTTACTGATTGTCTGTAGTGAACATTCTCCGAGGAGGATACTCCAATCTGGAATCAAATACCACAGTCTCACACAGTCTTTGAAATGCATACTGATGTGAGCTTTGAGTGTTTTACCAGTTCTGCCCGATAATTGAATTTCCAGGATTGGGCCCTAAAGGGAATATGTCTTTATACAGGTTCCCCTCCTTGCTACAAAGAAAATGTTACTTGACCTCGATTACACTTCATTAACAAGGGAACAAAGGCCTGCCATTATGGAGACTGAGGTGACGCGGGCCCAGCACAGACCCAGGCAGACATGCACATACTTCCTGTTGGGGATGCCAGTCTATTCTGTCCTTTCTCCTCCTTCTCCAGGCCTGGCTCTTTCACACCCTCATAGATACTTTTCTTCAGTAGAGAGCACAGTTGGGGGCGAACCTCAATTTTGTTTACTGCTCTAGGTTGGTTGTTTCATCAAAGGCAAGCAGCAGAAAAAACCAAGGGGACCCTTTCCTGGCATGCCCCAAACAGCTGGTAAGCAATGGGTACAAGTAACATGCTCCAGATAATGCCACATTAGTTGTTCAAATTAAAAAGGTGGCAGAAATTTTCTATTATCCAAACAAAGGCAGGATACCTCATCACAGAACCGCAAAGGGTAATGTTACTCTGGGAATTTAAGAGCACTCGGCCCTCCCTTGATTCTGACCCTGGACACACAGGAAGTGCATCACTGTCAGATCCCAGAGGCACGCCACTCCACCTCTCCACCACCACATGCCTGCTCTCCCTTAAAAAGCAGTCTAAAAAACCCCCAAACTTTCACATTTCATATTCCCAATGAACAGTGAGTGAACCGAAGTGGCTGAAATAAAAAGGGTCAAGGAACATGGAGGAGGGCGTATGTTTAAAAAACCACAGAAAAACCCGAGAGATGTGAATTCAGTATTTAAAAACCAAATAAGAAAGAAAAGCCACTATGATTCTTTTTATCACAAACACTCTGGTGATAAAGAACAGATTCACAAAACTGAAATCTGTGGACCCGTATCTGCTTACTGCCCCACAGAAATGCAAGGTGGTGCAGAGCTCGGTTCCCCAAAGGAAGAAACTCATGTCCTGTACACGAGGCTGTTTTCTGTGTTTACTCCTTGAAGGTATGTTTTCTCTCAGTCTTTTGATGGAGCCCTTGGTCACACTTGTGTCCCTTCTAAAAAATCATACAAGGGAGGGCAACAGCTCCAATAATTTTCCAAAACACCAAATAACTAGACTACTAGGCTATATTTTCATCCCCTCTACTTCTTTTCTATTATATTTTAACTTTCCCAAGGGTTAAGAGTAGCTTAAAGCCTTTAAGAAATAAGACTGACTAAAAGGTATAGTAGGAGAGAAGACAGGAATTCTGACAGAAATGAAATGAGGAATCCCCTATGAATTAGACCTCCAGGCTACTATACAGATTCATTATAAGTATAATATTCTTTTTAAAATGAAAAGGGTGGTATTTTCCTATTGGCCTAGAGTATGATTTAATAAAAAAAAATTCTGTGTATAAGAAGATTCCTAAGCAAACACTTAATATTTGTATAAACCTGCTGTTAAACCCTAATAATTAACCCCTCTGGGCACCTGATACAAGTTATCTCCGTATCAGGGGTTTTATTTCAGGGTTTCCCCAAATACCTGATATAAATTTCACGCAAAGAAATACTACACACACTCCAACACAAGAGTCCGCAAACCGGTCGCCGGCCAGGTCGTGCCCGCCACCTGATGTCAGCAGGGTCTTTTGGGAACACAGCCGTTCCCATTCAAGGGGGTATTGTCTGTGGTTATTGTGACAGTACAATAGAACAGCTGGTTGCTCAACAGTGACCAGCTAGCCTGCACAGTCCAAAATATTTACTCTCTGGCCCTTTACAAAGCAAGTTGGCCAACTCTGCCCTAATACACACTTGACACACGCAAAACTACCAGGATAATCTGTGACACAGGCTTGCTTTTGCACACGCCTTAGAAAAAATCACATCGATATGCATATCCTGGACTTTTTATAAATATGCCATTGATGGGGCTTAAAAAAAAATAATCTAGGCCTGTTCAAATAAAACTCCATGAGGATAACGAATGAGCTGGGCTCAAAGTCAGGCAAGGCAGCTGCCAGTGGTCAGTGGTGTTACACGGCACTTACTTTTAGTCCTTTGTTGTATTTCTTATAAGGAATATAAGTTGGGGGATTCAGCTTAAAAAAAAAAACCAAAACCTGTTCTCTTAAATTTCCAGACCACAGACTATCAGACAGTGGTGATGTTTTATAAAGACTGTTCCAATTTGCAACTACTTGTCCTTGCCAACAAGGATGATCTTGTTATCATGACACTAAAACAATACAATCTCCTCACCATCAACCACCAAAAACAAACAAGTAAATGCAAGTAAAGGCTGTATATGACGTTTACCATCATCCATAATCTGATATAAAATTTTCCAGGTAAAACTGACTTGTTTAAAAAAAACTGCTTGTTCTTCTCAGTGGCTCAATATACAAATGTTAGAAATTTTAATTTAGTGTCACTTTTATAGATTAATATAAAGAATTATTTTTCTGCTAGGTTCAATATTTAAAATTTTCTTTGTAAATGACTCTGTTGCTAATAAAAAGTCTAAAAATCACAAGTTTACCCTGTACATTTAAAAGAATCAGAAAATATAACCTGCTCTATCTACTCTTACTACCAGCTTTACTGTTTTCTCCCTCAGCTTAGTTAATGACGTTAGCTCAGCCCTCTTCCTTTCCTTTGCTTTAGGAATTTCTCACCTTTGAGTTCCCCGTGGCCTAGACGCCCGAGTCGCCCAATCACAACTCTCCAAGGCAGAGATGTCATCTGGACAATACCGACGCACCATTCCCACAACTTCTGTAGTCCGATCTTACGTGCAGATACTTTACTCCTCCGTGACCTCAAACAAATGGAAAAGGGTCCCCAAGTGAGTCAGAGCTATTACCCAGTACGACAAAATTCCGAAGAACCCACCCCCATGGTACCCACTGCATTTAGGTAGGAGAGTTAGAAATATCCATTAGCTGAGAAAAGGCACAGTGTCAGTTTACATGCACCATAAACACCAAGGCTCCTCACCTGTTTGGTAAAGCAATATTTACAATACAAGTTTCTAATAATTCTCCATGGAGGTCAGTGCAGGAAGCCAAAAGCCAGCGCTGGTCGTGAGACAGACAATAGCCCACAAAGAGCACGTTGTATTTCTGGCTTGCTTCACCGAGTGTCTCTCCTGGCTCTGTCTGCTTCTCTTTGATTGGGGCCAATATAAAAGGAGGGGAGTAAAGCTGGATCGGGCTGGGCCGCTGAAATAAGAATCAAAATCAAAATCAGTAACAACACAAAGCAACTCAACTCGGTATTCACAATAAAACCCATATGGCACTGAGGGAAACCAGGGAGAAATGACAACAGACTGCACCCCGACTAGTCCTATAAATAAATAATGATACAAAAAGACTGTACAAGTCACATGAGCGAGGCAACTCAATCAAGCCAGTATTTCCTTATGAAAATAAATAATTGGCCCAACTTAGTCATTAGGATTAAAACCACTATATACCCACCAGAATGTCTGAAATACAAAAGACAGAGAACATCAGGTACTCATGAGAACAGGGTAACTAGAACTCTCTCTCACTGCTGGTATATGATGTGCTTTGGTAAAGTACTGACAACAGCTGTAAAAGCTGAACAAACATGTACCCTTTGATCCCCCACCCCGCAAACGCACATATATGGTGACGAAGGATAGGTATAAGCATGTTCATAACAGTATCCATTTTAATAGCTCAGAAAAAGGCACACAAAACTCACAAGCCATGTGGGATGTGTTACTTCTACCTTCTGATCAGCAAGATGTTTGTGGAAGCAGGAAAAAAGAATTCCAAAAAGAAATGGAGCAACCAAAAAAAAGATGAGTTAATGTTTGCAAATGGAGAAGAAGAATTTTTCTACGAGAAGGCAATCCTGAAATTCAGCTACTCAGTGCAGGAGGAGAGTGACACGTGTCTGGGAGGCCGATGGTCCTTTGATGATGTACCAATGAAGCCCTTGCAAACTGTGATGTTAATTCCAGGCAACAAAATGAATGAAATTATGGAAAAACTGAAAGAACATCTGTCTGTCTAACCCATCTCCCATGGACCATGGTGGGCTTGCTTCTGTTCAATTACCAGAAAACTTGGTGGAGGCTTACTTAAAAACTCATGACTTTATTCAGTTGCAGGTCCTCTTAGAGTAGGGTTCTGTCACCCGTGTCCGCAACACATTTACAAAATATCTTTGCTTTTTAAAATTTTGGTCAAGTTAAGAATAGCTGCTTAAAAACTTTTCTAGTAAGAAGAAAAATATGTAGTAGTAATTTAAAGAAATCAATAAAAACTTCTACTTTTAGTTTTTAAATTAAAAAAAAAACAAAACAAAACAAAAAAGCTCAGAAGAGAAAACATCATAAATAACCATCAATAGTAAAATGGATGCTAAGCTGAGATAAAGTTACACAAGCAGAGCATTAAATGGCCAAGAGAATGAGAAAACCACCACAAGCAACAAAATGGATAATTCTCAACACTGAATCAAAGAAGTCACACAAAAGATCATAAATTATAATTCCATTTATATAAAAGCCAAAAAAATGGGCAAAATTACATTGTTACAAGTCAAAATAGTGATTACCACTGGAGTGACTAGAAGGGACGTCAGAGATGGATGCTTGTTATGCTTTATTTCTGGCTCTTAGTTACGTAATAAGTTACATAATTTTACTTATAGAAATTCAGCAAGCAGTATACTTATTGACTATTCCAAAGCCTTTGACTGTGTGGATCACAATAAATTGTGGAAAATTCTGAAAGAGATGGGAATACCAGACCACCTGACCTGCCTCTTGAGAAGTCTGTATGCAGGTCAGGAAGCAACAGTCAGAACTGGACATGGAACAACAGACTGGTTCCAAATAGGAAAAGGAGTACGTCAAGGCTGTATATTGTCACCCCGCTTATTTAACTTCTATGCAGAGTACATCATGAGAAATGCTGGGCTGGAGGAAGCACAAGCTGGAATCAAGATTACCAGAAGAAATATCAATAACTTCAGATATGAAGATGACACCACCCTTATGGCAGAAACTGAAGAAGAACTAAAGAGCCTCTTGATGAAAGTGAAAGAGGAGAGTGAAAAAGTTGGCTTAAAGCTCAACATTCAGAAAACGAAGATCATGGCATCTAGTCCCATCATTTCATGGCAAATGGATGGGGAAACAGTGTCAGACTTTTATTTTTCTGGGCTTCAAAATCACTGTGGATGGTGATTGCAGCCATGAAATTAAAAGACGCTTGCTCCTTGGAAAGAAAGTTGTGACCAACCTAGATAACATATGGAAAAGCAGAGACATTACTTTGCCAACAAAAGTCCGTCTAGTCAAGGCTATGGTTTTTCCAGTGGTCATGTATGGATGTGAGTTGGATTGTGAAGAAAGCTGAGCACCGAAGAATTGATGCTTTTGAACTGTGGTGTTGGAGAAGACTCTTGAGAGCCCCTTGGACTGCAAGGAGATCCAACCAGTCCATTCTAAAGGAGATCAGTCCTGGGTGTTCTTTGGAAGGAATGATGCTAAAGCTGAAACTCCAGTACTTTGGCCACCTGATGCGAAGAGCTGACTCATTTGAAAAGACCCTGATGCTGGGAGGGATTGGGGGCAGGAGGAGAAGGGGACGACAGAGGATGAGATGGCTGGATGGCATCACCGATTCAATGGACATGGGTTTGGGTGGACTCCGGGAGTTGGTGATGGACAGGGAGGCCTGGCGTGCTGCAGTTCATGGGGTTGCACAGTCAGACACGACTGAGTGACTGAACTGAACACTTAAGACTGGGCCCTTTTCAGTATGTAATTATACTTTACTATGTGCATGTGTGTGCAATTTAAGAAATCAAAGCTTTAGCTGTTACCGAAGACAAATATTTTAGATAAACTGTGATGAAATTTAACCTTTTTGTTTACAGCTATTACATACATATCAGTATTTAGTAGACTACAGCAGGGGTCAGCAAACTTCTATAAAGGACCAGACAGCAAATACTTTAGGCCCTGTGAGTCTCTTTCACATACTCCTCTCTTTGTAAAAATGTAACCATCACTCCCATCTGACTGCTCATACACATGCAGTCTACAGGCTGGGTTTAGCCCCCAGTCAGAGTTGCCAGCCCGTGAATTCTATAGCATAAGAAACGGTAATAATGGAATTACAGAATTAAAGGAGGTTTTAGAGATAATTTAACCCAATTCCTTCATTTCAGGGATACAAAGATATTCAACAACTTGTTCAAGTTTCAAACCTAACCTTATCACTGATCCATTCACTCTCCACAGACCTGGAAATTTCACACCAGAAAAACCAAAAACACATAGCCACATAAAAACTCATACGCCACTATTTAGAGCAGCATTAGTCAAAACAGCCAGAGAGTGGGAAAGTCCACACGCCCATCCACTCACGGGATAAACAAGCTGTGGCCCATCCACAGAGTGGAGCGTTATTTAGCCACAGAAGCGTCATATGTGCTATGACATGGAGGAACCTTGAAAACATGATGTTAAGTGCAAGAAGCCAGACGCAACAGCTTACATGTGGGATGATCCATGTACATCAAACAGCCAGAACAGGCGACCCCACAGAGCCAGCAAGTGCGACCGTGGCTGCCAGGAGCTGGCATGAGGCCGTGCCAGTGCAGAGACTGTGAATCCCTGGAAGCAGAGGACTGGCATCTCGCTCACCGCTGCACAGTCGGCACCTAACACAGAGTCTGGCAGCAGACACTCGGCTTCAGTCGCCGAGTGAAAGTACAAAATTCGACCCGCAGACTGAGGGAGAGGCCGCATCTAGCAGGAGTCAGTACCTTCACGCAAGTGAAGTATTCACTTCAGTAAGTATTCATAATGTTTGGTTCTTAGGTTTTTAATTAAGTCAAACAATTGATTTCTCTCTTCCTGTTCCAAAGCAAAAGGAAAGAAAGCATATTTTTGCGATTTATTTTCATCTGAGCCTCACTTTGTCTCATGAACTCTCACGGTGTTCTGCCAGTATGTTATATAATCTTTTAAAACATTACATAATGCCTTGGGATATCTTAATATAGATAGTCAGCCTTTACTCACTTCTATGAAAATGCAGACTGCTATTAGCTGTCACTTGAAATTGTGATAGCTTCTTACGAAAGCATAAGGAATGATTGCATCCGAATTGTACAATAACCACAAGAGGTAAAGAACTAAAAGATTTAAAGTGTATACAGAAAGGACAAACTCATGATTTCCAGACACAAATAAGAAGTAGAAATGGATATATTACAATTCTAAAAAAAAGCTAGTAGTAGAGAAAATAGATGACTTGCTTACCAAAGTGAAAAGAAAAAAAAAAAAAAAAAAACCACAAACTCAACAAACTAACCTAGAATTGCCAAAGACAGAACTTTTCTATAACCCCAGAGTGGATGTAAGCTGTCAGCTAAGCAGCTCCCTTTCTTGGGACCAAGCTGACTTGAACCAGGTTACAACAAATGCAGTATTAAGTAGTACGTCATTTTTTTAGTTTTCCAGAAAAACATTACCAACTAAAATTAGCAATTTTGGTATTAAGTTCTCTAACAGTAAAGCGTTGTTTGCTGGCTCTTATTAATGGGTAATTTTTCATGCAAAAGTTGTGGAATTGATTTCTGAAGGCTTTTAAAGTCCTCAACACTGCCCTGTACATCTATCTTCAGGAAAAGATGATTTAGTAGAACAACAGCAGTGTACAACTCTTGTTTAAAGCATGTTTAGCTTGGTGTTTTGGAGGTACACATCTGTGCAAGATAGAGTTAGGAAGATGGAGAGAAAACACATTCATCCACACACAGAAGCACAGAGACCAGGGAAAGAGAAAGCATCAGAAGGTGAGGGGCCTGTGTAGAGTGAACACACACAACAGCTGCTCTAGGAGGAAAGAGCTGGGGGAGGTAGAGGTAGAGACACAGATCAGCTTCCAAAATTAATGAGCAAAATAAATATAGGAATGCTGAACACTAGTAAAGTAAAGAGGACAAGCGTATTGTTGCCTTAGGTCTTACATCAAGAAAAGAAGCAGGAGTTTGCTTGCCTCTTTTCTCAAAAAATTATATAAGTTCAGAGAAGTTACCTCCTCCATTTCAACTTAAGGATTAGAGAAATCGACCACTCTTATGTAAAGGGAGAAGACAGAACAAGCATGTAACTCTCCTGGCTTGCATCTTTAGTATAAAAGCAGTCTTTACAAATTTCTGCCCTGCTGCTGCCTACCTCCGGGTTCTTGAGAGTCATCTCAATGCTGGCGGCAGGCCCGAATCCTGTGAGGGATTTAATGTGGATCTGTGTAGGCAGAGGTCGCCTGCACTGGCAGTACACTGAAAATGCCATGGACTTCAAGTATTGAATGTAGAAAACTTGCTCATCCTTCATTGTCTGCAGCATGTACTGGCAAGGCACAATCTACAGACACAAATACAAACAAGACTGGAAACAGATCTCATATGCTAACAAGGCAGCCGGAAAATGAAATGGCATGAATTCTTTATTTGAATGGGAGAGGCAACTTTAGTCTTAAAATACAGAAATGCCAAACATAATCTAATTCAATCTTAATAATTCCTTTCAGTAACACAAAGTCTTATATTACAAATAGCAGCAGTTTAAGAAGGGGTGTCACTCTGCTAGGAAAGTTACACTGTTACTTAGAAATTACCCTGTTCCCATTTTAGGGATAAATTCTCAATTTATTGTTGCTATGCCCTCAAATGTTAAAACTTGCTTTTAAATATATTTCTCAGTTCTTACACTTAATATGCATGGCATCACTGGAATTACTATCTAATCATGTGAGACACAAACTACACCAGGAGCTTTAAATTAATTCTATAGAAATGACTTGAGTTAAAAGGGACAGTAATACAAAAATCTGAATACTCATCATTTTTCACCTATTAAATTATAAACTTAAAAAATTATTACACTATGAAGTTTGCAAAGGTGCATTCACTCCTGAAAGAAGTGTAAATAACTATAACCTTTTGGGAAAGGAATCTGGCATTATTTATCAGTACCTTTATCTAAGAATCCACTTTAAGAAATACTTGAAATGTACAAGAGAGATTACACATAAAAATGTTTATTCTGGCAGTATTCACTTATTTATTGGTCACACTATGCAGTTTTCGGGATCCTAGTTCCCCAACCAGGGGCTGAACCTGGCCCCGGCATTGGAAGCACAGAATCCCAACCACTAGATTGTCAAAACAGTGAACAGTAGAAAAAAATTACATGAAAATATGATCTCAATTGTGTAAACAAACACAGAAAAGAGGTTAGAGAAACATCAAAATACTAATAACGTCTGAATCTAAAAGGTAGAATTAAGAATAATTTTTTTTCTGTTTTCATATACATACAATTAAAAAAAAATGTATTTACTTTCATAAAAACAACAACAAAGTAAATAAACTTGCAGTTAGTTACCTGGAGAATGAAAGAATTTCTCATATGCTCAGGTAAATTATCCAGCATTTCTGTGTAGCAGCGCATCAAACTCAACAGCCAAAAATTTCCAGAAGTGGAGTCTTCCTCCGCAGTGTACGTGAAGGGGTCCACCATGTAAATGACAACAGCGGGAGGGTAGGCTTGGCTGTCTGCAGAGTCAGGCTCCGTGGGAATTCCTATTCTCTCCCTTTCTGTTACACTGCAAACACAGCCACTTATGAGACATGCAACATAAATTATAAAAACATATATCAACTCCAGAGCAGACTGACTCCCTGGACAGCGATCGATTACAGAGTAAGTGCAACATCAGTAGGGTACAAAATGAAGGCAAATGAAGGCAAACCAAGTCAGCTGGCACCAAGATAGATGGAAAATGACAATGTGCTTCTCTAAAATGGGAGATCTCTTTTCACCCCCATGGTTTCCTTCTACGAAGATGTTTTATAATGCTGTTAATACAAAGAGGTTGAAAGTGAAAATGTTAGTCACTCAGTCGTGTCGGACTCTGTCCAACTGTAGCCCACCAGGCTCCTCGTCCATAGGATTCTCCAGACAAGAATACTGGAGGGGTTGCCGTTCCCCTCTCCAGGGTATCATCCCGACCCAGGGATCAAACGTGGGTTTCCTGCATTGCAGGCAGATTCTTTACCATCTGAGCCATCAGAGAATTATTATTCATATAGTATTAATAGGAATATTAGTTACGCTAAGTATATTAATAAGTACATACTATTATACTAGTAATACAATAATTACTAGTAAGTTTGTAAGAAGTTCTCAAATTTCTTAACACTGAACCATAGATCGACAGTTGTTACCTTCTTTGGGGAAGAACAGAAATAGAGCACTTCACCAGATTTAGAGATGCGTGAAGTTGAGGGGACTGGGGCACAGAGGAAGGGGAGCCCAGGGGCCCAAGCCGAAGCCACTCGGCTCGGTCAGAGTACTGGTACCTTTCCTGTCCGTCCTGGGAGGGCTGCGAGGAGCTCTGCCCAGGCTCGCTGTCTCCAGCACAGCCCAGGCTCCCTTGCGTTCTCTCTGCAGCACTGGCCCCAGTGCTGGGGTTCTGCCCCCCGACACTACCGCTGAATCCTGAGGAAGAGGTAGTGCTGATCTGGTTGATGATGGGAGCAGAGGCAGATGCGGAGACTGGGGGCCCGGCAGAGCCAGAGGTGGAACCGCTCACAGCCGGGTTCAGAGAACTGCTGTTGGAGGTGGGATTAAACGCACTGCCTGCCGAGGGCGCGGCCGAGCCTGGATTTGAAGCTAAAGGCCCAGCACTCCCAGGCGGCGCTTGGGGCTGTGCTGCTGCTGGTGGGGTCTGGTACTTAGGTGGCATCAACAGGCTGCTGTCGAGCTGCAGAGTGGCCAGATAAGGTGCTGAAAGAGGACACACAGAGAAGCGACTTCAGGGATGTTCTGCAGGTCTGGCTGATACAGAAACTCAGAACAGTCACCTTCTAAAGAGCTATGCTTCCAGGCTGCAATACTCTGGTTCTGACACCCAAAATACGATGTCCACACTGGAACACAAGCTTGTATATAAACAGGGAAATAAACATGGGCTACTATATTATAAATTCTGGAAGAGCCTTATTTGGAGAACAGAAGAAAAAGGACAAAACCAATCATTTCGTTTTCAGGAAAACCAATCATTTTCCTTTCAGACCAACTCCACACACCTTCACTAAAAACTGAGAGGCCATGTGTTCTCAGACATCATGGTATATTATGCTCTTATGTGTTTAACGCCTTATAAGCTAGGTCTAAGATTCTCTTGAGAATCTGGGTTAAAATTAACCAGTTAATATCAAATCATGCTGCTACATTTTTGAAATGTGGAGTAAATCAGATATGACTTCTTTAGGCTACTTTAAATAGCTTTTCAAAAATACACATGCACATTAACAACTAGCATTTAACTACTGAGAACAAAGAGATTGTGCGCTTACTCGCATGTGATTCTTTGCGACCCCATGGATGGTAGCCCGTCAGGCTCCTCTGTCCATGGGGTTTTTTCAGGTAAGAATGGGGGAGGGGGGAAACAATCTGCTATTCTACATCTCAAATTTGACTTTGTCACGTAAATTTCCATTTACCTAGGTGATGGCGGCAAACTTGCGCATAAAGTTTGAGTCTGGAATGATTGTCACTCTCCTCACTGCCCCACGGCTGGCTGAACCACTCGCTCACAAGCTCTTCCGTCAGCTTCTGTGCCACAGTCCTCCCCACGCGCATGATCCCGTCGCGCAGCACTTTGCAGATGGGCTTGTGCTGCCCAAGTCGGCACATCTGACAGAACACAACAGACCCCACTCAGAACAGGGACCCTCCCTCCTGAGAGCACACCATCAGCCGCTGAGATGCCTGACATACACATGGAGGCATCTACCTTCTTCTCTCAGCGTTTCCACATGCAACCAAACCAGTAATGTATTTGAATCTGCTCTCCTGTCTCTCCAAACCCTGGACCAGCCGCTCTAAGGAAAAATGTTCTTTCTGAAGAAAAAAAGAAATGCTTCTTCACCCTCTCCTGCACAAGGGAACACTGCTGAGCGCTACCTGACTGCTAATGGTCAAACAGCCGGATTCCTGCTTACGAAGGCTGACAGAGACATATGTCCACTGAAGTCTCTTACGTAATCCCTACTCTGGATGCTCTCCCTTAAGGTAACACTAACATTTTATGGGCCATCTGTTACACTGCTACATTTGGAGATCGCCAAGAGCACAGGCCACTAAAGCAGTGGACATGCTGACCACCTTTTAAAAGTAAATAGTTGTTTCAGCACAATAAGATCCTATTATTAACCTCCAGAACATTAAAGGGGTGCTTATGATAAAGAATGAATACAATATATCTGCAAAAAGTAAGCTACTTAACTACATGTTCACTGGCAGGAGAGTCCGTATCACTAGCCCATACTAGAGTTGATGAACAGAAGGCTTACCAAACCCCTAAAAAATCCTCTAGTGTATACTCCTCTGAAGCAGGTATACATTACTGCCAAAAGAGCAATTCTAAAGTGATCGGGTAATCCTTTTATGTTCTGTAACTTATGCTGAGAGCTTCATTTAACAGAATGACTGGGCTTTAAAATTGCTTAGACAAGTTTTCTGCATTAGGGTAATTGTGATTCAGTATTATTATGCATCATGGACCAGGCACTGTTTAGAAATTACTGTTTCCAAGGATTTCCTTTGGTGGCTTAATTGATGCCATTATTTCAGACATAAGCATCTTCTCTTTTCTTTGAAGCAACATGTAAGTTTACTATTTCATGTGTACTCATACATTTATAGATGGTCAATTTCTGTTATGGAATATTTTTGAAATTCAACTTGGCATCTTATTTAATAAACACTTTTGTAATGCTTATAATATGTCACAGCTCCAAACACTTTATAAACACTAATTTCATTTACTCTCATCAAATATGAAGATTAATTAGGAGTATAAGGTACAAAAACTTTAGTGTATATGTACTTTAGCAGAAGAAATGTACACTAACTCTTTAAAGACAGATATGATTCTAATTTTTCAAAAGTAACAGGACTTTATATACTAAATATACAAAATTATCTAACATTACTAGGGTTATTACATTATTAATCTGTATCAAAACTGAGTATTAAGATGTTTAAATAAAATATAACAGGGACATGAGTCATTAAACTTCTATGTGATTCAGGAATTTTCCAGCTAAACACTTTTATACTGTTTTCAGGAACTCCCCCCACCCCCAAGAGTAGATGCACTTTCTTTTTGTTCTGAACAATCACTATCCCCCAGTGAGTAGTCCTTTTAAACTCAAGCACATAAATGGGGAAAAAAACAGCTGACTGGATTTTAAGATGTGTTAGTAAGGCTGGTAGAGTAAAATCTTTTCAATCTAATAAAATATAAAGCTATGATGGGAAAAAAATGTACTTCCTGAAAAACTTGCCAACTTATCCTTTTCTTCATCCTCCAACTATGTGCGAATTTTCCTGGATATCTATTTTGAAGATATTTATCCTTTAAAATTTAGCCACAACTAGATGCAACCTGAGGCCCTGCATCATACAGACGACTCTCACCTCTCGTGTCTCTCTCACCTCATATACAGCGCTCAAGTCCCTGAAGAAAGTTTTGGCTCCTTCGAGCAAGGCCTCGTTTTCTGGACACACCACAATATAGGCAACATCACGGTGGCCCCCATATGGGTCCAACAACAGCCTCTCCCAAAACGGCAAGGAGAATGGCGAGATGGTGAGGAAGTCCTTGTCGTAGCCGACCAGCAGGGTGGGGATGGGCAGTGGCTCAGGAGACTCTTCAGAACCTAAAAAAAGACTGCAGTTTAGGAAAGCTCTTGCGAGTCCATTTCCCACCACCTCCACAACTGCGAATTCTCTGGCAATTTGTCTTAATTCTGGCATCGGACACTTTATTGTAGCCTGACATGATACTCTTAAAAGTAGTCTTCAAATCCTCTAATTAAATGGCCCCTGATGAAGAACTTTAATTAAATGAGTCAGAACATGCTTATAAAGGTTCAGTGAGTACAGACTAGAGCAAGTTAGTGTCAGTTCTCCAAACAAAACTATCTACCTTCCTCTGAGACAGGCACTATGGTCCTGACTACAAAGAAGTTGACAGAATTAGTTCAGAGGCTCATCCAGATGAAACGGCAGTGAGGACTGGGAGGATGAGGAGATTCTAGCAAATAGTCTAGTTAGGCATTACTTATTTGCCCCACTGACCTTGACTATGCCAAAGACATTAAGAAAAATTATCTCCAAAACTGACTTGGAAAACAGGGAGATTATAAAATGTAGTAGTCACGAGGGAACAGATTCTATTTTGTCAGTGAAGGAAGACTTGACAGTAACTAGAGCTGCTCTTTTCACGGAAGAGACAGTCCGGAAGCACGTGGGAAGGGAGAGAGGCCTACCGTAGGTTCCCCGTCCCGCCATCTTGTGGAACTGCTGCCAGGTGAGCGGCCCCTGCACGTGCTGGATGTTCTCCCAGGTCCTGCCCGTGCGCTTCTTCTGGATGGCGTCCTGGAGAAAGGGCTGCAGGGACAGCAGCGTTCGGACCACGTCTTGGGAGGACAGCATGCTGATGTCCAGCACTGCAAGAAAAATGACAGCACAGGACAGGACCCGTCAAGGCAGGCTGCACGACCTCAGCGACAGGCCGTGACGGAGACGTCACTAGCAGTAGAGTCTACTTGCGGCAGACTCTAAGCTACTTAGTAAATAATAAATTTTATTATCATTGGAAATAATAAAAGGGGCTAACTATAGAACTGCCTAATAGTGGAAAGGTGAATAGGTCTGACTTTTTAAAACCATACAGACCTGTTTCCAAGGGTATTCACAAGAAAGGAGAGATGCAAAAATTTCTTAATGATTGCTTCATAATTACCTTTAGTTTCTTAATTACTTTTCAAAAAATTATTTATTTCTGTATGGCTATGCTGGGTCTCTGTTGCTGTGCGCAGGTTTCTTGCTGCTCTAAACAGGAGGAGGCTGCTCTCTAGCTGCAGTGTAGGGATTCTCTCTGCAGTGGCTTCTCTTGTTGCGGCCTCCGAGGACAGGCTCAGCAGGTGTGGCGCACTGGCCTAGGGGCCCCATGGCAGGTCGGATCAAACCCGAGTCCCTGCTGCTGCTGCTGCTAAGTCGCTTCAGTCGTGTCTAACTCTGTGTGACCCCATAGACAGCAGCCCACCAGGCTCCCTCGTCCCTGGGATTCTCCAGGCAAGAACACTGGAGTGGGTTGCCATTTCCTTCTCCAATACATGAAAGTGAAGTCGCTCAGTCGTGTCCGACTCTTAGTGACCCCATGGACTGCAGTCCACCAGGCTCCTCTGTCCATGGGATTTTCCAGGCAAGAGTACTGGAGTGGGGTGCCACTGTCCCTGCACTGGTAGGTGGATTCTTAACCACTAGATCACCAGGGAAGTCCAGTTTCTTAATTACTTTTGTTTACAAATATCAATGTTTATCTGATTATATGATGAGTGGGAAAAAGGAATTTAAAAAGCAGCTTAGAACAGCTGGGGAGTCACGGTTTCAGAACTCACATTCTTCCTGCTAGCAGGACTCCTTAACCTCGAACATGAAAACCTCTGAAACTCTCCCCAAACTGCACGTGCATGCATGAACACAGGTGTATTTTTTCCTGGAGGGGGAGAGGGTCCATAATGCTCATCAAATTCCCTAAAAGATCTGAAGAAAGATGTATTGAAGTTGGAGGTGGTCAGCTATGCACCCGCAGAGCTGGGGTCCTCAAGACCTTTCCTTGCTCTTACTTTTCTGGCCGACGAGGACTGTGGCACAGGTGGAAACCTGTGACCTATTTACCAACGGAGCCTGGGACACATGGTGCTGAAGGGTCTGAAGACATTCTCAGGTGCACCCTCAAATCAAACACAGGTTGCAAATCCATGGCACAGAGGTTTTGTTTTCATTTTTCAATCTGAAACAGACTTCTCATGAAATTTTATACACAAATCTGGATTTCCAGCTTCTCTTGAAAAACTGGAAAACGGTCTGACAACCGTGGGGCTGAGACCACTGCACTGCCAGAGGACCACCACTTGGAGTCGAGGAGCTGCCTCCTTCAGGCAGTTTTTAACACCCCTGCCTCTGCTGCCTGCCTGAGACTGAAGCAGAATTAACCTCCTTTATCTTCAAGCCTGTGCTGCTTTTCTTCTTACAGTAAAGAAAAAAGTAAAGTACTTCTTGTACCCATGGTTCTATCCAACGTAGGAAAATAACAGACCAAGAGAGTTACAGGTTAAAGAAAAATAAAAGCAGAGGCAATTCTTTGTGAACTCTATTCCTATGCATACAAAATAGGATATTGTGGAAGGACACTGCTTTTTTGCAAAGCTGGCTCTCCACGTCATTTGTTTACACGATCTGTCTGGTACTTTCAGCATCTGAATTTAGAACCTACATCTCATCTGCAATAAAACATGCTATTCTTCATATCCAAAGATGACACTACTCATCCACCCACCCAGACTGCTTTTCTATCTGAAGGCCACTATCTAATAAAAGAAACCACGTAAGATAATCACCCATAATTCTTTAGGGGAAAGACTTTAATTCATAAATTCATGCAGCAGCCATTAATCCAAGGCCTGCTAAGTATAAGGCACTGTACTTAAACCTAAGGAGTTATAAAAATGAGTATAACCCTTGAAATATTTTCTCGGGCGTCTCTACCTCCAGAAGTCTCCTTGCTTACATAACCTTCTCCTCTGCAAGACTGAGGATGATTCCAAAAGGAGGCTCCATGTTTCTTCCATTCATAGAATCCCGCCAGCTTGGCCTCTGCTCCCACAAATAGCTCTCACTGTGGTCAAAAGACCTGTTTAATACTTATCTTAACAGCCTGGCTTATTGAATGCCTGTTGACCACTCTCTTTGTGGAGCTTGGTTACACAGCAGAATGCAGTCAAGCTCTAACCCAGGCCCTCCTCTGGCTCCACACCTGCTTCCTCCTCAGTGAGCCCTCCTCCTTCACCACGCCCTGACTTGGGCTATCAACCATGTGCCAACCACTCCCCTTCCCCTGAGCTCCATCCCATAAAGTCCCAAGTGTCCACCTGGACATCTCAAAGGAGTTCTTTAAAACTTCCCCAAACTCAATTATGACCTTCAGACCTAGTCTTTCCCCAAAACACTCATCTTTGACCAACATGCCACTGTCTGTCCAGGTGTACAAGTCACAAACCTGGGTGTCTTCCTTAATCTCTCTCTCTCTGATCCCCACAACTCAATGCATTACCGAGTCCTGCCATAATACCTCCCAAATGGCCCTTGCCTGTTTCCACTTCTTTTCCATCTCCTGTCCTGGGACACTAAGCCAAGCTACTGGTTCTTCTTTCATCTGCGGCAGGAACTTCTCAGTGTCCTTCAATCCCCTCTTGCCATTTTCTAATCCTCAGTCCGCATTCCAATCAGAGTCCACTGTTTCTGAGTACACAAATGTGATGGCAGTGTCTCTTCATAACCCAACAAGGACTTGTTAAAACTGAAGACCCAGGGCCCAGGGTGTCCCCAAAGGCTCTTAACAACCTAGCCCTGCTGGCCTCTGGCCTCCTCTGAAGGCCCCACACCCTACATAACTCTGGCCCTCCACACTCGCCATCCCTGCCCTCAGTTAACCTGTACCCAGTGTTGCAATCTTGAATATCACTGCTTCTTCAAGCAAGTGTCCTCTGACGCCCCATGCTTTGTCCTCACTTATAATGGTTTGCAGTTATATGCTTATTTGTGTAATTATGTGATTCATGTCATTTTCCAAAATATATTAGAAAGTCCCTGAGGGCAAGTACCTTGTCTCTTTCATTCACCGCTTTTTCCCCCAGGACACAGCACAGCATAGATAGAGAATGAGTAAAGAAAAGGAACCGTCAGGTGCTCAGCATTCTTAGAGCCAAACTCCAAAAACGTTTACCACCTAGAGTTTTTAAGACAGTGACATCCCCAGGAGCCACAACATAAAGTAAAATGTGATTACTGTTACCAGAGACACAAAATACTGGAAAATCAGAGGAAAGAGAAAGTACTCTGTAAATGGACAGAAGGCTTCCTGGAAGAAGTATCATGGAAACTTGACCCAGAAGGGTGTGCAGATTATCAGTCTGTATAATCTAGATCAGGGCTCCCCAATCCCTGGGCCACAGACAAGTACTAGTCCGCAGCCTGTTGAGAACTGGGCTGCACAGCAGGAGGTGAGAGCCGGGGAAGCGAGTGAAGCTTCATCTGTATTTATCCCATCACTCATATCTCCTCCTGGTCTGTGGAAAAACTGTCTCCCATGAAACTGGTCCCAGGTGCCAAAAAGGATAGGGACCACTGATCCCGATGACTTTTATCCCACAACGTAATTACTCTTCTCCAAACGTTTCAACATGAAACATTTCCCCATCCTTACATTTTGAATTTCAAGATAGCTCTCACTTGTGTCTATTTTTTAAGAAATAAAATTTAAAATTTTGTCACATAGAGCAAGGCAAGTGTGCAAGTTATCATCATACCAAGAGAGTTCTCAAAGTAAATCTGTATTCCCGGAAACCTACCATTGCTGTGAGGCCAGGAGTGCACAGTGGCGCTTCTCACCAGGGCTTCATCCACTTTGCCACCTGTGGGATTATCCACATACTGCCGACCCTGCTCCAAGGCATTAAAGCATTCCGTCCAGTAATCATTATTATCTGCCTGCACCCGGTCGTAACTCCAGCTCACACAGGGAAGGGTCTGGCGACTGTTGGAGGAAATGTAATCTAGGAAACTCAGTGAAGCAAAAGGCTGTGTGTGTTGGTTCTGCAAGAGGAGGAGAAGGCTTATTGGTGGCTCCTGGGGTTTTCTGGCTCCTTCCATCTGAGGAAGGAAGGTGGTCTGACACATCATTAGGCGTCTTTCGGCAGCCTGACCAATGTCAGAATTCTTCCCAAAAATATCCAACTCATCTTCCAGGAAGAGTCCCGAATTATAACCAAGTTTGCGATTCATGATCGCACTGAACCCACAGGTGCAGCGGTACTGGTCCTCATTGGAAGAGTCGGGGATGTAGAGCCCAACATCCGCCCCTTTGATGTTCATGTTGCAGGCACAGATGCAACAGCTGTCAAAGTTTCTGTCTTTAAAGATGTTCATCACGGAATCTGAAAGAATCAGGGTGACATAGAGACTGTGGGCTTCAGGGATTGGCTGCATGGTGGCGGGCTCCACAGAATTGAGAGGCCGAGTGGTGGAGGGGGTAGAGGCTGGTGAGCCCTGGTCGGTGCTATCATACTTCACAGAGCCCTGACCACTGGCAGTGCCCCCTCCTCTGGGAGTTCTTGGTGTCCTGGGGGTTCGTGGTGTGGGGACAGAGAAGCGAGGGGTTGCTGGGGATGGTAAAACTCCTGCTCCACTGTTGCTGGCTGGGGCAGCGCTGTTGAGTGTCACCGGTGTGTTCATCTGTGGCGTGTTCAGATAATCTGGATCTGCCAGGCTCCCGACACTAGGCACATTGCTGCAAGAGAGATGGCACTGTGTGAGAACAGGGGGCAGGTCACGGGTGCCAGACACATACCTCAGCACCCCAGCCTGGCCTGGCCACTTCTTATTTATGCATGCTATCGCTTGGTTTATTTGGTTGTTTTCTTTTTTTTTTTAAGGATTCAAAGGAGTCAGTACAGTGTGTGGAAAAATAAGCAGCAAGGTATGAAGAATAAGTCAATATAGCAGTGCCCTTCCACTTAGTCCACACTTCAGCAAGCCTCCTCTTCATCTTTTGAGGAAACTTTCGCTATTTTTAACAAGAAAACATGATGCTGGGTTTGGACAAAGTAGTTCTGAAGAACTCTTAACTACTAAATAGAACTTTAACACATGAGTTCAGATGCCAAATTAGCTAGACGACCATAGATGAAATTCCCGTCTAATTTGCAATTACAATTTTGTCCTTTTTTGAGACTGAAAGTCTGCCAGTGTACTTGTTCTCTGAGGCTATAATCTACATATGATTCTACAGTAGTTATAATCAAACGCACCTGAAAATTTAACATTTTTCTAGTTTCCAAAAAATGCAGTCCTATCTAGCTAGCATTTTTATCGTAATGAATGACCATGAGGGAATTCTATCTGAGGAACCCATTGGCCAGTCATATATTACAATGAATACAAATGTTACACATGCTGCCAAGAGGACTTAGTATTAATTCGGTCTTTGCATGTAAGTATACATGCTACATAAAAGTGTCCAAACTGCTAACAGGTTTCTGTGGTAGGCAACTGCAGTTCATTTTCTATTTTCCATATGCCATGCAAAACAGCACCATGATTTTGAATCCCCAGAGACAATCACACTGTGCTGTTTTCTCATAAGCAGTGACTTCTGTCTGGAACAGCCACAAAGAAAACAAAAGTGTCCATGATTTTGTAATAGAAGTTCTTATTGTAATAAAATGTTCTTGATATACATTCTTAGAAGTACCCATAAAACAGATTGGGATCACTCTTTCCAATTAGAAGGTATCAAAAGAACTAAGATTTTTAAAATGCTTAAAATTCTCCTATTAATACTGTACTTAAACTAATGTTCCTCCAATAAAGTACATATTCATTCACTTATAATTTGAAAGAAGAATGTCATAAAGTAATGGCTGTTTGAATCATTTTCTTCTGATTTTTAATTAGCTATGCCTAACCTACCAACCTGAAAATCCAAATCAGGCTCTGCAAAGAAATGTTCAATCTGAGGCACAGCGGTGTCTTTGAGTACAGATAACGAGTGACCCAGAAACCCTGATCAGCAATCACTGCTATCTCAGAGAGCAAAACAGTAAGTGTGTAATAATGATCTTTACTCTAATTGGACTCCTTTCAAATTTTCCTGTTCAACAAAACTCTAAAATGATTATGCAGTTCAGATCAGAAAAGGAACTACAACGATTAACTGAAAACCTAAATAATTAAATTGCTCCCGAGGCAGTAAAATGGTTTATCGTGTATAGGAACCTGACTTTTCCCATTCAAGAAAAATTAATTGAGGACCAACCAACCCCATGCTAGTTGCTGGGTATGCAACAGTGGGAAAAAAAAAAAGAGGAAGAAAAGTCAGTGCATGGCAAGTATGAGAGGCATCAAGAGAGTGCTGGTGTGTTCTGTAATAAAGCGGGAGGACTTCCCTGCAGCTCAAACAGTAAAGAATCTGCCTGTGATGCAGGAGACCAGGGTTCAATCCCTGGGTTGGGAAGTTCCTCTGGAGAAGGGAATGGCAACCCACTCCAGTATTCTTGCTTGTAGAAGTCCATGGACAGAGAAGCCTGGCGGGCTACAGTTCGTGGGGTTGCAGAGAGTCAGATACAACTGAGCAACAAATACACACACACGAGCAACAAATACACACACACGAGCAACAAACACACACACACGAGCAACAAACACACGCACACGCGCAACACGCATGCGCACACACATGCACGCACACGCATGCACACGCACACACACACACACACACACACACGGTGCCACACTGGAAGGCCCAGAGAGTTAACAGTGCCAGTTGAGAGCACCAAGAATCTCTGGGGTGGCAGACAACAGATTTCGATCTAAACAATGATCTAATTTTCCTAGTTACAGAAACTACCTTGCAGCAAAGGGGTGCGTGTTACTGTTTTGAGGAGCTTGTGTAAGAGGCTAGGCTGTGGAATGGCTCCTGAAGCGGCTGCACTGCTTGTGATCAGCATGCTAACCCCTGGCGTGCTAGTCGCTCCAGCTGTGCAGGCCAGTCTGAGACAAAACAAGCTGGGACATGACTGGAGAACGGCAGCAGAGAATAAGCCAGGCCCTGCCCTACAGAGTGCTTCTGGGCATACACTTTCATCCTGTTGGTGGCATGTTGCTTCCACAACCATTAGTCCTCAGAGCGTTTCAAAATCTTGTGCCTGAAACTCCATTTTAAAGAGGAGAAGACCTAGGTAAAAGGACCCCTTAAGGTCATACAGAGACTAAACAGAAAAGGCAGGAATTCGAGTCCTACGACTCCATGTACTTCTCCAAGTCTAAGGTTCTTTTTTTTTTTCCTCTCGAGTGGAGACAGGTATGTCGGGGAACTTCTTGAGTTTCAGCAAGGGTGTGAAGGACCCTTTCCAAGTTCAAGAGGGAAGGTGTGATTTGCCTCCAGACGCCTCAGTGGAAAAGGGCCTCATCTCGCCTGGAGGGGAGAACCTCCTGGATCTTCTTGAGTTGCGGCGGGTCCCTCTCGAGTTACGACGGGGACCTCAGGGACCTGCTCTTGTGGCCTCAGGAAAGGCCAGTCTCCATGCGAGTTGCGAGGGGCCTCTCGGGATTCCTCTCCAGTCGGAGCCGGGGTGTTGGGGGCCAGCGTGAGGAACTCCGCCCATGGCAAAGGTCATAAGGAAGGAGGCTTGGTATACGCAAAGGCGTGATCAAGCCTCAGGAAACCCCCTGTTCCCAAGCATCTACCCCAAAACCAGAGTCTGTTTTATGCTCTTGCCTACACCTCTGACTTTACGGGGGGCTCTCCCCCATAACCATTTCTCTCGGAGAAGGAGTAAACGTGCAGCTCCAAGGCAATAAAAATTCCCGGGCGTGATAAGAGTGTTTCAGCTTACGGACTCCTCTGAAGGTTATCTAGCCCGCCTGTATAGGTTCGTCCAGCCACATGTGATTGTTTACAGCCTCCCAATCTGAGAGGCACGAGATGTTTTAGACTTACTAAAGGCAAATTCTTTTGGGGAGTTAGAAATTATTAGTATAGTGAGTTGGTTAGGAATTATATTGGTGAAGGGTTTTTCATTTGTTGGGCTGATGTTTGCTGCTAAATCTCCATATTCCCTTCCCTTATAATGAATATAACTAATATATAGGAGAAATAAGTATTAACCTTTAAGCATATAGGAGAGATAGGTATTAACCTTTAAGATTAATCCTGTTAACCTTGGGTTAAATAAATTCCTTTCTTGACTGTAACTCACTAGCCCTCACCCTATATGAATGCAACTTTATCTGGAGGGTGGTGCCTGGTTTAAGAAAAAACCACCCTTGGAAGAAATAAGGTTTTTGGTTATCAGAAAGAAAGGACCATAGAATGTCAGCAGGTCTCACTCATGGCCAGAAGATGATGTAATATCCCTAAGACCCCCGCGTGACTCTGTATTCATCCCTATGTGTAACAAAAGGTATATAAGCAAACCCCAAAATAAAGAAATCGGATCAGTTTCCGAAAAAAAAAAAAAATATAATAATAATAAAGAACTTCGCTGTCACAGGTTTTCATTCCAATACAGACTTTACACAAATATAAGCATAAAGCCTGCTTATAAAATTAAAATTGATTTCATTAAGATGATTTCTATACAAGGTCACAAAAGTAGCCCACAAACTGGACCTATAGCATAAATTTGTCTTAGCTTTTAGAATGTAACTCTGAATTAACTGTCAACAATTTTTTCTGTGGGGGGGGGGGGGGGGGGGGGGCGCGCTACACATCTTGCAGAATTTTAGTTCCCTGACCAAGGACTGAACCCAGGCCATTCACAGTGAAAGTGCCGATTTCTAACCACTGGACTGCCAGGGAATTCCCAACTATCAACATTTTAAAAAGGAAATGTACATTACAATCTCTCACATTCCTGCCTTTGAACAACTCCCTAAGGTTGAATTGCCCCAAAAAAAGCAAAAAGAAAAAAATAAAAGTCCCTTTAAAGGGGACAACACACACTCTCGAACAGTTTGTTGTTGGCCCCGCTCGCCCCACGCCCCTACAGCGACACTGAGTGTCAGTGGCGGCTAGTATTTTGCTCGACCCTGTCCACTCCATCCACATATTGCTTACTTGGTCCTGACAGACATTTGCGTTTGTGGCCTTTTACTTTAAAGCATTTACATTATGTCATAAAGAAATTATCAATCAAAGGGAAAACTAATTCTGCATTGTTGAAGTCAGAATTATTTGGGGACAGTACAAACTACGTACAAACTATGACAAATACTTCCTTTTCCCTCCTCCATATCACAGCACCGTTCTATTGCTGCTTTCTTGTATGACATGGGGTCAGCAACAGAAATTAGCATATGAATACTTAAACTGCCTTAAGTAAACACATCTGAAATCATCAAAGTACATATAATTAAGTACTTATCACCATTGCCCTAAAAATATCACCTACTCCAGTCTACTGCTTGGTTCTGCGACAGACACTAACTTGACACTGAATGGCCGTAAACACCATGGTTCTCCACGCAAATGACCTCAATTTCCCATACATGTGAAATTTAGAAAATGATATTTTCAGCACAAAAGCATATGCACAAAAACACGAATGGCTGATAAAGTTTCAAAGGAAATGCTGTCATCATGTAAAGTAATACTTAGGTTAAATGATACAAATCCCATTAAATACGGCAGGCGACTTGACACGATCCCAGCACATACTTGTAGCCATCTCTAATGAAAGTGGCTGCAGGCGGCATGGGCAGCTGCTCAATTTTAGGAGGGATTGCCCATGAAGGCCGGAACAGACAGGCATCAGGAATCTTCAGAGGTAGCAGGCACTGGCTCGGCAACATCTTCAGTGGAGCAAACATGGAGGATCCCACAAAAGGCTGAAAAGTTGGAACTTTGTGCACATACGAAAAGTCCTGTGACAACAAAGTGGGGTTGGTGATCAAGCTGGTAAACAACTTGCGGACATACCATAATAGCAACAAAAATGACTGAATTCACTATTTCTCTTATCTGATCAATGGAAAAATGTGAATGCCAACATTTAAATTAATCAAAAGACACTAATTAATATGCCAAGTGACATACCACATGATCTACTTCAGAGAACCCTTAGGAATGTATGTATATACTGCATATAGACAATACTATTTTAAAGAAGTTGTAGAAAAGTGTGCTTTAAAATCACCCTGTCTTTGTATGGGCTTCCCAGGTGGTGCTAGCGGTAAAGAGCCTGTCTGCTAATGCAGGAGATATGAGAGATGTGGGTTCGATCCCTGGGTCGTCTTGCCTGGAGAATCTCATGGACAGAGGAGCCTGATGGGCTGTGGTTTATGGGGTTGCACAGAGTTGGACATGACTGAAGAGTCTGAGCATGCATGTATGTCTGTGTACGGTAATATCCTGGCAATTACCTTTATTTCCTCTGGCTTGGGACTTCCTAATCCATCTTCCACTTCCATCTTGAATTCAGTGAGCTGTGTTGAAACCATACTGACCATCGGGCTTTCCATCATGCCTAATGCTGTCACTGTCTCTGAGCTGATCCCATCTTTATAATTCATCACAGGAGAAAATGCAGGGTGCTGTTCCAAAGAAGGAGGGGTGGGGAACATCCTCTGCAGGTCTGCAACTGCTAAAAATAAATAAATAAATAAGAAAGTAAAATTTTTAACAGGCCTGACTTCTTAAAAAAAAAAAAATCCCAGTTCATAATCAGGCCCCCTAGCTGGCATCAGAAATAATGTTGACTGAATGGGCATATCTGTTACATAATAGAGGACTAATAATGGAAGTTCCTAAGAAGAAGGCCATGAGCAAAAAATTAGCCTTTGCTGAATCTTTACCACTGTCCTCTTGACACTTTATAATTTGGCTTCACATTAATTATGTGAACAAAGTCTACATAAACCTAATTTTTTCCCCCTTCTAACAACTGATACCCTGAAAAATCTAAGGAAATGAAACTTCATAGTCAGGATTAATAATCATACCTAGAACAAAAGACAATTTATTAAAAATAAACTGGGGAAAAATTATCTTTTAAATAATATTTAGAACATTGATTCTCAACCTTTTTAAAAAAAATCACTGTTATATACCTGAGGTTAACCATCATCATTTCCAGTGTCTCTTTAAGGCATTGATTCTTAAAGTAGTCGTGTATGGAATGAAATGCAAGTTGTGGTTATGAAATCTGGCCACTAGGGGGTGTCCTGTACAGGAAATGTATTTGCATATTTGGAGGCACAAGTTTAAACCAGTGGTCTAGAAACATATCTAACTCCTCAGTTCTCAACCACACTTGCTCTTTCTAGCAACATCAACATTTATACAGTAACTACTGTCTACAGCAGTGTAATTTACTGCAACTACTGAACAGATGTTAAGACGACTTACAGCACTGGATCAGAACTTAATAAAGAATAGCTGCCCTGTGCTCACACCTGAGGCAGAGCTGTACAGAGGAGCGGCAGTGGGCTGGTCCCCCACTCAGGTGGTCCCACCACAGCGCTGCTGTGTCCTGGTCACTTCCTCCCTCCAGGCCTAGTTCCTTCATCTAGAAGGAAAGGCTTGACTAGGAGTGTGATTCTCATTAGGCTTGCTTTCTTCCCTTTGTTTATGGAGGGAGGGGAAAGCTGCCACCCTATGGAGCAGAAAAGGGTGAGAACCTCTGGATTAGATGATTTTTACCATGTTTCCTAGTTAATTATATAATCCTGAATAATTTACCCTTTCTTGCCTTCAGGGACCAACAAGGGGAGAAAAAGGCCAATAGGCAGGGTTTCAGATCTCAACTTTTACTTCCATTAGAGAAGCTCCACTTCACTTTTATAATAGAATTCTGTATAAGATTTCATTTGACAAAACAGTACCTGCTGCTGCTATGGAAAAAAAGTTAAAGAGAGAGAAGAAGAAGAAAACCTATTGTAAAACTCCCAAGATGATCTTCAAGGTACTTTCTTGCTGTAATAGTATTTGACCCTAAGATCATATAACCATTCACAGTATTAGGGATACAAGCCAAGCCAGAAACTATCATAGAAACACCGGAGAGATTATATAGTTGATAAGTCCTGCAGCTGAAAAACAGGTCTTCAGATGCAGCAGCAACCAAATCAATACATCTTCTTTAAAATAAGACTAAAAACTTTAATACAGAAAAATAGGTTATTCTTGAAATATATTCATCATCTTTAACTTTTGGCCCCTATTCCTTTTCCCAAGCCAAAGAGCAGCTACTGTTCAATGTAAAGATAAAATTAATTTCTAAGTAGAGTGTTTTAAAACACGTGTCTGCTTCATCACATCTTCAAACTATTACATTACAGAACTTAATTAACAGAGCAGATATTTGGAAAATAATGAAACTATATAAATTCACTTTGAATTAAAATGACAATGAACTTAAACACAGCCCTTTCCTAATTTATTAAGTATTCAAGCTATGGTACAAAATGTTATCCCAAAATTATTTTATTCAATTTGTTTTCAAATTTTCTCTGAGAAATGTAAAAAAGGCATTTGCCATTTAGGGCTCCTCAATTTTTTCAATGCTACTGAACACAGTTATATATTTCAGTTTTCAAAGCCTCAGCCACCTTGATCATTTTTGTCAAAGGTAAGACAGAACACAGACCAAAACTAGGGATAAAATGATATTTCACTTGCCAGAGATTTATGTTAAAAAGCGGGCTTCACCATTCTCATTATGAGCTATTCATCAGGAATACTCGTAACTTCTCTATAGCTTTAATGTCCTCATCAACAAAACGGGAATAATATCTCCCTCATATTTTTTGTGCATGTTAAATGAGATAAGGTATGCACAGAAGTTTGCCAGGTTCATCTAAATACTCAGAAAGTAGTGAGAGTCAGCAATAATTAGTCTTCCCTCCTAATTTTGGTTTGATTAGAAAAAGATGGAAAAGGCTATTCAGTCACAGGAAATTCTTGAAATGACCCTAAAAAGTTTTGAGATGAAAAACAGGGAACTGGACTCAAAGTAGCTAAGGCAGAAAGAAAACAGAAACCTAGAGAAATATTCTGGTCCTCTAAAGGAGAAAAATATTGCCTGTAGTAGAATCGCCTGTTCAATTTTCTTCCCATAAAATGACTAATATGAGTGTGGGAACAGCTACCAGGATGGACTGGAGTTTAACAGTCTTGCCCACAAAGCTCCACTTTCTCATCCCTGCCTGTCCTCAAGACCTGCTGCACTTCAGCAGGAACTCACCATTCAGGACACTCTCCATTTTCCTACCCTGTATATCAAGTATTTATGCAGAAGACCAAAGCCTTCCAACAGAAGCATCATCGCTAAGATTAATTTCTCAGTATTCGTCCCTTACAAATAGTAACCGCTCTTATAGAATAAAATGCCAATTCAAAAGTCCAACTCTTTCATTTTGCCTCCTCAAAGTCTCATACTTCAAACTGACATGCTTTCCAAGATAATTCATAAGTGACTGGTTTATAATAAAACCTAAGAGAAACATTTCATTTTAATTAACGTAACAATACTTAACACAGACTTGATGCTAAATTAACTGTTACTGTATGTTGATTTCTTCATTATTACATATGCAAATGAGTAATTATGGACCTATGCTGTGCAATAGAGGATCCGCTAGCCACATGGCTATGGAGCATCCAAAAGGGGGCCCCATCCATCCTGAGATATGCTTGTGTGTAAAAGGTACCTTGGATTCCGGAGTTAATACAAAAATGGAATGTTAAAAATCTCAGTATTTTTATGCTGATGACATATAAAAATGACGTACTGGATACACTGAGTTAAATATACTACTAAAATAATTTCACAGGGTTCTTACTTTTGAATGCAACTAACAGAAAATTTAAAATTACCTTATGTGGCTCTCATTTGTGGCTTCCCTTGTATTTGTGTTGGATGGTGCTGCTATTCTAGACATTAAATGCTATGTCTTTCCACTTCGATGTACAATAAGCTACTGTAGAAATTAAAAGTTTTTTGCCACGCTATTTTCATTGTCTCATCTTTGAAGGAAATACTGTGCATATGCCCCCCCCAACACACACGCACACATACTTTGACATGTTAATAAGGTCCTCTGACTCTTGTTTATCTGTTTTTCCTGATGCCAATATTTTTGCAATATTTCCAATTTATTAATTCTTATATCCTGCACTTTATCATAAAATTCTGAGTAGCTTCTTATTGAAGCAATTCCTTTTGGAACAGAAATGAGAGAAAAAAGAGAGAGTACACCATATTCTTTACTGGCAATGACACTAACTAGTAGGATGTTTCTGAGTGAATAATCTTAGACAAGTTATCAGACATTTTAACATCTAACACGATTACATATCAAAGTGTCAAAAAAAGCACAGCAACTGGTTAAATGCAAGGGAAGAATTCATTCATTTGCCTTATTACAGATGAATCTACTTTAATAATGTTTCTTTTAATCTGTGAATTTCATGTTTGTAAAATTCTGCAGTGCAGAGTAATAAAAAAAGAAAAATGTTTAATTAAAAAAACTACAGCAACTGGCTGGCTATCATTATTCATTTTCATACATGTCATGCTTGAGAAAGCTTTGCATATTTTAAAAAGCTATGGATCCACTAAAGCTGTCAAAATCCAATCTCTGTATACTTCACACTTCTACATTTGAGTAAATCAGCAGTACATTTATAGGTTCATAAAACTTTTTGACTCATCCCTATGACATGGTGGTTTTTCCCCTCAATTTGTTCTCATTACCAGCTGAAGTTAATGAGAAGGTATTCAAGAATGATTTGCAATGGAATTGTGTTCCGGTTCCAGAGTACCCATATAAGCAACCTTGACTTTCTTCTCTCTTGTAGAATAATGTTTCTTAGGAAAAAAGGGAAGTTTCTCGTCCACATACATAACAAAACTAGTTGATATCTTTAACGAAACACAAAATCTTCAATATCAATCAGAAAAAGGACCACAGAAAACAATTATTCATTACCCTTGTATGAACTAAATTTGTGAAAATGGAAACATTCTACACAAGCTCTTACGGCAGAATGTTGCTCCGAAAACCACTGTGCAGCATCTGCCCTGCTGGGAGACGACCAGGAGAAAAACAAACCGAAACACGTTTCATAGTTTAAACCATGAAAGTTAATTTGAAAACAAAAGAATTCAAATTTAAATGGGTCTCTTAGCTACCTGCCACCCTAGGAATACCAATTTATACAAGTTTTAATTTATTTTCAGTATTCTGTTAAAATGAGGAAAAAGAAAAAGGAGGGGACTCAGATGAGGCACCACTGAGGATGAGAACATTATGTATATATCATGAGCAGTCCTTTTCTTACTTGGTGGATAAGGAACAGCAGCTCTTCCATCCTTCCCAAGAGGTCGGTCTTCTGTCCCAACTGTAGGCATTTTTGATGAGCGCAGTGCAGGTGACACAGCCTAAGAAGAGATTATTAAATAATTATTAAAACCGAGCAGCACATTTGTATATAAGCAGGGTGGTAGTTAGCTATTGCTTACAGTGTATGGCTATTGATATTTTAAAAGAATAGAAACACACTTCCCTACAAAGTTTCACCAGGTGAACATCCAGAAATACTAGCAGACAGTGACACAGAAGAGATGATTACAACCTTATCAAGTATGAGAAACGCACTGACTGGGTCTTCTTGTCACGGGTCAGGGGAGGGCAGACTGCCAGCTGAGCAGAGCTCCCAGACCTTGGGCCAATTCCCTCTCCAAGGTCATGAGAGAAGCACTTTCAGGGACACAATAATCACATCAAGTGGGTGCCTCCAAGTAGTAACTGGGCATCAGTCTGGTTTTCCTTCTGTTTGGAAGCAGAGAGCTAAAAGAGATGACCTCAAGCCCTCCCAAGCTATTACTCTTATTTTTCACCACACACACACACACACACACACACACACACACACACACACACACACACGAAAGATATTTCCTATTCCCATTTCTTGGGCTTCCAAGGGGGCTCAAGTGGTAAAGAATCCACCTGCCAATGTGGGAGAAGCAAGAGATGTGGTTTCAACCTCTGGGTTGGGAAGATCCCCTGGAGAAGGAAATGGCAACCCATTCTAGCATTCTTGCCTGGGAAATTCCATGAACAGAGGAGCCTGGTGGGCTAGAGTCTGTGCGGTCACAAAGAGTCAGACACAACTTAGTGACTGAGCACACACATTCCTACTTCTACAATTACTGTTCACCTTCATGAAAAAAAAACCCCTTACCTCACAAAATTATTGAAATGTACATTCAATACATTTGAAGAAGGTTTCTCCTTGATTTGCTAAGTTCGGTTAGTCGCTCAGACATGTCCGACTCTTTGCGACCCCATGAACCACAGGACGCCAGGCCTCCCTGTCCATCACCAATACCTGGAGTTTACTCAAACTCATGTCCATTGAGTCGCTGATGCCATCCAACCATCTCATCCTCTGTCGTTCCCTTTTCCTCCTGCCCTCAATCTTTCCCAGCATCATGGTCTTTTCAAATGAGTCAGCTCTTCGGATCAGGTGGCCAAAGGACTGGAGTTTCAGCTTCAATATCAGTCCTTCCAATGAACACTCAGGACTGATTTCCTTTATGATGGACCGGTTGGATCTTTCTGCAGTCCAAGGGACTTTCAACAGTCTTCTCCAACACCACAGTTCAAAAGCATGAATTCTTTGGCACTCAGCTTTGTTTATAGTCCAACTCTCATATCCATACATGACTACTGGAAAAACCATAGCCTTGGCTAGATGGACCTTTGTTGGCAAAATAATGTCTCTGCTTTTTAATATGCTATCTAACTTTCAGTCATAACTTTCCTTCCAAGGAGTAAGCATCTTTTAATTTCATGGCTGCAGTCATCATCTGCAGTGATTTTAGAGCCCAGAAAAATAAACTCTGACACTGTTTCCCTGTCTATGTGCCATGAAGTGATGTGGACTGGATGCCATGATCTTAGTTTTCTGAATGTTGAGCTTTAAGCCAACTTTTTCACTCTCCTCTTTCACTTTAATTATGAGGCTCTTTAGTTCTTTACTATCTGCCATAAGGGTATGTCATCTGAATATCTGAGGTTATTGATATTTCTCCTGGCAATCTTGATTCCAGTTTGTTCTTCATCCAGTCCAGCATTTCTCATGATGTACTCTGCATAGAAGTTAAATAAGCAGGGTGACAATATACAGCCTTGACGTACTCCTTTTCCTATTTGGAACCAGTCTGTTGTTCCATGTCCAGTTCTAACTGTTGCTTCCTGACCTGCATACAGATTTCTCAGGGGGCAAGTCAAGTGCTCTGGTATTCCCATCTCTTTCAGAATTTTCCACAGTTTATTGTGATCCACACAGTCAAAGGCTTTGGCATGGTCAATAAAGCAGAAATAGATGTTTTTCTGGAACTCTCTTGCTTTTTCCATGATCCAGAGGATGCTGGCAATTTGATCTCTGGTTCCTCTGCCTTTTCTAAATCCAGCTTGAACATCTAGAAGTTCACATTTCAAGTACTGCTGAAGCCTGGCTTGGAGAATTTTGAGCATTACTTTACTAGCATGTGAAATGAGTACAATTGTGTGGTAGTTTGAGCATTCTTTGGCATTGCTTTGGACTGGAATGAAAACTGACCTTTTCCAGTCCTGTGGCCACTGCTGAGTTTTCCCAATTTGCTGGCATATTGAGTGCAGCACTTCCACAGCATCATCTTTTACGATTTGAAATAGCTCAACTGGGATTCCACCACCTCTACTAGCTTTGTTCATAGTGATGCTTCCTAAGGCCCACTTGACTTCATATTCCAGGATGTCTGGCTGTAGGTGAGTGATCACATCATCATGATTATCTGGGTTGTGAAGATCTCTTCTGTATAGTTCTTCTGTGTATTCTTGCCACCTCTCCTTAATATCTTGTGCTTCTGTAAGGTCCATACCATTTCTGTCCTTTATTGAGCCCATCTTTGCATGAAATGCTCCCTTGGTAACTCTAATTTGCTGGAAGAGACCTCTAGTCTTTCCCATTCTATTGTTTTCCTCTATTTGTTTGCACTGATCACTGAGGAAGGCTTTCTTATCTCTCCTTGCTATTCTTTGGAACTCTGCATTCAAATGGGTATATCTTTCCTTTTCTCCTTTGCTTTTTGCTTCTCTTCTTTTCACAGCTATTTGTAAGGCCTCCTCAGACAGCCATTTTGCTTTTTTGCATTTCTTTTTCTTGGGGATGGTCTTGATTCCTGTCTCCTGTACAATGTCATGAACCTCTGTCCATAGTTCATCAGGCACTCTGTCTATCAAATCTAGTCCCTTAAATCTATTTCTCACTTTCACTGTATAACTGTAAGGGATTTGATTTAGGTCATACCTGAATGGTCTAGTGGTTTTCCCTACTTTCTTCAATTTAAGTCTGAATTTGGCAATGAGGAGTTCATGATCTGAGCCACAGTCAGCTCCTGAATTAAGTCCCTTAATAGGCAAGATTATGTTTAAGAATGCAAATGAATTGAAAGCAAGATAAAGCAAAAAAAAATTTTTTTTCACAAATAGAAGGCCTTTTATTTATGCTGACTTACTCAATGGAGAACCCCCATAGACAGAGGAGCTTGGAAGGCTACAGTCCAGGAGGTCTCAAAGAGTTGGACATGACTGAGCCACTAAGCACACATTCAATGTTATGCAGTTGAAATGTGAAAAATAAAGTCTGTGGGGTCAAAACCCAGAAAACAGTCTCCCAATTCCAGTTACTAATAAGATGAATTAGCAAAATGATCCTAAGGTAAACTGTTCCTTTGATTAAATGCCAGGCCAGAAGTCAGAGTAGAAACAACCGTTCCAGAGAAATGAAAATTAGATTAAAAACTGTCTAATTCTCCTTTGCACATTAACATTACTAAAATATATTTTAAAAAAAAAACAGAGTAAACATCTCTTCATTTAGTCAGTAATTCATAATTTATACAGAGAGTAAGGATGATGGTTCAGAGCAGAGACAAAAATCACTAGGGATGTTGGCTACGAACGGAAACGGGGTGACTCTACAAAGCTTGGTTTTTTCTTTTCTTACATCTCTCTTTCTACTTCTTTTTAATTCCGTTACTTTTCACACTTTCTTCTCACCATCATTAAAACCAAAGCATCTGAACTAACCCTCACTAAAACCAATCCTAGATAATACATGGCTTTCCAGACACAACTAGGTACAAAATAGATCTCCAATGCCTGGGTCAAAGAATAAGGACGCGTCATTTCTTCTCACAGTGTTTTTCACATTGCCACGTCCTTTTCTTCATGCAGCCACTGCCTGAATTTAGGTCCTCGTTTCTCAATCCAACAAGTTACCACATAGTACTCTTGCTTTCCATGTATCAGACTGGTGCAAAACAGTACCCACTTCTACCAGCTCAGCTCCCCACTCAGCAGCCTTCAGAAGAGCACATTACCAGTAAAGTTTGAGGTCCAAAGCCTGAAGTGTGGCCAAGTACCGCCCCAGCCCCAGCAATCTTTACCTCCCACTCAGGAAACAGATCAATGTGCTCACTATCCCACAAGGCCCCAGCCAGTTCATTCTCCTTGCTGAACCAAGACTCCTTCCAGGCTCAAAGACACACCCCTCCCCTGCCTCTCACTAACCAAGTCTTCCCACATTTCAAGTCAATTTCATTTTTTGAGGTCATGATTATCCCATTTTCTAAGTAGCTGGGTTTCTCAGGTGGCACTAATGGTAAAGAACCAACCTGCCAATGCAGGATCAAGACGAGGGTTCAATCCCTGGGTCGGGAAGATCCCCTGGAGGAGGGCATGGCAACCCACTCCAGTATTCTTGCATGGAGAATCCCATGGACAGAGGAGCCTCATGGGTTATAGTCCATGGAGTCAGAAAGAAGTACTTAGAATACTACTGGTGTACAGTGCCTGTTAACAAGATATATTTTATTTTAAAGTGAGAATGAGCTTTAGAAACCTGATTCTTATTTAACCTCCAAGCCTTTACTTAAAGGCTTGTTGCTTCGTACTTGAACAGGTAGCATCTTTAGATTCAGAAAAATTACTGCACTCACAGGGCTAAGTATACTTTAAACTTTATTTATATGCTATTTCTCCTAAAGTCTGTGAGCACCTCAAGCATAAGACTGGTAATTTAATTTTATCTATAAACCTAGAGAACCTGCCACAAAGGAACTGATCATTAAATAATTAACAAATATCATGTCAACTGGATGGATGGGAAAGTAAACATATACATGAAAGAAAGTGGACTAATGCTTTGACTTCACTGAAGAGCAGGCCTATCTCACTCATCTCCAGGTGCCCCAGAGATAACACGGGCACTTCTGCTTACACAAAGGTGATGACAACACACATTTCCCGACTCAGCTCAGCTGTTCTCCTGAGAATTATAAATTCTCATCTGTCACTTTAAGCATATGCTGTGCTGTGCTGAGTCACTCAGTTGTGTCTGACTCTTTGCAGCCCCATGGATTGTAGCCCACCAGGCTCCTCTGTCCAATGGGCATTCTGCAAGCAAGAACACTGGAAGGGGTTGCCATGCCCTCCTCCAGGGGATCTTCCCCACCCAGGGGTCGAACCTACGTCTCCCACAGTACAGGCGGATTCTTTACCATCTGAGCTACCAGGAAAGCCCAAGAATACTAGAGTGGGTATCCTATCCCTTCTCCAGGGGGTCTGCCTGAGCCAGGAATCAAACCAAGGTCTCCCGCATCGTAGTTGGATTCTTTACCAGCTGAGCTACCAGGGAAGTCCAATCACATGATACCTTGTATTATTTAATGTTTACGTGTATAAATTCTATTTCCTGACTATGATGCCATAATCCTACAAAGTATAAATCGTATTTGTAATTATCTCTCTAAATGCTGACTATTCTATGACATAAAGTTCAGTATGGTAAAGTTCAAAAAGTTCTGTATGTCCCACTACATGGGCATTATTTTTAAAACCTAAGCTAAAGGGACTACATAATACATTCCTGTTATTCTCATACTGAGGAGTAAAAAGATAAAAAAAGAAAGATTTTATTATTTACAACAGGAATAACACTAATGGAAAAAAGCCATCAACAAACAAAACCCAAGGGTTATTAGAGACTATACTAACAAGTTTCAGAATCCTTTCAAGGTACACAAACATTTTTTGAAGAACATTTAGAACCTGAAATATGAGCTCCCAATTCAGTAGACCAAACTATAAAGAAATACTGAAACACTAAGTCCATCCACTGAAGTGTGTTTTTTTGTGTGTAGCTACTGCAGACTCACCCCAAGTTCGTCGTCATCAGAATTATCAAAGATGTTGTCTAAGTCATGGAGGGAAGGCGCCAAGTCTGTCACCTGTGTGAGGCTACTGGAGCCTGCCCGGCCAGCAGCGTTGTCCTGCCGGACATCTGTGGGAAGGAGGCAAAAGGCACCGAATGAGCAGCTTCCTCAAAGGAGAAGGGGTGAGGAGAGGACAGTGAGTAAGCCCTGCCTGCCAACTGTTTCCTTACGCTGTCAGTTAAATCGAGATACAATTAGTGCCAAATACGCTTATCAGTTTTGAAAGGAACTGAAAAACAAACTATGAAAAATATATTACAGATGAGGTCAAATCATTGCTATTACAATCAGCACATAATGTTAAATAGAGAAGCATCTTCCTCGCATTTACTTTAGCAACAGTCCAAGTGAGGCAAATAATCAGTGTACACACCTGTTTTAGTAGAACTGAAAAGGGACATGGCATTTTTCCCTTCAGGCACCGGCGTGGAATGACCTGGTGTAGTGACATCCTTGGTACCAAATCCATCCTCTGACTGTGTAATAAATTCAGCCAAACAAAACACATGAACAGCAACCCAAAGTGTGGAATATGAGGGAGAACACAAAGAATTAGAGGGCAGAATGGAACTTGTTATGAGCACAAGTGTGATAAACCATGGTCTATGCAACCAAAGGAAATAAAAGATATGTCCTTGTCCCTGATTTTAAACTGAAACCAAAAACTCCCACACTTGCCCCTCAATCTGAGTCAACAGTACTGGTGGGGTGTGATCACAGACCTGCCACGGTGTTAAAAGCTGCCTTTAACATATTTTGGAGGCTGAATTATGCTTCAAGCTTTCTGGATCTAGACAGGTGTAAGAAGTATTCTCTTGAACTATACTGGTCTCCTTCCATTCTCTTATTTCCTCTGTTCTTAAGAATATTTTTTTAAATGGCCCAGTATTTTAGAATGGTTTAAAATTTAAGGCTAAAGACAGCAGACACCCCCAGTACTCATTTTTAAGATAATGAAACCAGTAAAATTATACTGACACAGTCTTGGAGTAGTGATGATATTAATTCAGAGAAATATAGAGGTAAAGCGCTTAACATAGTAAACAGTGAGCGCCTGATAAATGGTAGATACTGTCACCAATATTTTTCCTTACATTTTGGAATAATAATTAAAAAGAAATAAGCAGGGAGCATAGGCCAACAAGAATTAGCATATGAGAGGAAACATGCGCTGTACAAGCTATAGCCTGGAAGCTGTGAGGCTTCATTTATGTTCGGCTGACTTTTGAACAAAGGTGAGCCATGACATAAAGAGGAACAATACGCTGTTCGATACAGTAGTACCAAGAGCATGAATATGGGGACAGAGCAATCAGGCAAGACTATCTCAAACATTCTGCCTCAAAGTCTTCCCACACGTGTTGTACAGACATAGACTGAAACCCACTCCTGGCTGGCCTCTCTCTCTGTTAAGTGGTACCTTATTCTTTTTCAGGGAATCTTTCTCTGTCCCTTGTTTGCATTTCTTGTTCGCAGTAAAGATGTATTTTATGTCGCCATCCTCGAAAGTATATGGGTCGTTGACTTCTCCCAAACTGTCTCCAGGTTGTTGTGACAGAGGCAATGGGTCAAGAAAGTGGAGGGGCTGCATCTGGGGCTGCTTGTCTTGCCACACTTTAAACCGTTTGTTAGGTTGTGCTAAGAGTCTAGAAGGGGAAATGAATGACAATTTAAGCAAGAAATAGTAAAAAAGACCAGACTTTTTTTTAAGCAACATTTGTGACTTAAAAGCCTTTGGAAGCTTAAACTTTGACAACAACAACAAAAAAAACTAAAAAAACCACCTTCAAGTGACTTTGAGAGACTATATTCACAATTAAATAAATCTTAGTAGCCTTTGTCAAGGCCATATACTTTTGTCTCTGGTTCCATTGATTTCACTTAACAGCAGAGATGGGCTCTGGGGACAGACTGTCTGGGCACAAATTCCATCCGTGTCATTTACTAACTGCATGACCCTAGTTTCTTTCTCAGCTATGAAATTAAAGGTAGCAATATGGCTGTGGGGAAGATGACATGAGATAATCTGTATAAACTGTTTAGAGTAACAGGTTGCTCAATAACACTCTGAAGTGTTACTAGCTGCATAATACACACCTGAAAGCACCCAAAGCCTTCCTTAAAAGTGTCAACATACAAAGAAGGCACTGACTGCAATATGGAAAAACAGCAGACCAAAAATGGATTAATTCTAGTAAGCTAATCTTACAACGAAACCTTTATAGGCCAGCATTCAAATAATGACACATATGATAAATATCACGTTGGAGAAAGCATTTGACTTTTAAGCCCTTTCCAAATGCAGAGTCCAGAATGGTGAAGAAAGACCTCTTCAGTTTTGGATCTGAAGGCCCTGATTCCTGGGAACCTACGGCGTTGGCCTTCTCGTGGGTGGTCGGGGTTGGGGGGGTGCGGGGGTGGAGGATCGCCTTACCTTTGCAACGCAGTGCTCTCTGAGGTTACCTCCGTTTTGGCATCGCATCTCTCACCCTGGAGCTCTGGAGGCCGGAACTCAGCATCATCAACGGATGGGAGATGGTAACTGTGCCACCACTTATCTGATGACTCTGGGTTCGAGGGCCTGATCCCACAATATAAGGCGGTCTCACTGACCTCTGCCGTGAGAGGCAGTCTTTGGCCTATGAGGACAGTCCGGTCATCCAGAGTAGACAACTGCTGGAGTTCGAGCCCATTTCCATAGAGGGCTGGATTCACAGGGACAGAGGGTGGGTCCAAACTCTCTGCTTCCTGACCTCGCGGCTGAGGGCTGAGTGTTGGTGGCAGAGGGGAAATAGGGGAATGAGGTGAATCCATAGGATTCAGATTCATTTGCTTGCTTGTATTTCTGGAAGGCACGGCCATTTGCTTATCATACTTCCTACTGCTAGCCACCTCTAAGGAGGAGTCTATCCCTGCCAAGCCTAGCTTCTGTCCTGGTGGATCTTGTTCCATGCATAACTCTTCGGCCACAGATGGCCTGTGATGAAATGGTATCAAGGGTCTCTTTTGTAGCTTGTCTCCCTTGTCCTGTCTTTCTGTTGTTTTGTGCTTAGAAGAAGCAGGAGGTGGTAAAGATGAAGATGATGATGGTCCTGCACTGAACCCTGGTTGTGATATTGTGGGAGGTCGACTGGGGCCTACTGTACAACGTTTTAAAAGTTTATGCCTGAAATGAGAATGAAAATGAAGTAAGTAAATACAAAGGTGAATATAACCATACCATTCTAATACTATAGAAGAGATGCCTCTGACCAGGTTACACCTTTTCAAGAACATGTTATATGCACTAATACATCCAAATGGGCTCTAGGTGTTAAATATATTGATAATGACTAAAAACTGCAACACACTCTGATAAGAAATGATGAACCAATTGCATGCAAGTTAAATAGATACGAGTTGAACCTTAAGAAATATTCATTAACATGCCTCTAACCTCTTCAAAAACACTAATTTGAAAATCCCCAAATCTTTCAAATTTGGTGAGGGCCTCAGACAATCTATTCATACGGCATTTTAAAACCAAGACCATTTGTCAAGAAAGGCAGCAAAAAAAAGCTTCCAATCTCTATTTTACAACACCCTGCTAACTCCAACAGAGAATGGTTTATAAAAGCTTAGAATGCTGTAAATCAGGAACAAGATAACTATGCAATTCTCCCACAAAGTAGGAAACTAAGGGTCAGTTTTAAGAATATTTAATAGGATAAATATACTAAGAGCCTTATATGCTACTGTTATCCAAGAAAGAAGGGATAAAGACAACTTTGGATCTTACAGAAATGTGCTAAAATGAGACAGAAGTAAAAAGGTTGTGAGTAAATATGAAAACAACACACATATATACAAATGCATCTACCCTATCTAAGCAGGAACAGCAAGTCTGCTCACAACCTAACACACTTCTTGGCAGGCATGGGTGTGAGGAATTGCTCAGTAAGGGCTACTAGATAATGTTAAGGTTTAATCTGCACAAAAAAGTTATACAGCAGGTCAGCCAGTTCCTCCCAATATATAAATCATTCCCAGGAAAAACGTAAGCTCTCCTGCCAGTGTATCAGTAACTCTCTGAGGCCACTAGGGTGGCATTAAATTACTGTTGCATTGCACTAAACGATGCCCTAGTGGGCAGTAAAATGGATTTGTGTGGCATAATGGGATGGTTTAGTGGGACAGCAGGATGGCCACCCTGCCCCATAAGACCATTAAATAGTGTGAGGAGTGGACCATTCCATAATGGGTTCGGTAATCCTGCAGTAGATAATCTGAAAACACTCTTGCCAAAGTCTTAGCTACTCTCAAAAAAAAAAAAAAAAAAAAAAACCTAATTTTGAAGTCAGAAGTTTAAAGATATTGTAAAAAAGGCAAAAACTGGACTTTAAATCTCCAAGGCACAGTACCACACTGAGAGATGAATGTCTCACCTGAAAATATCTCAATTATATCTTCTAAGGGTGCTTATTTTAAGAACTAAGCTCTGAAAGTCTTTTACATAAAACTTTTTGATGTGAATTTTCTCCAAGAGCATTTAACCACACTCATCTTTTGAGATAGATATTTTACAGTAGCCTTTTCAAAGTAAGGACTTTGTGCATAGTGGACAATCTTATAAAGTCATTTTCTCCTATTGCATTTAGCAACTTAGCTACGTTGTGGAACCTTCAGAATAAGGGATACACCAGTAAGGAAGAGACCTCCACTGCACATCTATGAGTGGGTATGGGACCTCCCTGAAGCCGGCAGCAGGACCATCAGGCTCACAAGGCTAACTATGTGGAACCAGTGGGGAGGAATCAGAAGCTGGGCCAAAGAGTGTAGAAACATATGGTGACTAAATGAATAAGGAAAGCACAATGACTGTAAGAGGCATTTCAAAGGAAGTCAGTGTGAAACACAATGACAAAACTGATCTAGAAAATTAAGGAAAATCAATGATAGTTTTAGGCCGAGAAGGGGAAAGCTGACAGAAATGACTGCAACAGGATACCTGGTTTGATGTCAATATTAAGGGTATATCTTAAAACCACTTTGCAAAATATAAGACTTGAGTACATGTGAGAAGTCAGGTGTAGAGATAAATATTTATAAGTCAATGGAATGGAATGCATATTTACAAATAAGGTCTGAAGGGTATAAGAATTTGGTGAGGAGACAGAACAGTAACTCCAGAGGACAAAAGAAAAAGAGTTGTTTATTTATATTTTAGGTAAAAATAACTCAAGGTACTGAATAAAAATGTGATAGAAATCAGTAAAAGGGTTATTTTAAAAAGTGAAAAAATCTAGATTAAGGAAAAAAGCAGGAAAAAATAAGAGGAACGCACAAGTGAAGTTAAATACACTAAAATTTTTATCCTATGTACTTTCTAAAGGTGAATCATAACCTGGCTGTAAGCTGTTTAGAAGTCAACCATTTTTCCTAATAATCACATGAATAACAGTGGCCTAGAGATGAAAGCAGCCCAAGCATTCAGCTGGTATACCATTCCTATCCTGCAACTAGAGAGATTCTCACCAGCTCAGAGAAAGGACCCTTAATGAGCAAAGAATATCATCGAAAACATCCTCCTTGAAAAATCAATCAACAGTTTCATTAGGTACTTAAAACAGCATCTCAACAAAAGGCTGACTACCAAGGCAGAGCTTGATAAAAGAGAATCAACTTATAGGAAAGAGGAGGAGGGACAGGAAGAATCTGTTAAAATTGTTGCCTATGTGTATAAACAAACATGTGCACACACATGTGTGTGCTTGCAGAGATTTCTGGGCATCATAACCTCCTCCCTACCCTGAAGCCAATTCATATATGCCACATTAAGAACCCCATGGTCTCAACTAGAGAAATGGATAGCCGACTTCCAAGTATACTTATCTCAACTGACCTTTGTATAACCATTGAGCAGTATCAAATGGAAGCAAAGCCACTCTAAGTTGAAGAGAATATTCAGAAAATAATTTGGGTTTCCACTCAAATATCTAAATGAATGAGCAACAATTTTGGCTTTCCTCAGATATTATTACCACGTATCTACTTCAGTCATCAAAAAACACCAGCACCAACAAGAAAAATTTTCTATGGAAGGTCTATTTAATCAAGTTCTATTAATTCAAGCCAACTTGCTTGATATTTATCTCAACTTTATAATTAAGAGTAACTAAATAAACTCATTAAAATGGCAAGAGATTGTCTTGTTAAACTGATGCCTTTAGTTCTAAAGGAGTTATCCTGAAGAAATCTGTGGGAGCTATTTGTTAACAGGGTCAGTTGTCTAAAAAGGCTCATTCTGAGTCCCAATAATAAAACTGTATCCTCTACATAGAAACAAAACAAAACAGCAGCAAGCTTTTTTTCTAGCACTAGAAGGTTTATAAAGAAAACAAAGCAAAATGATGGAAGAAGTGGTCTGAGAGACCAGGAGACAACCAACAAAATGTACTATGATTCTGTCCAATTCTATCCGATTACTGCTCTGCCTCGGCCCCTACCTACCTAGAGCAAGAACAGCTGACTCTTTGGGTTGGATCCACAAAATCCCAAGTAGCAGGATTGTTAGCAGGCTCTTCTTCAAGAGTTGGAGTGGACATTTGGCTCCTCCTAAAAAAGGTTAAATATGTGGTTTGTATAAACATGAGATAATATTCATACCTCTGGGGAGGAAAAGGATGTTAGAAAGACATGAATACATCTTACATAGTAACAGTATCCTGCCAATAGACAGTTTAGAGCAACCCAAGGTGTAGGATTGCGGGGCAGAGGGGAAGTCAACTACTATGTCTGTGCACCAGAAAGAAAATCAGATTCAAAATATTTTTATTTAAGATCAATATACATTTTAACATGGGTAGTACAGATAGCAATGAAAACATTATCTGGCACTATTAGCAGCTATTTTTTAAAAAGTCAGCTAAATTCCTGAGAGATAACCTAAATCTTTAAAAATTATCTTTTCATAGCATCTATGAATCATACACCCTCAGACAGATTATTTTTTGGTTCTGTTTGTTTTGCTTTATTTCTTTGTTAGACAGACTGTTTAAATCGCTCTGAAAACATCTACATTTACTAGCATTTAAGGGCATCACTCCATGTATATAATGTGAACCAAAATACAAGAATCAAAGATGTCGCCTACATAATAACTGGCAGCTAAAAGACATCTACTGCTGCATAAACAGGAACACTGGGCAGTCCCCCTGCACTGTGGATCCTACTACAGCTGACGCTGCAGGTTACTGACGGCTCTGCAGGGACTTTGCTTGCTCTCCACCCTCCCCTGCCTTTCTGGGCGACTCACTTCCCCGCACAGTGCTTCTGACAGAAGGACTCTGATCTGTTAAGAATTAGTGGAAAGGTTAGCGGTGATAAAAATCAAAGATGGTAAATGAAAGAAAAAGAAAATGTTAACGTGGAAATTGTTAAGGCATTGCAGACTGAAATGAAAATATCTGTACCAATAATTCTAAAGGAAAGGACCGTTTTTAAGCAAACAGAGCTACCTTTTAAATTCTAGAACATGACATGATTTCCCACTGCAATTATTTTAGATTTTTTTCTACTAAATCTTTAGTAGCCTATTCTATATGTGTTAGTCACTCAGTCATGTCTGACTCTTTGCAACTCCATGGACTGCAGCCCGTCAGACTCCTCTGTCCATGGAATTCTCCAGGCAAGAATAATGGAGTGGGCTGCCATTCCCTTCTCCAAGGATCTTCCCAACTCAGGGATCAAGCCTCGGTCTCCTACATGGCAGGCAGATTCTTTACCATCTGAGCTACCATTCTAGAGCCACTAACTGGGAGATAAATATATAGTATGAATTTGTTAAAAACTAGGTCCGAGGTCTGAAGGACAGCTCTTAAATGTGTATATATAAAGCTTTGAAGAGCAGTCATTTAAGAAACACTGACTTAACTTCTAAATGAGTCCTTTGGAATTACTGACAAAAATGTCCATATTTGTTCTGCTCCTGAGAATCAAGACGCATTGTTTACTTGTATCAGTCAAAAAGGTGGACATTTCAGTCATATCAAAACATGTGAAAATATGCTGAATATGTTTACATAATTCTTGATAAGTGAAAAAGTGTTTACTGACTACTGTTTGACATTATCATCCATGCAATTAAAATAATATCTCATCTTAGAATCAATTTCTACTCTTTTACAAAAATATGTTAAGGAAGGAGGGAATGCGGTCAGAGGGGATAGACAGGAGGGAGGTGGACAAGAAAGGGAAGTTGGGGAGAGGAAGAACAGAATTTCCCTGAATCAAGAAACAGAAGCACAGCAGCTACTAAACACTTCTCTAATTCTCATCCATCTGGTTGAGAAATACACTGTCAATTAAAACATGAGGCTAATGTATCAGAGAAAACATGGCAATGAAGGTCATTTTCCTTTGTAAATAGCAAACACTCATTAGTAAGTATACAGGGAAAAACCATACCCACAACTATTCTCCTGATATTCAGGGTGAATCTCCGAGACAGCTGTGCTAAAAAATGTCAGATGAATACCATGACCATCTTGAGATGATAAAGAACTTCACAGTCTTCCTGGACCATCAAATTATTCTAACATCTTTGCTTTGAATTTTACCCTATTATGATCTGAAAGATGAGCTAACAATGCAACGACCCCCTCAGGGTTTGGTCACACAACGGTGCCATATGACTGATCCTCTTCACGTAGTAATAAAAGGCATGTCAGGTAAACCACCACCCAGACAGAACGGAAAACACATACTTGGACTGGGTTCTGTTGAGGATGCATTCCTTCCAGACTCGATGGACCATATGATTGTGGAGTTTTGGAGGAATCTTCCCCGATCTCTTTGGACTGTGCATAGTTAGCATCCCCCCGTCTTGGGAGCCTAGGTGACTGACAGCACTCTGCGTACCTCCACTCTCACCTAGGAGAGAAAACACAATATGGAAGGTCAGAATTTTCTGAAAAGGCCTCCTAGTGCACAGACTGCTCAGGGGATCTTCCCAACCCAGGGATCAAACTTGGGTCTCTGGCATTGCAGCCAGATTCTTTACTGTCTGAACCACCAGGGCAGCCCCTTATTTATTTAACATAGACATTTGATTGTTGAAACTGATCATGGCAGCTTTGCTGCTACCCCTGACAATAACGCTATCCATAGCTATGAGTAAATCTGCGTCAGTATAGCTTTCAGTCACATCAATACCCGCACTCACATACCCGCAATGGCATATCCATTAGGAGGCATTCCTACTCAGAGGTTTTGGAGATGACTTACACAGGAGGACTCAAACATGACAGCATTAAAGATACAAACATGCATGGACTGTCTGAGTTTTTAAATCTCAATGCAGTAAATGGGTTTCAAGACAGAAGAAAACAGCAGAGGGAGCTTTATGCTCACATAGCTAAATGGCTGCGTAGCAACTGCACACTGCCCTGGGTAGGAGAGAGAAATCCTTAACAAGGTCAAATTTCACATCCACGTGTGGAACTCTTCATCCTTATGCCTGACACCACCTATGCAACCTAATACTAAAAAAATGAGAGACTAACTTCATATTTTATATCAGAGGATTAGAAATTCACTGGTTTCTAACATTTCCACTTAGATTTTCCAACTGTACTTGGTATGCCATACATCTTCGGTGGCATGCACGCTAAGTCGCTCCGTCATGTCCCACTCTGGAATCCGGTGGACTGCGGCCCACCAGACTCCTCTGTCCACGGGATGCTCCAGGCAAGAATACTGGAGTGGGCTGCCACTTCCTCCTTCAGGGCCATTTTCTATTATGCCTACTCTTAGTGTTGATAAGATTAGTTGTAAATATTTTACTACTTTCATTTCATACAAGACAAATAATGAAATCAATTTTCAGTATTAAATTCTGATTCGATTACTTTTATCTATTTGATTTCATAAACATATTGAGGGTTTTATTCCTGATAGAATTATGATGCAAATTATCTCAAATGAAATAATTTTAAAGTGCTCTGAAATGGTTCACTTTCATGTGAAAAAGAAAGAAGCAACCTAATATTACAAAGTAATATTTCTTGGTATCAATGCAAAACAACCATTGTATGGAACTGACTGGTTAGTCTGAGCTCCACTTTTTTTTTTTTTTTTTAAATAAATAAAGCAAACCCCAATGCTTACATTCTTAGGAACTAAAGCTTTCTTGTTCCCCAGAAAAGTACTGTTATAATATAAATGAGATAAATTAACAGAGACAAGAAATTTGATCTTTCATTGCTATCTTTTAATCTTAAAAGTTCTCTGACTTGGCTCACAGGACAAAATATTTCATTTTGACTTTACAATGGATTTTCAAATGCCTATTATAAAACTAGGCAAAGTAAAGCAACAAACAGAAGTAGACAGCACAGCCCTTTGACCCCAAACACTTAAGAGTATAACCAAACAGACTATCAGTCCATGGTATCATAAGGGAATTATTTATGACCAAAACAGGAGAGGTTGTGGGGAAAGCCAGCCAGACTCTTTTCTGATTAAACGTAGGTTAATGTTTTTCAGTAGCTTTTAATGATTTAACTAAAATGTGGGGTGGTATCTTATATGGAATTAAATGAGACTTGTATTACATGTTGTTAAATGCATATTCAATGCTGCTTCTCAAATTATCTCCATAAACAGAAGAGGCAAGCTGATCTATCTATGCACACAAGCCAGAACTCTGGCCCTCCCAGGTCCCGTGCCAATCTAGGAGACTCTTGGCCACTTTAAGGAGCAAAGTAACCCCCTTTGTCCTATGCCTAGGAAAGCGTGGCAATGTTCAATATCATTCAAGTGCAGAGTGATGAGGCTGAGCAGGATTCTCGCAGACGGAGCATTAGGAGTCCTAAGCTGTAATTTGATGTTATGATGTATAAAGCTGGACAAATTAATTTTATGACAAATATATCAGTCACTCTCATTTAGTGTTTCTGTTTTAGGAAATAAGGAGACATCAAGAGATTTATTTACCCAGGGTGTAGCACAATGATATACACAGAGTTAGAGGGGAAGAAATCTAAAGATCTATAGTTGGAAAAGTACACACCTGAAATCCACCAGAATAAAACATTTTTTTCTGAATTACGAATTTAAGAGTTCTGAACTAATCAAAGGTCAAGGCATCATGCACACAGCAGGCCTTCAATTTTAAGCTGAACACAAATTTTACTAAATACCAGGCAAAACAGTAACAAATGTAAACAAAAATTGATGACTTCTGTAGTTTGTTAAAAATCCAAACTTCCATATGAAATATGAGTAACATTTTTAAAAATACTGACAATTCTAGACTTATTAATGTATCTTCTCTATGATGTTATTATAATTATAAAAAGACTATACAAGGGTTTTTCTCCTTTTTCAGTTTAAAAGTGGTTTTAATAAAAATCAACTGATGGCAAATCCTTTTGCAAGGGATCATCCAAATTCTCTGCTCTACTGTTTTCAGAGCTGGATGTAGTACATTTTTTCACCATCTTAGCAACTACAAGGTTTTTAAAAACAAAGGCAAGGAATTTCCTGGCAGTCCAATGGTTAGGACTCTGTGCTTCCATTGCAAGGGGCACAGGTTCAATCCCTGGTGGCAGAACTAAGATTCTATAAGCCGTGCAGGCCAGCCACAACCACCCCCAAAACCCCAAACCCCTAAGGTTACATGTTCATTTCTATGTCCCTCACACAATATCTGGGTTATTCCTTCCAGATAACTTAATGTGTGTGCTATGTTGCTTCAGCTGTGTCTGACTCTGTGACCCTATGGACTTAGCCCGCCAGGCTCCCCTGTCCATGGGATTCTCCAGGCAAGAACACTGGAGTGGGTTGCCATGCCCTCCTTCAGGGGATCTTCCCAACCCAGGGATCGAACCCATGTCTCTTATATCCTCCTGCATTGGCAGGCAGATTCTTTACCACTAGCACCACCTGGGAAGCTGATAACAATACTGTGTGTTAAAACTGGAGTTCTGAGCACTTCTTTGAATTCTTGTCCTACTGTTTGTATACTGCTTTACTGTTTATCAAGCTCTGTCAGGTACATGATCTAACAAGCACAACAGTCCTGGAAACTATATAGAATTTAACAGAGAAGGAAACTGGTGTTCAAAACAAGTATGAGAATTAAATAAGGTCACTCATCTAGTAAAAACTAAAGCTAGGTTTTAAAAGGTGTGTTCAATGACAAAGTCTATACTTTTCCCCAATATGTTATTTAACCATATACATTTATGGAATGTCATTACATGTCAAACACTACGGCAGCAATTTTTAAATACTACCTTATTTCATTCTCATGAAAATTACCATGTGATGAACATGTATCATGCTTGATAGTCTGTTTTCAAAGTTTAGAGGATAAGACTTTGTTTACTGATGTTCCTGCCAATATGGCCCACATTAAATACCTATAAATAATCTTACTTCAGCTCAAGTATGATGATTATCCTTTTCTTAGTGACCATATTTTCAATTAAAATGAAGTCAACTATAACAGCAAAAAAGTTAATATAGAATATATACTACTCGACAAAGGAAACATCTTCCCAATTTAAATAATTTCTGAATTTTCTCAAGAAGGAAGAATATTGAAATGGACAAATTTTTCAAGTTAATTAATATCTGTCATTAGTGTAGACAGATTATTGAAAGGACAAAGCATTTATTCAGAGCTCTTGGATGTCAGACTAACTTTATAACAAGGAAAGAGAATTCACCCAAGACTTGTCCCTGCCTGGCAACAGCCAACTGGGCAAGCACGTCAACGATTCTCTCATTCAGTATTTTTCACACCTCCTCTCCTGACTGCACGTGTGTGCATGCATGCACACCAGTGTAAAAGGGTAGATGCACATGTAGAACTGAAGAGAAACAACGAAGGTGTTTAACTGGAGTGAAGACTAACAGACACAATTAAAATTCTGAAGCACATCAACTGTTTACAATTTTCCTTCTCTATTTTATAAAATCCCACATTAGTCTATTTCCATCTCTTCCACCAGGAATTTCTCCGTGTGTCCTTCTCATCTGTTCCGTGGCAGGGGTGCTACATGACTTTCTGAGATCTCTTCCCCCCAGGATGTTCTTGGATCGTACTCACCCATGACAGCCTGTTCTGGAGAAGTGGGTGGGGTGAGAGGCATCCCGCAGTTACTCGGGTCCTTCACGCTCCCAAGCCCCTGCTGCCCAACTGTAATATGGCCCCCGGTACTGGCCACACTCTGAGGAACTGGGATGTCATTCTGAGAGATCAGCACAAAAGCTGAAGGATAAACCATCCGAACACCACCTGTGAGGACAGCGAGCGAGAGAACAGGCCTAAGAAAAAGGTCATGCCAGACTGCCAAATTATTATTCCAGTGGTCAGAGTCAAAGCTCACTAGTAAAAATGAGACGCTCATTAGGTACTGCCAAAAGTGATAGGTTCCATCCTTTCATAAGTTAATAGCTATTTAAACATGTGTTCCAACATTATCATAATAGCATTTGGAATACAGGGACCATTGGTGCTTCAGGCAAGATAACTACTCAGCAAATACCACTGTGTCAAGAGAATTCAAAAAGATGGGGAAATTATGGAGATTATTTTTGATGAATCTGAATGATTATCTTTTTAAATTAAGCAAGATGAAGAAGATAGAATTAAGTTCTTCAGGCAAAACATTTTCTCTTACCAACAATTACTTCTACTGCCACGGGGAAATCATCATCATATCCCAACTCTTCCTCTCCTTTCATTTCTTCTTTCTTTTTCAGCACCATTGGGTAGAAATACTGCCATTCCTCTATCAACTTACGGGTGGCTGGGTCTGACATCTTGTATGCTTGGCCTGTTAGCGTGCCGTTTAAGCCATAAGGACTTACCAGTACTAAAGCAGACAGGAGAAACATATGTTACGCATCAGAGTAATCATTCCTACTTAGGTGTAATGCTACATACACGGTAGTTTTGGAGTGAGGCATATTATCATTTGATGTATACTGCTCTTTATTTCCTAACTCCTTTTTAAGTGTAATTTAAAAAAAATTTCTTTTTTCTAGTTTTAGTACTTTTTATATGCCTCTCAACTCAAATCAATTTTTGAAGGAAATCAAATGAGAGGAGATATAATTAACACCATAAGACAAGGACAACAACACACAATATATAAGCTATCTATACGTAAGCTATCTATACATTATCTATCTATACATTAAAGCATATAAATATCAATTTCGTAATAGCTCATACAGTGTGAATACTGAATCTTCTATGACAGAAGACCATTCAATACATATACCCTGAAACCAGCCTGGGACCTGAATACTCTCCCTATGATTTCCTGAGACTTCCTAAATATTTGAGGTAATTTAAAAATAATATATAAATAAAATGTCTGTTGGCAGAAAAGTATTAATGTACCAAATCAGAAACATAATGTTATGTATAAATTCAGTTACAACAATTTTAGAGGTCTGCTGATTAAACTTTTAACTCTAAAATAAAATTTATTTTACGTAAAGTAAAGGACTTAAAAAGTCCTTCTCTCTAACTCTTTCACTGTTTGACCTTGATGTCATTTTCACTGAGCTAGACCCCAAAATGCAGTTAACATAACACTGTATAACTCAGTTCTTATTCTCACAGTAAGTATTTCTACATTTCAAATAACACTTTTCTAGGGATAAAAGTCACTTTTCCTTGATCCTCACTTATAAAAACAAATCTCAGCATAAGCATTCACTGGGAGGTCCTTTTTGGGAGAAAGTTTTTTTTTCTTAACTGCTAGATGATATATCACATCAATCAAGACAGAGATGGTTAAAGACATCACATATTTCGTGTTGCCTTCTGCTATTCTGTATGGATACAAATGGAGAAATACTGATCTAAGCAATACAGCTAATCAAGGGCAATTTTCCTGTTTTAACACTTCCAAGAAATCCCCACATCAATATGATTAATTATGTTCACTATAATTGTCTACATACCAACACCTAAGAATGTACCTTCTCTACACCAATCATGGGAAATAAGCAGGATAATGCCCCACAAAGTCTTCCATAATTCAAGATATTAGTAACAAACCAGTAATATGTAAAGTAAGTAGTCTACAAGGACCAAGTATGGCCAATATTATCTTTCCCAACTTAGGTTAGTCATCTTTTCTCATGACTAGTAATTCCTTTTGTTACTTTAAGTAAATGCTTTTATTTTGCTCCACAAAATCTAAAGTCAGATGATCCTCAGCACTTTCAGAGTCAAGGAAACATAGTGTTTAAATAATCCTGACAATCCACAGAATGAGCATATTGTACAACTCAAGCGTACAGTTTGAGAACTGGGCTGTTTTGAATAATATAGCAGTTCATACATAAAACATCCAAAAAACTACAGAATAATAAAGTACACAGTTTAAAATGTGTTGCTAGATGGAGGAAAATGCAGGCAATGATCAGGACAAAATTACATAAGGTTCAATGTTCTTTTTTACCTTAAAAAAAAAAAAAAAAAAAGGCTTAACAATCTTCAGGGCAAGAAAAAGCTGCTTTCATCAAATTAACTTGCAATCATTTGTATAAGACCAAAAACCAATATAGATAATATGGAGGCTAAACACTCATTTAACTATTATATCAATAAAATACTTTAGTCAATTTTAATAAAAATATTTTTAAAATTACATTTTGTGATATACTAAGGCTATTTCAACCAGGTATCTTTAGAGTTGATAAGATTAAACAAACAAAAAATGTTTCTATATGGTTCAATTTAATATTATAACATTTAAAAAGAGTTTTTCATAGAAAACTATGAATTCCAAGGACAAAACCAAAGCTTTAGAATATATAGTTAGAAAAAAGAAACGTGGTGTTATTTTGCTGATATCTAGGTAGTCAAGCATTCATGAAAATATGAATGTAAGTTAAATTACAACCAAATATCTACAACCAATGCAGTCTAAAATTAAAAGAAAATAAGGTATTAATAAAGTAAGTACAGACTATACAACTGCAGGAATTTGATTTTGGTTAAAATTTCGAAGAGTACAAAGCTTAACAGTAACTCTGTTAGTCAATACAGTCCTAAAACCAGGACAAAGAAAACAAGGAAAATCTTTAACTTATAAAATTTTTGATCCTCAGGAAATCCTCCACACTTTATTCTTCGACACACTTAAGACCATGTTGTAGCTGAGGGAAGCTTTCAGTAAAAAAAAATGAGCAAGCTATCATCACTTACTTGTGATCTTCCCTTTCTTCTTCAGAAACTAACTCTTCCTGCTTTGCTCGACATGTCCATTTCAGATACTACCTCATTCCATGAGACTTCACTGGGCAAGGTGGCTATCCACCGGGTAGGGAGTGGTGGAGAGGAGAGACATCACTGTCTACTTACCTTGAAATGGTGCAGGTGAAGACTGAGCCATGTGGATATGCTCCTCATTGATCAAATAAATTGGCTGGTGTTGGGCAATCTCCACACTTGTGCATACATTACTTTCCCCGTGAAGAAAGAATGTGAACGCACAGGACAAATGCTCACTAGAAGACGACAAAATGAGAAACTCAGCTCTACATTTCGGTGGGAAATAAATAGGTGCTAGAGACAGGAACACAGATGGGACACAGCTTTACTTTATCGAGCATCCACCACAGCCTGCCCTGGATGATATTAACACGCACAAACGTTCCATCGGCTGTGGACAAATAACAACAGTAATTAAAGATGCCAGATAAATAGAAAGTTAGGTCTCACCGCAAAACTGGAAATGACTGTGCAGAATGCTTTCTGCTTCCTTTGCACAGTCTCCAACTATAAGCTCCTAAGGACAGGAAAAGAGTAACGTTTTTCTACCTTCTTGTGCATTACTATCTGAACTGGCTTTTAAATGACTAGGAACAATGACAAAGTAGTTTTGCTTGTGTCTGGTATGACATTACAGTAAGATCAAATTTACAATGTTATACCATTACAATAAGGTTATTAAACTTATTGAGCTAAAGATAGCAATTAAGAACACTGCTATATGTGAATTTCCAATACAACTGCTAAGATAATATGTTTCTAAATGGACTGGTAATTGATTATATTTAATTTTCACAATTTACCTCTGATCACAAAATTTTATTAAAGCATTCCACTTCTCCATTTTCCACACAATTTGCTAAAAATTGAAAAAATGATGTGTCTTGGAGAAAAATACTTTCAAAATTACTATAGTGGCACATTCTTTCAAAGTTGTTAACTTTGGCCTTAAGTCACCCATAACATCTCCATTTCTCAGGACAGCTTATAGGAACATTTGCCTGATGAACCAAAATCACTATATTCTAGGCAACCACCATTTGAAAACTCATCTTCCAAGATTTCCTTCTTTTCAAAATTCTCTAAAATATTATGAAGTATATTTTGAGTACCACTCAAAATTAAAATTTAAGTATAATTATAATGATTTTGGAAAACTGAAATAAAAATGACAATATTTTCACTCTATTCCTACAGGGAAGCATATATTAATATAGTCTTCCTTGACAAGTACGTTGCAATGATCTGAGAAAATTTTGTGTTTTACTGGAATGTGCAGCTTCCTCAATAGGACAGACATACCTAAACTTGATATTTGGGTATTTAGCACAACAGAGTAATCGTAAGATAATAAATTTAAACATCTCCTTAGCACCTTATGTCTAAGTTTGAAGTTCACAAAGAGGAAACAATGCATGTAATTTAAATGTATACAAGTATACAGGAGTGTCAACAACATGCTGGCCTCCATTTATGGAAATGACACTGAACACACAGCATCCCCCAAGCACAACATTATGCCAGGCATGTAAGATACCAACATACGCATCAACTGACTGTGGACTGGTCATTTTCGTTTGTAAAATCCAGTAGAGAAGGAGGATCTGACATATCCCTCTCGTGCTTATTAACCCATGCAGTCATCCAAATATTTATAAGGCCACTGGTTGAGAGTTACAGATTCTGAGTACAGCCCAGAGCGCACTTGTTCTTCCATTGAATCCCAACTGTGCATGAACATAAACACAACCTACCTTTGTCTATCAATCAGGAAGTCAGAATGGTACAAGAAGTCTGAACAGTGACAATGAATAAAATATGGTTCATGTCCTCAAGGAGTGTATAAACTAAGGCTGACATAAATGCTTATCAGTACAATAAAGTCAAGTACAGAAACAAAATCAAAATGCCATGGGAAGGCTAAAGTGTACTGATTTTTTCAATTTGGAAGTCGAAATGCTTCAAAGAAGATGAAATTAGATGAATGTTTGATTTCAGTATAGAGAGAAAAGAAAAAGTAAGAGTCGGAATATGAGGCAAGGAATAGATGTAGTTAGGAACAGGATATAGCTTAGAAATTCTAAAAGGAGAGAGAGGATGTGATGGGAAAGGAGTCTGAAAAAAGAAGTCAGAGGTCACCCTTGAGACAACCAAAAGTCTTGCCATGTGAAAAATAGCAGGGAGCCAATTTAAGGTTTGGTTTTTAAAAGTTGGCTCAATCTAAAGAATCGAGATAAAAACCTCAAAATAGAATTCAATCTGAATTTGCTATGTTCCAAAAGAGGCTCAGAGGTTAAAGCGTCTGCCTGCAATGCAGGAGACCTGGGTTCGATCCCTGGGTCAGGAAGATCCCCTGGAGAAGGAAATGGTAACCCACTCCAGTTTTTTTGCCTGGAGAATCCCATGGACAGAGGAGCCTGGTGGGCTACAGTCCACGGGGTCGCAAAGAGTCAGACATGACTGAGCGACTTCACTTCACTTCAAAAAACACAAATGAAAACAGTAGGAAGTGAATCAATGACCTATTTTCTATATTGATACTTTAAAAAACAAAACATGTTTTGTTTTTTTTTCTCTAAAGAGACAAAACTACACAAGAAAAACAAGTTATGGGGGAAACAGAACAGAAGCCACCAGTAACTACATAATGTCTGGTAAGTTACTTCACTGTTCTAATCACAGCTTCCTCATATGTCAAGTCAGATGCTGGCACAAACTGCTGCCCCTTCACCCCGAGAAATTCCCATTCAGAAAGTCTAGAATGAGCCCCAAGAATCTGCATTTCCATCCAATTCTCAGTGCTGCTGCTGCTACTCCTAGCTCAAGGTTCATGCTTCGAGAATCACTGAACTTTATGACACATAAATCCTTCTCAGCTGTAAAATTCTTTTTTTTCTCTAAGATTACAAGAAACAAGAGGGCAAGGAGGACGATACTGATGACCTAAGGAGACTTTTGCCACTTCTAAGACCACACAGATAGAACTTACAGCATTGCCCGTAACAGTTAACAACTACAAACAGACAAAACGCCCGATTGTAAAGGGCTGGTTAACTAAGCTATGATACATCCTTACAAGATAATACTGTGTAACCACTTAAAAAAAAATACTGATACATAAAAACCTACCACATAAACCCATAAAAGATGAGGAAAAAAATAAGGTACAAAATTGTTGCGAATCATATACACCCATCTGTATAAATCTGTACAAAAATACAAGAGTGGGGAGAAAAATATATGCACACACAATCTGCTTACCTTGGCATCAAATTTCTCTGGAAGGATTCACTTTAAAAACCTAATAATTTTGGCTGCCTTTGGGGAATGCAGTGGTATGACTAGGGGATAAAGAAAGGATCCTCAATACTCTTTTCTACCTTTTGAATGTGGGGCCAGGGGTCACACAGAAGGTACCGGAGGCGGGATCTGAAGGAAGCCCCTGCCTCCCGTCCTGTGCAGTGCCTGCTGGCCCAACTAGAGGAACCCACAGCCTTTCATCTCACCACATTTGGCTCTTAGTTGCAGCCTGCTGAGATCATCTTTGATTCTGATTCTGTTATCTAACATGCTGGATATTTAATCAGCAAGCATCAATATCTTTATCCATGTCAGTGTTAAAAATGGTGAATGAGTCTATACTGAGGAAAGAATCCTGAGTCACTTTATCAGGTAATTTTCCAGTTACAAATTCTCCCAAGTGCTGCCACTCATGTACAGTTTCTTGTCTTCAAAGGACAATCTGAAAGACGACTATATCAAATGTCTTTATAAAATGCAGACACATAACTACTACCGTATTACCCTGATCTAGAAACCTGCCTAAAAGCCAAATTCAGGTTGTCTGATGTAAAAGTTAACTCTCCTCATTTTTACAGATGAGAAGATAAGGATAAAAAGTATGGCCTGCAAATGCTACTCTTAGAAGCACAGCTGGAATTAGACTTGAAATTTAGGGATCCTTCCTCTCCTTTTCACCATATACCTGTCTGCTGCTGCACTCACCTCACTTCCCCAGAACGCTAGAGGACTACAGCTTTCCTTTTCTCTGTGAAGGTTCTCCCATACTCTCTGCCACTCAGGAGTAGTCTTGATTTCAACAGCTCTACCTGCTCTTCACTAGATACACTACTCCTTTAGGGCTCCCTTGTCTTTCTCCCTCTATTGACTAAGGTCAAATAATCAACATGTAAATAAAATGATTAGTGTAATAGTAGTACTACTACTGATATCACTAAATAACCTATCTATAAATAACTCTGGTGTTATGAAGAAGAAAACTGTAAGGTGAATTTGGAAATACAGGTATAATGTGTTCACTATCAAAAAGATAAAGATCTGAATGGCTGAAAAATACTAAATCCATCTACATAATACTTACACCAGAAATGCAAAATTAAACCACATACATGGACATCACCAGATGGTCAACACCGAAATCAGATTGATAATAGTCTTTGCAGCCAAAGATGGAGAAGCTCTATATAGTCAGCAAAAACAAGACTAGGAGCTGACTGTGGCTTAGATAATGAACTCCTCATTGCCAAATTCAGACTTAAATTGAAGAAAGTAGGGAAAACCACTAGACCAATTCAGGTATGACCTAAATCAAATCCCTTATGATTATACAGTGGAAGTGAGAAATAGATTTAAGGGACTAGATCTGATAGATAGAGTGCCTGATGAACTATGGACAGAGGTTCGTGACACTGTACAGGAGACAGGGATCAACACCATCACCAAGAAAAAGAAATGCAAGAAAGCAAAATGGCTGTCTGAGGAGGCCTTAGAAATAGCTGTGAAAAGGAGAGAAGCAGAAAGCAAAGGAGAAAAGGAAAGATATACCCATTTGAATGCAGAGTTCCAAAGAACAGCAAGCAGAGATAAGAAAGCCTTCCTCAGCAATCAATGCAAAGAATACAGGAAAATAATAGAATGGGAAAGACTAGAGGTCTCTTCCAGAAAATTAGAGATATCAAGGGAACATTTCATGCAAAGATGGTCTCAATAAAGGACAGAAATGGTACAGACCTAACAGAAGCAGAAGATAGTATGGAGGGGTGGTAAGAATACACAGAAGAACTGTACAAAAAAGATCTTCACGACCCAGATAATCACGATGAAGTGATCACTCACCTAGAGCCAGACATCCTAGAATATGAAGTCAAGTGGGACTTAGGATGCATCACTAAAAACAAAGCTAGTGGAGGTGATGGAATTCCAGTTGAGCTATTTCAAATCCTAAATGATGGTGCTGTGAAAGTGCTGCACTCAACATGCCAGCAAATTTGGAAAACGCAGCAGTGGCCACAGGACTGGAAAAGGTCAGTTTTCATTCCAATCTCAAAGAAAGGCAATGCCAAAGAATGCTCAAACTACCACACAATTGCACTCATCTCACATGCTAGCAAAGGAATGCTCAAAATTCTCCAAGCCAGGCTTCAGCAATACATGAACTGTGAACTTCCAGACATCCAAGCTGGTTTTAGTAAAGGTAGAGGAACCAGAGATCAAATTGCCAACATCTGCTGGATCATGGAAAAAGCAAAAGAGTTCCAGAAAAACATCTATTTCTGCTTTATTGACTATGCCAAAGCCTTTGACTGTGTGGATCACAATAAACTGTGGAAAATTCTGAAAGAGATGGGAATACCGGACCACCTGACCTGCCTCTTGAGAAACCTGTATGCAGGTCAGGAAGCAACAGTTAGAACTGGACATGGAACGACAGACTGGTTCCAAATAGGAAAAGGAGTACGTCAAGGCTGTATATTGTCACCCTGCTTATTTAACTTCTATGCAAAGTACATCATGAGAAACACTGGGCTGGAAGAAGCACAAGCTGGAATCAAGATTGCCTGGAGAAATATCAATAACCTCAGATATGCAGATGACACCACCCTTATGGCAGAAAGTGAAGAAGAACTAAACAGCCCCTTGATGAAAGTGAAAGAGGAGAGTGAAAAAGTTGGCTTAAAGCTCAACATTCAGAAAACGAAGATCATGGCATCTGGTCCCATCACTTCATGGGAAATAGATGGGGAAACAGTGGAAACAGTGACTGCAGTGGAATCACTGCAGATGGTGACTGCAGCCATGAAATTAAAAGACGCTTACTCCTTGGAAGGAAAGTTATGACCAACCGAGATAGCATATTGAAAAGCAGAGACATTACTTTGCCAACAAAGGTCCATCTAGTCAAGGCTATGGTTTTTCCAGTGGTCATGTATGGATGCGAAAGTTGGATTGTGAAGAAAGCTGAGTGCCGAAGAATTGATGCTTTTGAACTGTGGTGCTGAAGAAGACTCTTTGAGAGTCCCTTGGACTGCAAGGAGATCCAACCAGTCCATCCTAAAGGAGATCAGTCCTGGGTGTTCACCAGAAGGACTGATGTTGAAGCTGAAACTCCAATACTTTAGCCACCTGACTCATTTGAAAAGACCCTGATGCTGGGAAAGATTGAGGGCAGGAGGAGAATGGGACAACAGAGTATGAGATGGTTGGATGGCATCACTGACTCAATGGACCTGAGTTTGGGTAAACTCCAGGAGTTGGTGATGGACAGGGAGGCCTGGTGTGCTGTGGTTCATGGGGTCACAAAGAGTGGGACACGACTAAGCGATTGAACTGAAAAAAAAAAAGTAGAAAATGAAATTGCAGGTGAATACAAATAAAAATAAAGCTGGTATAGAAATACTAATAAACAGACTATTTTTAAAACTTAGGTTCATTTTTATAGAATAATGAACAGAGAAATTCACTAAGAAATTTAAACAATCTTGAGTGTGCACGTACACAGCCATATGGTATATAATATTACTCAGAAATAGATAAAGAAAAAATGGCAGAATTACAAGGAGAAACTGACAAATCTTTAATTGATAAGTATTTCTGCTGGGGTCCTGCCCCGGTGGATCCAGAGAATTCGAAGGGGAGACAGCGTAGGCGAGGAAAATTTATTTATTTAGAAATATAAGAGAAATTAAGAAGAAACAGTATAGTAGGAAAATTTAGTGGAGAAAAGAGGCTGAACAACTTGGTTTACGGGGAAAGCTAATAAAACCTCGGACAAGAGATTTGCACCATCTATGTTGGGCCACCAGCGCCCGTTTGAATATCGGAGGGTGCCCCGCCTTGGGCTCCCTCTCTCACGGATCTTAGAATCCAGGGCAAGTAAGTAGATGTGGTGAGCCTCCCTGCTCCAGATGAGAATTCAGCCTGAAAAAGAGAGGGAGAGAGAGGGAGAAAGAGAGAGAGAGAGACACGGGGGAAACCAGATTTCCAAGAAACTAGTTCGAGAGACTAGTCTGAGAAACTGGTTCATCCTTTATTGTTCAGAAGGCTTTTTATACTTTTTGATTGTACATAGAGATCAATGGGTAATACAAAATTATGCAGTGTCAGCAGCCCTGACTCTTATGGAGACCAGGCTTTCTCTCTACATACTTAGTCGTATACACAAGTCTTAGGTGATTTACATCATCTTCCAGCCAGAAGGCCAATTAACATTTTACGGCCCTTTTCTGATAAGGGTTTGTCAACCAGAAGACTTATTTGTTTTAAAAATGTTGTTCTTCCCAAAGTCTCCTGCGACTCTCAGAAAGCACTAAATAAAGTTACATTCTTACATAGCAAGGATACAACAATTTATAACAACTAAAAGGAGTACAGTGATTTATAACAAAGAGAAAAGTAATTAACTCAAAAGTCTAGTGTTGCTAACATCAAAACTACTATACCCCTATTTCTGCATCCCGATTACACTGATTAATATCCTCCCAGGTGCCTAAAAGATAAAGAATATGGAGGCAGCAGTCTTTGAGTCAACAGTGAAAACCCGTCACCAATATAATTTTTAGCTCTTTAGAAAAGGCTCTGTATCTTTAAGATGCTTTAAGCTTTGTGCCTCTCGCGGTTGGGGGGCTGTAAGCAATTCACAAATTGTAAAAGTCCGGGGGAACCTGTCAGGCAAGTTAGAGAGCCATCAGAGAGGTTTGAGCTGAAACATTCCTTTCATATGCAGGAGACTGAAGCCCTGAATTAACATTTTTCCAGAGAATGTCAGAAGAGTGGAAAGCACAGTACAATAAAGCAGGCAGACTCTGGTTTTTGGGGTAGATGTTCAGGAAAACCCAGGGGGAACCCCTGAAGCCGGATCACGCCTTTGCGTTTTGTTGGGCTTCCTTTCTCATGACCTTTGTCACAGGCGGGATTCCTCACACAGGCTCCCAGCAAATTTCAACATACATTTTTCAGTATTTAATAAGCAAATTATTTAGAATACCGAAAAAAAAAGACAAAAATATATAAACAAGTATATATGTTGGCTTTTAAGAAATAAGTAATCTGTTCTTTTCAAGGACCATAGAAGATGTACAAAAAAGGACTGGGAACTAGGGCACAAGACAAACCCAAATTTTCAAAGAATTGATATCACACAGACTATACATTCTTTAATCATAGTGCAATTTAGTTAGAAATCAACAGTTTTTGCTTTTTTTTTTTTTAAGGTTAAAACAAAATCCCTTTGTTTGGAAACTTGAATATGCACTCCCTAAATAAATCATGGGTTTACAGAGGAAATCACAATGGAAATCACAAAACGTTTAAAACTGAATGACAACAAAAGTAATACATGTCAAAATCAGAGAGATACAGTGCTTAGAGAGTAATTTATATCCTTACATGCCTAAAAGAGGGTCTTAAAATAAATGAGATAATCCTTCAAATCAAGAAGTTGAAAGGGCAACAACAAAAAACAAGTCAACTCAATGAAACTAGAACGCTGAAAATAATGACAAAAACACAAAAACTTGAGGTAGGGGGAGAAAAGAGGTAACAAATGATTAACAAAATCAAACTTGTTCTGTGAGCACATTAAAAGAAGACAAACCACTAAGCCAACTGATCTGAGGAAGGGAAGTGGACAGATGCCTACACAGCAAGACAGGAGGGGTGCCACCACACAGTCCTGAAAACCAGAAGGAGGGACCCAAGGCACTGACCACTTGGCGGCAAGGCTAGCTGCTTACTGCAAAGGCTCTGCTGCTTCCTACACCCCTGCTGTTGGGCATGCTTTTCTTTTGTCTAGAATAGACTTTTCCCATCCTTCATCACCTAATGCCTTCTCATCTTTTCCAAGAAATCATCTTTAAAAGTCCCAGAACTGGCAAAATGCACCCAAACTACTCCATATATATCTCAGCCAAAGCCTCTCAATGCTCCTAAGTTTTACGTCTAGTTCACCTGATTAACTTTTGCGAGGACAAAAGTCAAGTTTTATCTATCATTTTGTATTCCCACACTTAACAGGGTGGAGTGGGAAGATGCTGCATTAATCACTTGAGTTTGTGATACTTTGTACCTTTCCTCTAAAATATTCTGGCATTTTATTTGGAGAGTCTGACATAACCATGGGATTCTGAGTCATGAGACAGAGAAGAACAAGAGGGAAAGGGGGAAAAGGGGGAAAAAAAAGAAACCCTGTAATTTTCCAGTCAAGAATACATTAGGGGAAACCTACCCCAGTCTTGGGAATCTCTGACAATCTCTCTCTGGTCTTCTAAAGGGAATCTGCTTGGGGGTATCACTGACAGCTGTGGAATATAATATGGTATTGCTCTCATTGGGACCCAAGATAGTGTATATTTTGCACATCTCACCTACATTTCTATAACTCCACATGATTTCCTACTCTCTCACTCTCCTTAAATCCCATCTTTCAAAGTCCAATATCACTTCTACCTTTTCCATATAAGTTCTTTTATATGGCCTTATACAAAAGGCCTTCTCATATAAGCTCTTTTCACAGAGACCTCTTTATTCTCTGCCACTAAGAGTATTTACCTCTTGTTTGTACCCATATTATCAAAAGAACTCATTTAATAAACAAGTATTTACTAAGCACATCTATCTATCTTGTATCAAACACTATGCTGGACTTAGCCATGTAGAAATAAGACCAGAATCAGCCCTTGGGTATTTTATGTTTTTTAAGCAAAGCACCAAAAAACTTTAAAAGGGAATATAAATTTGAAGACTAAGAAATTCTGGTAGGATGCCCTCAGTTAAAATTGGGTACTTGAATGTGAGAGTTCTCAAGAAAGGGCCCATATCATTACATGATGCTTCAGGCAAGAATTCTGGAGTGAGATGCCATTCCCTCCTCCAGAGGATCTTCTAGACCCAGGGATCAAGCCCATGTCTCCTGCATTACAGGCAGATTCTTTACTGCTGGGCCACTGGGGAAGCCCATCCAATGATTCCATCATCCAATTTATTTCTTTCACAACACTTTGTCATAATTTGCAATTGGTTATTTTGATGGTCTCCCTCATCATAAAATAAGCTCCCCCAAAGGGGGAATCATGTCTGTCCCACTGCCCTCTGAATCCTCAGCACCTAGACATATAACACTTAGTAGTCACTGCATAGCTAAATGCAGTTTTAGTCATAACCAAAGAGTAAATTACTTTTCTTTTAGCAAGTTCCATCACTAGGAGAACAAGAAAAACTGATGTGTACAATGAATATTTTTTAAGTGGGAAGATTAATTATTATTAATAGAAGGGGAATGTAATTTCCAGTGATAGGAAAAAAAACAACTTAAAAAACTGTTTACTTGGCAAATATAAGGGGTTGGTGTAGGTTGCATCTGTGTTGTTGAGAAAAGACCTGCAAAAATGCAAAAAAGGAAGAACTATCTTCCAGATCATTTTACTCTTAGAATATTCTAAATCTTAAGAACAATTTTTTTTCACTTCTTACACTGAGTTTTCAGAATGCAAGTATTACATGTGCTTTCAAAATGCATTATGAATATTAATAAACTCCTGTTCTTTTCAGGGTGTAAAAGTGTTTTGATAACAGATTCACAAAGCAGAATGCATTTAGATAATTTCACCTAAATGCTTTTTGTGTTATGAACTTATTATCTTAAAATTTTCCAAGTTGTCATTAACCAAATCTCTTGCAAGAGGTAATTTGCCTCACTCTATAGATCCTCGTTTGGGAATATTTTGCTAATGTTACTTTATCATTTTCTTTTCTTAAAAATATACCATTTACTTTGTCAGCCTTCACAAAGACTACGGTGAATCCTTTGCTCATTGGCATACTGACCTTTCTCTTATTGAACAGTTCTTAACTTTCAACTCCTTTTTACAAGATGGTGACATTATAACAGTGAAATAAGAGTTGATCAAATTATTTTATAAAATCCTGAGATCCTTTCACCATTTCATGTATCTTCTCTTTAAATTAGACGTTAAACCTGATTACAAAGGCAATGAAAATGTCCTGAAAAGTTAATGGCACATAATTTAAAAAACAAAAAACGCAAGTACTTGCATTATAACTGTTAAATTATCAAGTACAACTTTATGAATAATCGCCCTGCTAAAAAACAGTTAACCAATTAAATTGTTTGAATACAAAATTGCCTCAATGAACAATTTTTCTTCACAAAGATATATATATATGTAATGCACAAGTATATATGTAATACATATATACCTGTACATAAATTTATAAATATACACACATGCACATGTACATGAGAAATTAAACCAGTGAGCTCTATGACCATTCCCTTCTACCCTGCCAAACCTCAAAGCCAAGTTGGTCCTTGGCAGTAAATTCAGCCCGGAAGTGGTGCAGTAATTCTTCCCCATCACAAGGTGCTGCTCCTGGTCTTGCAGTGGTAACAGAGCAGCAGCACCTCTTGCACTGATGCAAAAACAGTGGCCCAGTGGCCTAAAAGACTGAATGTTCCTCTCTGGGTACCTCACTAGGAACAGATGACAGTGTGGAGACTCTGACTCAGTGTATCTTTGATCCAAAGGCAGGAAGAGTGTGACAGGTTCTCATCCTGATGGTACAAACTATATAAGGTAATTTTCAAGTTGCCAAAATTGACATAAGAGTTACTCTAGTCAGTGAAGTGTGCTTGAAGAAGCTGGTATACACAATATTTGAGGAGACTTATAAAAGTTGTCTTATTTAAAATCTCTCTTGAGGTTACTAAACTAAGCCAGATTATCTAGTCTCAATCGCTGGACAACGATTAGAAAATTCAATGGGAGTGTGGCTGGCAGAGAATACAGATGAAAGTGACATTTATATTAGGGAACTCATGACTACTACAGCACTTTTACTAATGGAAATCCACTCCAGTACTATTGCCTGGAAAATCCCATGGACAGAGGAGCCTGGCAGGCTACAGTCCATGGGGTCGCAAAGAGTTGGACACGACTGAGCGACTTCACTTAAGACATGCTTCGATTCTTTTCTCTTTTATTAAGTATAAAACAAAACCTTTAATCCATTTTTTTTGGTTACTTTAAAAGATAGTAACAAAGTGGGGGAAGGGGAGAAGGGTAGAGTAATGGAAGGGTATAGGGAACCACAGACATTTTCTACCATTTTTCTCATTAAATATTGATACCAATTGGGCATTATATATTGCTAAGAAAAAGGCTGAACTGACACTAAAATAGCTAAGACTTTATATATATATATATGTTTGAGATAATAAACCAGCCTTGCTCTGTTGCTCCTTACTGCTAAATTGAAATGCTATTTCTTCCCAAAGTACAAAATACATGTGAATGGTACATCTTAAAATCAGTGACTGTTTGCTTATTTTACACAAACGTCCAACCACTATGACAGATTCTGCTGCTGCAGGAGGAGCCTGAGTGGCAGACATGGTGGAGTTCTTGCCAGCTTGAAAGAAACATAGGGACAGACCTCTGACATCTGTCTAGATTCCCACAAGCAGCTCACAGTGGGAGAAATGACCTGCCAGAAAGCATAAAGCAGATGGGAATTCCACTATGGTGCCATTCATCAGGTGAACAATAGTAAGTAGGACTTTACCTATGTGATCAAACAAAAAAACAAAAAGAGAGAGAGAGGATAAAAATAGAAAGAAAATTATTAATGAATAAGTACTAGGTAAACAGGGCTTCCCAGGTGGCTCAGTGGTAATGAATCTGCCTGCCAAGCAGGAGACTGGGGTCAGGTCCCTGGAGAAGGAAATGACAAACCTCTCCAGTATTCTTGCCTGGGAAATTCAATGGACAGAGGAGCCTGGTGGGCTACAGTCCCTGGGGTCACAAAAAGTCTGACATGACTTAGCAACTCAACAGCAAGAGCAGCAGCCAGGTATATAGCCTTTCTGCTGTCACAGAATGTTATTTTTCCATACTCCACTACACTTTCCATCACTTATGAGTATCAACCCTCACTATTTTTTCCTGCCTCATTATATTGATCATATGATCAATACCTTAAATACTTGATCATATATTGATCATACCGTAAATACTTCCAGAACAAGATGAAGCAGGTAAGAGAGACAAGGATCCATGTTGAGATTTTGTTTCTCTCTCATACCCCAACTCTATTTAAGAAACTGATAGTGCTACAGAGTTAAGTTATAGTATGTATGTAACAGGAGCTAATACATAAAGAAACAGTATGATGAAATTATTTTATGTGTCTACTTACAGTGACACTTTTAGTCACATTTTAAAGACATTCTCTACAATAAACAAAGCAAGAGAAACATCTAACTTCTTATATCGCTCTATTTCACATCTAGCAGCTGACACTCAATGTGGCTTGGCAAGTTCTTTAAAGGCTTTCCAACATTTGGCATTAGCCAACCAGAGAGCAGAGTCTTTTATAATCAGCACTGCTGCAAAATGTCTCACTCACCAGTACTCAAAGGAGGTCACAGATTTCCCAGCTAAAGGAAAATAAAATTGGAGCTGACACTTACTTGGTAGAATGCTGTTATCAGCGAGAATTTATCCTCCATACTCTTCCCATGCCACAGGCCTACACCGGAAGCTACGTTTTCCTTTTCTTTAATCAAAACACAGTGCAGCCTTTAATCGCCAGCACTGCTTGCCATCCCAACTCCCCTATCCCAAACACAAGAAAAATAAATCTGCTGCTTAGAACCAACAAAAATAAACATAAGATGCTTCTACATTTTTCTCACAATCTACTTAAGACTATGAAGTCAAAGAGAGCTACAAGTTTTGTAATATGTTTAACAAATTCCAAACAGAATTAACTTTGATTCTTGACAGTTAAAACAATTTCTCCTAAAATTCAGCAGTGATGATATACAAAGAAAAGTAGATATTGGAACTAACAGAGTCGCTAGTTGCTGTAAATAAGGATGGCATTAGCATCTCACTTAAGAGTAACAGAAAACACAAGATCCTTCAGGTGATGGATGGAGCACCTAAAAAGTTAGTGTATACTCGAGACATCCAGTAGTATTCATTCTTCAAACTAGTCTACTATATACAGTAGCTACATAAGCAGTTATTTAATGACAGTGATTTCAAAAAGATCACTTTTAGTTACTTTCTTGATAATCTGTTATGAAGGAGGTAAGTGCAGAACAGGAAGACCAGCTGGAAGGCTGGTTTAGAGAAGGCATGGTTGAGAGTAGATTGGCAGCAGTGAAGACTTAGGGGGGACATGGATTCAAAATCTACTTCAAAAATGTGGCCAACAGCACATGTAGACAGGCACACTATGAAGGAAGTGGATGCACCAGTAGGAAGGAGGTAAGATTGAGATAGCACATGTGAAAGACGTTCGCTTAACGATAGCAGTTAAAGCCAAGGGGACGAGTGAAAGCAGGCAGGTCTGAGTTTGAAAGAGTCCAGATACAGAAAAAGTAACGCAACTCAACTTCTGTTCTGACATTCTCAGGTTCTTCCATGGGGGGATGGAGGGAGTAGGGGAAAGGCTACTGTGTTTTTAGTAAGACAGTATGTGCAGCATGTTTTAATGATCTTTCTCCAAACAACAGGTAAAGAGAAAATAGAAAGTTTTGACGAGAGAAGCTCCCCCATACTCTGCCTGCACATACTCACTCCAATTTAGGAATTAATGGATTTAACTGAATCAAACTAATCCATTCAAATTTTCTCCTTTCAAAACCACCTTTAAAAAAAGATATATTACTAAGTTTAGTAATAAAATTAACTGAAAACAAATAACGAAGTTATAAACTACTATTTGATTATGCTAATAAAAGTGAGGGAGAAATGTGTTAGATATCGCTTTTCTATAGATCAGGCTGGGTCACCCACTCAAAACACAAGACTCCATCACATCTGGCACTCTCTCACTGAATGACTTTGACACAGTACTATTTACTGACTTTAAACATACTCAGGACTGGAAACTACCTAAACTCCAATCAAGAATAGAAGGGATAAATCAACCGGGGCATAGTCACACAATGGAGTACTCTACGGCAATCAGAATAAGTGATCTACAACTGCACATACAACCTGAATAATTAAAACAATGTGGACCAAGAGAAGACAGAAACAAAAAGATATCTATGTAGGATTCTATTTATATGAAATGTGAAGACACATTAAACTGCTGGAACAAGTGCTTATGCTTGGGAGGGGAGAGGCAGTGACTGGAAAGGAGAATGAGGGAGGTTTTCAGGCTGCTAGTAACATCTATTTCTTGTGCAGGAGCAGGGGTGGGTGTGGGTGTCTGTGTGTGTGCTAGTAACATCTATTTCTTGTGCAGGAGCAGAGGGGTGTGTGTGTGTGTGTGTGTGTCTGTGTGTGTCTGTGTCTGTGTGTCTGTGTCTGTCTGTGTGTGTACACGTGCGCACATTTGTGTTAGGTGCTCAGTTATGTCTGACTCTTTGCAACCCCATGGACTGTATGGACTCAATTTGGAAAAACTCACTGAACTTTATACACTTGTGATATATGTACTTTTTGTACTGTATATTATATACATCAATAAAAAGTTATAAACATGAAATATGAAAGATATATAGCAAAATGTTAACTTTCTGGACCTCATCAGGTTAAATGAGTTGTAAAAGCATGAGTATTTATCTTATTGACTATGATAAATAGAATAATGATTTCCCAAATATGCTTGTGTTCTAATCTCCAGTACCTGTGACTATGTTATGCTATACAGCCAGGGGGAATTAAGGCTACAGGTGATTAAGGTTACTAATCAAATAACCTTAAAATAGGGAGATTATCTGGGATTATCCAGTGCGGCCAATGTAATTACAAGAGTCTTTAATTTATTGTTCAAAGAGGCAGAAGAGTCAAGGTCAGAAAGACCCAACAAGCCACCACTGGCTTTGACAACAGAAGGGACTCACAAACCAAGGAATGTGGGCAGCCTCTGAAAGCTGGAAAATGCAAAGAAACAGATTTGCCCTGAAGGTGTCCAAGAAGGAATTCAACCGTGCCGACATCTTGGTTTTACTCTAGTGAGACCCATTTCAGACTTCTGATTTACAGAACTGAAAAGATAATAAACCTGTAAATAGAATGTTCAGTTTAATTTTGGATGCCACATTTTAAAAGGATATTAAGTAAACTGGAGCACACTCAAAAGAAAATAACCAAAAGCACTTAAAACCACCCAACATGACAATAATTGAAGGAAATGGAGATATTTAACAAAGAGATAAGACAACCTAGGGAAGAGATACCAACAATGAAACACAAGCCACCGTCAAGCATAAAATGTTATGAAACCTATTTTGTTTAATATGATATTTTACAATTATTGCTGCAACAGTATGTGCTGTCCTCAACTGTGGCAAATATCAATTTCACACACTGGTCAAAATTTCATGGTATACCAGAGAACTCAGGTACAGTGGTCAAGCACCACTGATAAAGACACTACAGAAAAACAGATTTCAATTCAATATAAAGACTTTCTAACTGGCTTTTTTTAAATAAAAAATGGCTTACAAGAAGGGTAATATGTTTGCTTCCCTGGTGGCTCAGATGGTAAAAAATCTGCCTTCAATGCAGGAGACCTGGGTTTGATCCCTGGGTTGGGAAGATCCCCTGGAGAAGGGAAAGGCTACCCATTCCAGTATTCTGGCCTGGAAAATTCCATGGACTATTCCACAGGGTTGCAAAGAGTCGGACACGACTGAGCGACTTTCACCATTATGTCTGCTCTACCTAATGGTGTGGTGGAGGAAATTCAAGCATACTGAAAAGGGAAAGGAATAGGATGTTCTTCAGTGCTGCCTTCAATCCTCAGATTCTGATAATTCTACAATTTGATTCTCAGGTAAGTTGTGCCTATTTTAAAATATCCCATATGGGATGATTACTCAGAAGCAGAATACTGAAAGGCAAAGCACATCAAATTATAAGGGAAAGATGTATTGAGACAGGATAAAGAGAAGTATCTTGAAGACACCATTCCTGAAGCTTGAAATGTATACTGCTAGTGAAGTCACAAATACAAACTTTAAAAAAAATTTTTTTTAACTCAAGTATAGTTGATTTACAATGTTGTGTTAGTTTTATGTGTCCAGCAAAGTGGTCCAGCTACATATGTTTCTTTTTCAAATTCTTTTCCATTATAGGCTATTACAAGATCCTGAATATAGTACAGTTCCCTGTGCTAGACAGTAGGTCCTTGTTGTTTATGTATTTTATATATAGTGGTATGTACATGTTAACCCCAAACCCCTATGAATTCTCAATCCAGTCAGCCAAACCAAACTGTTCTGCTCTCCTTTTGTTACCAGAATTACTTTTTGAAAGCAGAGCTTACATGAATACCTATTTATAAAAGGAACATTATAACAGAGGTGAATAAACACAGATTTATTCTCCCTGGAGAGGAGACATGAGGCTGATGCGATAACCTTCAAGAACAGCATCCTGTCAGACTGGAATATCAGCTTGTGAGTCAGAATGAGAAAAATCAGTATCATTTGAATAGAAAGTTATACAAAAAAAAAGAAAACTTTCACTGGCGATAGTGCCATTACACTGCTTACCCTCAAAAGCTGACATCTCAGTTCAATTCTCCCAAGGATAAAGGGTTGTATTTACCCTGTTGCAGGTGTATTAGTTGCTCGGTCGTGTCCAACTCTCTCGGAAGCGTCCAACTCTTTGCAACCCCATAGACTGTAGCTCCCCAGGCTCCTCTGTCTATGGAATTCTCTAGGCAAGAATACTGGAGTGGGTTGCCATTTCCTTCTCCAAGGGATCTTTTCGACCCAGGGATCAAACCCTGGTCTCCTAAACTGCAGGCAGATTCTTTACCATCTGAGCTACCAGGGAAGCCCATTTACCCTGTTAGCCAAAGTCCATCTTGAACAATGTACTCACAGAACGTAAACTTTTAAATTTCTTATTCAGTAACAACTCCTATGCCTGGGGTTATCACTGGTAAGAGTTCTCAGAAATAGTCTTTCCCTGGAGATACTTTCAGCGACCCTGGAAGAATTACCACCTTAAAACTCAATGGATGGTTCCATCCCTCTCCCCTTTTAATCATTATACACTGAATCCCCTCTGCATCAATTAAGCACACAATAGAGTGCAGTACATAAAACCACAATAAGCAATACAGAAAAAAGGATTAAAGCCATGAAAAATGTATTAATTTATTCTATGCAATGCACTTGTAATTCTCCCACTTTCAGTCAAGATCACAGTACAGTTTAATAGTCTGGTTCAGGGACCAATTAATCCTTTTATATTTAAATCAATCACTGACTCCTCTCCGAATAATTTAGCTTCTACATGCTGCCTCCCATTTGATGTCTTTGGGGAAAGAGCACAGTTAACACTATGTGGCACATTAATCATGTTTGGTAATAGAAAAAGAAATGCATTACCAGAGAAATCTCTTACGGAAAGCAGAACATGCTCTAAAACATGTTAGCATAATCAGTGTAAGTGTCGTCATTTTCTTAATTAAAGCAGGCAAGTTAAACCTGGAGCCAAGAACACACCCTTCATCTGCCTTTTCGAGGTATGTGTAATGCATGTATATGTTTATTTTGATTATGTATAAAATATATATCCAGGCACAAAACCACTCTATACAGCCCCTCCCCCAACTGCTATCAGATTGCTCTCTTCCCTTCCAACCAAAATCGGAATGACTTGATGCTCAAACAATGGGAAAGGGGAGAAGTAAAAGAAAAGCGTGTATCTGATTCAAACTTGTTTGTGTTTGGCACCATGCCACAAAGCTCTGTCCTCTTCCCTGAATAACTCTGAAGCCTAATTAACAGGGTTAATCCAATGCCATAGTCATGTGTTGCCTAAGTTCCTTACCACTGTATGTAAAGAAGCTGTCCGTATTTAAGAATATTTTCTCTAAATAAATGTGTCAAGAAAGCATTAAGAGTTCATGTGACTTAGAATTCTACTTACTTTGACCAACAGCAAGAGAAGGAAGTGTGCTTTTTCTTTCTGTGCCTGGATCTTACTTGCCACAAGAATAATTTTGTATTCTAGTGGCCACACCATGCACTGCAAATGCAGGGTTTAGTTTCAGAAGTTCCAAAGCAAATGTAAGTACTTTTCAAATGGTTCATAAGTGAGTATTTTCAAAAAATTTTAACCGATTAACTCTGGATATAGATCCAGAAGTGAAAAAAAGTGGAGTCTGTATCTTGGCATAATCTAAATGCAGTGCTGACTCAGGAGCTCTGCCAGTTCCAACAGTTCCCGAGAGGAAAGCACACAGTCAGTGTTAGCTCTGTATCCACTTCACACCAACACAGAGAAATCAAACGGCAAAAGTGTAAGAGCAGGTCTATGATACTAGTAGGAGGAATAATTATAAAAGAGGCCATGATATACGTGGTAATCTGAACTTGAAGAGCACACCCTGTCTACAGAAAGAAATTCAAAAGCCTGACTACATTAACTGTCACACTGAAGACTTACTTCGCTGGCTATGTGAACTGTGACAATCTCTGAGACTCTATTTGACAACTATGACCTACAAATAAACATCAGGTGGAAAAAGAATGATTGTCATTACTCTCTAATCCTTAGAATAGTCACATCAAATAAATATTTATTAATAGAAAGAACACAAGTATTTTGTCTGTTTTTCATCTAGGAATGGAACAGAGCACTACTAATCAAGATTAAACAAGTGAACCAAAGCTCATCATCAAAAACCATCATCTTGGCCCTAGAATATGAAGTCACACCAGCCAACAAGCTACCATCAGCAGGACGTGTCTGTCTTAATTTGAGTCCATGGTGGCTGGGATTCACTCACACGCCTCTGTGTCGTTTCCTCTTGCTAAGCAAGAATTGAAAGTGCCACAGACAGGGAGGTTATAAGAGACCCTCCAGATTACTTAAAAAAGGAAATCCCAGCAGTTAAATGCAAGGGAGAAAAACCTTCTGTATGTGTTTGGGCAAAATGCACTCTTATTCTATTTCAGTGACTTTCAGATGATGAATCTCAACAGGTAAAATGCTACATACTTTCTGGATTCAGTTCAGGAGACTGATCTAAAGAAGAGCATAAAATGCTAGACAGTCTTTTCTGAACACTGGTGTACCTTTCCTTTCTCTTCTCTATTTTCAATCTAACTGTCCTAATTCTGGGCCTAGATAACACTGATACCCTCTGGCTGAGACAGCAAGTGAAAACCTTACCACATCGCCAGAGGGTTCCTTTGTCAGGTCAGGCCCCATCCGAGCTGCTCTGGACAATTCCCTCTCATCATCCTGGCAGCAGAGGTTGCACGGCTTCTACATGGGGATCACAGGTACTTCTTAAAAGCCCCAGGTGTGATAGCTTCTCTCCCTTCACCAGGCTGTGCAGACTTATGACTATGGACAGTCAGTATTGAAATCTACAGTGTGACATAAAGTATGAGGCACTGCATATTTGGTCTTCTTCTATAAATCTTATACTGAACAACATTTGACTAAAATCAAGATACCAGACTGTCAAATAAATAACCCAATAAGTATTATGACTACCAAAGAGGATTCAAGTTGAAAGTTACTATTATATCAGCAGTCATCTTTAGACAAGTTACCAGTAAAAATGGAAAAGAAGCATATTAATGCAACAAAACTATTAATGCACAAACAAGCTTTAAACCAGTCATCAATAACAAGACGTAGTAGGTAATCAATAACAATTAGGTGGTATTTCTAAGGCAGTGTATTATAAAATCTACTCTGGAAGAGATTTTCGCAGGTTTACAAAACATCTTAGTTGTAAAACTAATATTAAAATCAACCGGTGGGTCTCTGAGAGCCGAAAATTGAGAGCCTCTTCGCGCCGCGGAGACTGCACCCCGCGGCTCGGCAGCCGTCACCATGCCACAAAATGAATATATTGAGTTACACCGTAAGCGCTATGGATATCGTTTGGATTACCATGAGAAAAAGAGAAAGAAGGAAGGTCGAGAGGCTCATGAACGTTCAAAGAAGGCAAAAAAGATGATTGGACTGAAAGCTAAGCTCTACCATAAACAGCGCCATGCTGAGAAATTACAAATGAAAAAGACTATTAAGAGGCATGAAAAGAGAAACAGAAGAATGATGAAAAGACTCCACAAGGAGCAGTACCTGCATATCTACTGGACCGAGAGGGACAGTCTCGAGCTAAAGTACTTTCCAATATGATTAAACAGAAACGAAAAGAGAAAGCGGGAAAGTGGGAGGTCCCTCTGCCTAAAGTTCGTGCCCAGGGAGAAACAGAAGTATTAAAAGTTATTCGAACAGGAAAGAGAAAGAAGAAAGCCTGGAAGAGGATGGTTACTAAAGTCTGCTTTGTTGGAGATGGCTTTACTCGAAAACCACCTAAATATGAAAGATTCATTAGGCCAATGGGATTACGTTTCAAGAAGGTTCATGTAACACATCCTGAACTGAAAGCCACCTTTCGCTTGCCAATACTTGGTGTAAAGAAGAATCCCTCATCCCCACTCTATACAACTTTGGGTGTTATTACCAAAGGAACCGTCATTGAGGTGAACGTGAGCGAGTTGGGCCTTGTAACACAAGGAGGCAAAGTCATCTGGGGAAAATATGCCCAGGTTACCAATAATCCTGAAAATGATGGATGCATAAATGCAGTCTTACTGGTTTGACAACAGTTACATACAAATAACTCCTTATAATTATTGAAGACTACACACCAGTTGGGAAACCATTACTCTGATATTTCTGAATACTACCAATCAACCTTACATGTTGTCTTCAGTCAAACAAAACTATTTATTCTACTGTTTTAAAAACGAAAAAAGCCAACATTAAAATGATCTAGTTTAAAAAAATAAAATAAAATAAAATCAACCATTTTACTTTATTTATTCTCTAACATACCATGTCTAAATCAAATGATAGGCTGGTTTATAGTTCTCACACAAGGAAAAGAATTCCTGATTCTTCTCTTATTTTCAAAAGTTGAATCAGTTAATTTTAAATAGTCATTGTTACACACACACACACACAAACACACATTGACTATCTATATGAAAGGCACTTGAATTCTCCTCCACTGACTCATTAAAAAAAAAAACAACAAGAAATTGTTAACACTGTGATGCAAAATCTAAGCTAACAGCAAATAATTCTACCTCCCAAAATAACAGCAGGAATGGCTATTTAAAAGAAACTTAATATCTGCAATGCATTTATCTTATATTCCATTATCTTCTCTGATAAATGAATCTGAATAATTCAACAAATACAACTCCAATAGTACTTCATATATGAGTATTTTAACAGTATGAATGGAATAACACACAAAAATGTAACAAAATATACCTGTTCAATTCATAAGGAAATTTTTTGTTTAGGAATCTGTACTATTTTTTATTTTTAAAGATTTATTGAAGTATACTTCAATGTGTGGCTTACAATGCTGTGTTACAACAAGGTGACTCAGTTATACATAAATATATATGTGTGTGTGTGTGTGTGTATATACATATATACACTCTCGTATTCCCTATGCTATACAGTAGGACCTCATTATTCATCCATCCTACACACACTAGTTTGCACCTGCTAAAACTGTACAAAAAAGATCTTCACGACCTGGATAATTATGATGGTGTGATCACTCATCTAGAGCCAGACATCCTGGAATGTAAAGCTAGTGGAGGTGATGCAATTCCAGCTGAGCTATTTCAAATCCTGAAAGATGATGCTGTCAAAGTGCTGCACTCAATATGCCAGCAAATTTGGAAAACTCAGCAGTGGCCACAGGACTGGACAAGGTCAGTTTTCATCCCAATCCCAAAGAAAGGCAATGCCAAAGAATGCTCAAACTACCACACAATTGCACTCATCTCACGTGCTAGTAAAGGAATGCTCAAAATTCTCCAAGCCACGCTTCAGCAATACGTGAACCGTGAACTTCTGATGTTTGCTGGTTTTAGAAAAGGCAGAGGAACCAGAGATGAAATTGCCAACATCCGCTGGTTCATCAAAAAAGCAAGAGAATTCCCGAAAAACATCTATTTCTGCTTTATTGACTATGCCAAAGCCTTTGACTGTGTGGATCACAATAAACTGTGGAAAATTCTGAAAGAGATGGGAATACCAGACCACCTGACCTGCCTCTTGAGCCATCTGTATGCAGGTCAGGAAGCAACAGTTAGAACTGGACATGGAACAACAGACTGGTTCCAAATAGGAAAAGGAGTACGTCAAGGCTGTATATTGTCACCCTGCTTATTTAACTTCTATGCAGAGTACATCATGAGAAATGCTGGACTGGAAGAAACACACGATGGAATCAAGATTACTGGGAGAAATATCAATAACCTCAGATATGCAGATGACACCACCCTTATGGCAGAAAGTGAAGAGGAAAAAGCCTCTTGATGCAAGTGAAAGAGGAGAGTGAAAAAGTTGGCTTAAAGCTCAACATTCAGAAAACGAAGATCATGGCATCTGGTCCCATCACTTCATGGGAAATAGATGGGAAACAGTGGAAAACAGTGTCAGACTTTATTTTTGGGGGGCTCCAGAATCACTGCAGATGGTGACTGCAGCCATGAAATTAAAAGACGCTTACTCCTTGGAAGAAAAGTTATGACCGACCTAGAGAGCATATTCAAAAGCAGAGATGTTAGTTTGCCGACTAAGGTCCGTCTAGTCAAGGCTACGGTTTTTCCAGTAGTCATGTATGGATGTGAGAGTTGGACTGTGAAGAAAGCTGAGCGCCGAAGAATTGATGCTTTTGAACTGTGGTGTTGGAGAAGACTCTTGAGAGTCCCTTGGACTGCAAGGAGATACAACCAGTCCATTGTGAAGGAGATCAGCCCTGGGATTTCTTTGGAAGGAATGATGCTAAAGCTGAAACTCCAGTACTTTGGCCACCTCATGCGAGGAGTTGACTTATTGGAAAAGACTTTGATGCTGGGAGGGATTGGGGGCAGGAGGAGAAGGGGACGACAGAGGATGAGATGGCTGGATGGCATCACTGACTCGATGGATGTGAATCTGGGTGAACTCCGGGAGTTGGTGATGGACAGGGAGGCCTGGCGTGCTGCAATTCATGGGACCGCAAAGAGTCAGACACGACTGAGCGACTGAACTGAACTGAACTGAATCTCAAATTCTGAATCCTTTCTTCCCCAACCCCCAATCCTCTTTGGCAATCACAAGTCCGTTCTCTACGTCTGTGAGTCTGTTTCTGTTTCATAGGTATGTTCATTTGTGCTGTATTTTAGACTCCACATATAAGTGATATCATATGGTGTCTTTCTCTTTCATAAGGAAATTTTTAATAGCATAGAAAATCAGCATAATATTTCTCTTCCGTTTCCATCTGTGTACACTGAATTAAATTTTCCTTTTAAAAATAAAACTGAAAATGCATTCCTTTCCTCAGACACAGGAGGACAAGCACCCTACTGACAAGGACATAAAAAAAATTAAAGATAAAACTATTGAGCTAGCTGTTTTACAAATTTATAGAAAAATATTGAAAGGGGAGGCGGGAATCTGCTGCTTTCATTTTATTCGGTAAGTGGATTTCCTTTAGCCAACAAATCTGCCTAGCTTAGCTACATGGAACAAGTGATATGTTCTTGATAATCAATATAAATTAATATAATGTCAGTGATTAAAAACACAAAATTAAAGGAACTAGATTAAGATAATGGGGAGCGAGACGCTGACAGCAGTAACACCATCCAGAGACAGCTCAAGGATGTTCTCCAGGGTCTCTGAGCCAGTTCTAGGGATCTCACTAGTAGTGCCTGTCCCCCTCTCTCCTCTAGCAAAGTCTTCCTGATCAAACCCCAGGGCTCAATACTAGAACTCTTACCCTGTCCTTCTATCTGAATAACCTTCACATTTTATCTGAGAGACTCAACGGTTAGAAGCAGGGTTCTGGCCTCAACAATATGGAAAGGCTACACGGTGTTAAGGAAAAGGGAAGCTTAACTATAACATTTACGGAATGTGTTTTTATTCAGGGTAGTTTCTACTTGGTTTTATGAGAAACCTGCAGAACAGCTGTACTTGCAAAGATGCATTACTTCCACTTGTTCCACTTAAAACCTCATTTACTACCATCTAAAAAATCTGGGGACAAAAACTTGGAAGAGAATAAAAAATCCCTGACTAGCACCAGTTATAACGGTGAACAGGCACTAATACCCACCCAGGGAATCAAGGGCAGAAACAAGTCATAAGGGCAGCTCCCCAGAAACCACTGTACATCATCCTGGGCTGAATGAGGGCTGGGTACCTCGCCCACCCTGCCAATCCAGTTTCCTTCCTAACACTTGAAACTGGGATAGAGCGAGTTCTCATCTCTCCAGTAGATCGCACCTATTAGAACTGGTAGCCCTGAGATTTGTATGTGATCATTTCAGGGTAGGGGTGTGAGGTAAGGTACAGGAAAAGGATAGGGAGTCAAAGTATCAAAAGGTTAATGCAGAATCTCGGAGTGAAGTGATGAAAACTTAAGATCAGAATATGACACTGAAAATGAAAAGGAAATAGATTTTATACAGAGACAAACCAAGAAGTATAAGTTTGTGAGATCATAATGGTTACATTCTTCTACTGGTAATGTTTAAGACATAAACTAATTTATAAATCAGAAAGAATCTTCATCTTTTTAAATATCTAGAAAAATTAGTTTCCTGCAGAAAAATTAACTGAGTTATCCACATCTTACTTGCAGTCTTTTCTTATGCCTTCTAACTGGGAGGTGGGACAGGGCATCAAGTTACAGATAGCCATTACTATTAGAGATTTCTATTTTAAAAACTGCTGTTTTCTAATAACTTTTTTTTTTAAGGAGGAGATAATGATACTTACATTATCTCTACTTAACCTTGTTCCCAAGGAAACAGCTAACTCTCAAAATCAGACCCTGCATAATTACTGACTACAAAGAAAGTATGTTACAATGAGACATTGCACTTTAGCAGAATGAAAATGACCAGCTTGGTTTTGCCTTCATATCAAACAAGTCTCTGATTTTCATACAGAGAGCAAAACTTTCTACCACGCATATGCTAACAGGACCAGGTTATATTACTTAACATGTTCTCAAGTGTGGAATGTTACTATTTTCAGTGGGATTCTATTCTAGATTAAAACAAAGATGTAACTGAAACCACTTTTATTTTTAGATACTAGTGACTGACTCGTTTGGAAGAAATTCAGCTTTCAAGTCATTCTATTAAAGTGTAAGTAGAGATAACTGCTCATAAACCATCACAGATGAACATATTTCCCATGACCAAAAGCTTGAAATTAAAATGACTTAAATTTTAAAAAGTTTATACATTTTATATTAATAAAAGAACCTAACATCAACAAAGCATAAATCTTCTTGAATAGACTACATAATTTCTAATAACTGTGAATCTCTTACCTTTTATAACCAGCCCTTTTCTAGAGAAAGCATTTTTTTGATGTAGCCAAAGAGAGATATATGAATCATTTGCAGATTTATGTGGGGCTTTTTTTGGTTAAAGATTCAGACATATTTAAACTAGGCAGGTCTAACTAACTGTTATTGAGTCTAAAAATATAACATGCATGGACATTTTGCCCAAAATATGCAAATGGTAAAGGAAAGCTGGTTAATTAAAAACTCAGCCTCATTTACCACTATATGGAACAAACTAAAATACACATTAAGACAAGACCTGGGAGACAGAACCTTACTGAAAGTGCATGCATCCAGGGCCCTTCCATATGGGGAGAAATGGTTCTGAGAGAATAATGAAAGGGCTGATGATAGCATTTCAGATGTGACAACTGAGATTCATGATGATAGCCCCACATCCTCTGGGAACTATTAAATATATTCTGAATATTCTGATTACAAAGAGAATTAGGGAACATATTTGAGATTTACACTAAAAAGGGGAAAATGAACAAGGAATTTCAAGAGAGAAAGAAAGGGAAAGTGAAAGGAAGAAAGGGAGAGCAGAAAAAAGAAATAAAAAAGGAAATCCCTGGAGAATAAAATTCTAGCACAGGATTTTTCAAACAGTAAGGGTCATGAAACCAATTTCTTCTTGTTGTTCAATGGCTAAGTCATATCCGACTCTTTGTGACCCCATGAACTGCAGCACACCAGGCTTCCCTGTCCTTCACTATCTCCCTGAGTTTGCTCAAACTCATGTCCACTGAGTCAAGTGATATCATCCAGCCATCTCATCCTCTTGTCTAAACTGAAACCAATTTAGTGGATTTCAATCAAAATCTTTTTAACTAAATATAACAGAATAGAAAGTGTAACAGAATTCCAGACTTGTTTTAAGAAAGGGAGAGACACAAACACATACACGCTGACTGCAATATAAGATTCATTTCTTTGAACGTAGTTAAGAATAATTAAAAAGTCCCTTGAAAGATCAAATATTATGGTAAACCTCAACAGAGCATCCAAGTAACATGAAGATTTTTCATTATATTGGCCTTTGAAAGAAAATGTTGTTAAAGCCCCAAAGGATACTTCACAACTAGATTCTTCTAGGTCTAAGTCCTTGAAAGTTAAAATTTTGACTCTGGGAGTTTAATAACTCCTTTATGATACAAGAGACAGCAGTGCTTTCCTAATGCTCGTATCCCAGCATGCCAGGACAATATATGCACTTAGAAAATAATTGTGAAGACGCACAAAATCTGAAAATAGTATAACAATTTCATTAAAACTTTATCAGACAAGTCTGCACATGCTATAAAACTTCTCTGTGTAAACACAGAATAGGCACATCAAGACAAAAACTCTCTATAAACTAAATGTATCTACTGAATGGGAAATCAAGAACCAACATCACTGAGACATTCTAATACATCGGTGGCAAGAAGCCAAGCCTGGTTAATACAAAAGCAGTAAATTTAAAGACTTTTCTCTCTGAATTAAAAGCACATCGTAGTTAGAAGATGGCAATTCTTTTTTTCATTAAATAGTTATGCAAGCTCCATTTATATATATCCAAATTCACTTGATCTAAACTTATAGCTCAAGAAATATTCTTAAACTTAAAATACTGATTTTTAAAATCCTTAACAATATACTTTAAAAATATTCTGCACAAAACTGTATGCATGAAAAACATACATAAAAATACCTAAATCATGAAACCAATGTTTTAAAGTCTAATCCTAAAAGAAAGATTATTTATGATTCTTCAACATCATAAGCAATTCCCACACAATAAAAATTATGAAAGAATATTATATAATACCAAGAAACAGAAGACATATTTTGCTAAGATAAAATAGTAGAATCCAATTAGTATTTCATTTAAATAATTTTTTAAATCCAGAAATACAGTTTTAATCTCCCAGTAAGGGGAATAAATCATCTGTATGATGTCTATGATTCTAAAATCATAATTGAAAAATTGATTCTAATTAATCTAGATATTAACTCTGTCATTAAGGAGTAAAAGCTGGCTGGCTATATGGTCACATGCAAAGAGTAATGATAAATGGCAACACATTTTATCAAAAGAGATAATCCCTAAGGAGCCGTGATAATTGACACAAAGGCAAGAAACAAGGTAAACCACAGCCACACTTCTAGCATCTAAAGAGACGTGTATGCTGAGAAATCACTTGCCAAAAAACCACAATCAAATGACAGCCTGCCGCTCAATTTAACAGCAGCAGTCAACCGGTTTTCTGTTATTGAAGTCTAAAGTATATTATGTGCTTAACTAACTTTCAAAAGCACACTTCATATGGCTGAGAAGCAGAATGACTGTTTCTTGGGGTAAATGTCTTTCACAGTGTGAAGGAGTCATTAGGGGGCAAGGATTAGAATTCAAAGCCTTGAGTGACTTGTCTTTTGTGAGCTCAAGGAGAAGACCTGATACACAGGCCAGAGAAAACAAAAAGGTCAGACTGAAAGGATGATGAAAGTCTTTAGAAATACAAAGGTTGAGAGTGAAGGAGTGTTGTTAGGTCCAATATTACTGGTAGTGGATATTACTGGGACAAAACCTTGATTTTGGATGCATAAAGGCATCTGCTTGGTTCTGCAGGAGACAGAGCCTTAAAGTATTTAATAAATGGGAAAACTACTCCAAGATTTTACTAAGTTTTGATGAAAAACTTAATTCTTCATTATCCACTAAGAAAAATGCTTTGGTGTCATTCTAAAATAGTATTAAATCAATTGTGATCTTTGTAGGGAAAAAAGCTTGAAAGCATCATTCACTCTTAAAGTTACCCAGTTAATAATAAAAATTGCTAGTCATGTGCTGGACTCTGGTTTGCATTGTATGATTTTGACAAATTACTCCAATCTTATTTTGCTTTATCTAATATTGCAACCTGGCTATATGTTCCATCTCTGAGACATACTCAGAGACTGGGAAGAGAGAGCAGAGGGAAATGGTTTGGAGTGCAGAGGAGAAGCAAAACAAGTAGGAAAAATTAACAAGAAAGAATTTTCAAGAATAATTGAGAGTTTAATGTCTTTTAATTAAAAGAGGAAGTCAAACATATTTCAACAAAGCAATGGGCAATGTAATGAATAATGTTAGAAAAACCTAATCTTTAGTATCTTAGAAAAGCACTGGAAAAACCTAAGGAATTTTCTACAATCCATTATTCCACTTATTAGGCAAATATCTATCTTCAAGAAAGGTTTACAGAAAAGTTCTCCATGTGTCATGTAATATGTAAAACAAAACAAAACTACAGTACTAATTTTAGAGTTTCTTAAAGAGTAGAAATCATTTTTTATTGGGTGACTTCTAAATTCCTGGAAAGAAACACAACTAGGGAGTTAAAAATATGAGTAACACAATCTCTATCCTTAAGGAAATTATACTCTAGGAGAAAATTAAGTACAGATAAATACCAGAGGACAAGTATAGGTTTCTCTAAAACATCAAAAACAATTCTTCTACCTGTGGGAATCCAGAGGTGATGTGGAGGACTTAGGACTAAGGCTGGGCCCGAAGAATTTTCAGTGAGACAATGTGAGACTGAAAGCTTAGGAAGGAAGTCACTGCAGGAAAGGAAACACTAATAAATAGCTAATGTTTACTGAGTGCTCACTTTGGCAAGCACTATTCTAAGGGCTTTACTATCTCCTTAAAATCTCACAGTTAACTCTGAGACAGGCATTATGTTATTATCCCTATTTTGAAGTGGTAAGAAAACAGAGATACAGAGTTAGGATAACTCGCCCATGGTCACATCATTTGTCAAGAGTAGGGCCATCTTTCAAATTCAAATCTGACTTGACCAAAGCACTGTACTCTTCTCAAAGCACTGAACTTTACAACCTTAACTGAAATGGCATGACAAAAAGTAGCCTTCATACATATCTTAATAACTAGACATGTCAATCTATAAAGATTCTGTCAAGTTGAAATGCTTTTAAAATAACACAACTATCAGTAAAAAGTTCACGGACACCAAAATGGTTAAAACAGACAATTCCAAGTGCTGACAGATGCAGAAAAACAGAAAATTTCATACCCTACTGATGGGAGTCTATATTGGCAAAGTCACTTTTGGGAAACTGCTTGACAGTATCTATTAATATTAAAGGTGAACATCTGCAGGTCCTCAGTTAACACACCATTAAGTGTAAGGATTAGTTTCACACTGATGATGATAAACTCAAAGTCTAATAACTACATTTGTTTTCTATGAATTCCCCACATAGCAATGACATAAAGAAGAGAATCATTATCAGATGAGATTCTCTAAGATTCTTTAAGAAATTACATTCTATCTCATCATAAATGATTGTATAATTAAAAGATAAAATTAGTATCTTGGGTACTAATTCAAATTGCACCTAATGATCCTAGAGAAATGAATTACTAGAGATAAAAGATAAATCTTGCTTGGGTTTCTGATCTTTATTTCTATCCTTAAAAATTAACAGACCTCTTTAATCTGTCTTTCTAACTTGGCAGATTTACTAAAATCAGGAGTATGCTGCAGTTACTTACATGTATTTGGTTACTGTATTTCCTCCACAGCTAACACAAATAGTAAAAGAGCAAACAGTTCTGGTAAAGCAATACAAATAGTCTTTTTTTTTTTTTTAACTGTTTCCTACAATTAAATATATAACTGTAAAACAAAGTTAACCTAGAAGCAGAAGTGACCAGCAGGAGAATCTCTGGAGAAAAGTAATAAGAGTGATTTAACAGAAAATGAAGCTGGCTAACACCTGAAGGATTAATGGCAGTAGATTATTCCAAGTTGCTCAGACACACAGCCTATAAAATAAAGCCCTACGAGGCAGTCAAGAGTCCCAAAGGGATTACATTTAATAATCCTCCTGAAATGGCAGACAGAGGAACATTCTACACAAAAGTGTGGTGTCTGTGATGTCAAGGATGACAAAGACAGTAGCAGTAAACCCAAGAAGCCAAATCTCCAGCATCCAAACTCCAAAGTTCTCTCTGCCCTTATTTAGTGCGGCAGAGCTAAACAACTGCCTTAAATGAGTATTCAGTATTCACATGCTATCCAGAGTTGCATACCATTTCTGCCATCAGCCTTGTCATCAGCACTTAAATTCTAGGTAGTGACCTAATAAAAGAAGATGTAGCATTCTGTTTATGAGATATTGGTGACTTCTCTTCTGCCGCTGGATAAGCTTAGTCTATCCTATACTCAGACTAATGGTCCTTATTACAATCTCTGAAACAGTTTACACATGGAGATAGTCCAAAAGTAAATTTCAACACTTTTACATTCACCTGGCAAAAGATGATCAGTTCCTTCAACTATTAAAGATGACTCTCAGAGTTCAAAATAGGCCCTGCTTTTCAAAAATTTGATATTCAAAGTACCTAAATTTAGGAAAGAGACTTTGGTTTTGTTTTTAAAAAGCTCTGATGGTTACAAAAGGAAACTTTACAGGCTTATTTTAAATCACTCAGCTATCTATATCTAGCACATTTATAAATAGGATTCAGTTCATTAAAATGTATTTTTTAATATATTATTGCATATGTTTTTTGATCCAATGTCTTAACGCATATTGAAATAACTATCATTTAGTCAAGGACTCATCCAGAACTTCACTAATTTTTCTTATCTCTGGCAAGACACATAACAGAAAAGTTTTTAGGCCTTTTAAATTACTAAAATAAGTCAATTATAGCCACTCAAAGGACACAAAGAAAATACACCTTCATTTGTTTATTTTCAACCTAAGCAATGTTAAACTTCTAAAATTCAAAAATACTATTTCTCTCATATATATGCTGGAGATAGGTCTATATAATTATTGTGCTCACATGTCTGCATAAGTAGCAAAATTAAAACAAATGTTGAGATTATTGAAAGTACAAAATAAATTTATACTATAGCATGAATTGGCAACAAGACCTTTCACTTTTTCATGTCTACAATGGAAAAAAAACAGACCACAGGTTAAGGTGGTATCTTGTTGACCATCTATATAGCTATTTTTAACTCCCTAAATATTTTTAAGGTCATTAAAAGATAGAAATCTTTCTTTCGGAAATAAGTTGCTAATAACTGTTTTTAATCAGTGTTGCTAGAAAAAGAATACCATCTTATAGGGAAAGCTGAACTAAAAACAATTTAGCCTACTGTAAGACAACGACAGCACAATGAAGTACATAGTGGTTTATGGACTTCCAAATTTAACATTTATGTATTCTCAAATATTATTATATTCCTCCATTCCCCCTCAGTAATATTCTAAAACATCAGTAGTTTTTCATCCCTTTTAGTAGAATGACTTATAACCACAAATGTAAAATATGAATACATTAATTAAGGATCTTAATATGGTAAAAGTATATACAGATGTTTCTAATAAGAAGCTGTTATGCTTATAAAGATATGTGAAATAATCACTTCCATTTACAACTTTATGTTAAATAGAAATGTGCTATTATTTTTACCATAAAAAAAGTTGTTATAGAAGTCATCAATGTCATAATTAAACAAAATACCTGAAAAGTCTTTGTCTTTTCTCAACTATGAGACAAAATAACCCCTGCAAATACTATACAATTCCTCATATGAAATTCATATATTTTGAGAGAAAAGTAAAGTAAGTTCAAGATATTTCCTGTATTCCCAGGAAACAGTCCAGGATCACCCTCTTTCAATTTGGAGCATGTATGTATCTGTGTATCATTTCGGTATCTGGAATTGTGCCAACTAGGCAAATTTCTAATAAGCCTCAAATTTTAAAAAATTGTTTTATTTTGAAAAATTTAAAAGAGAACAGGTAGAAGGATAGCAATCAAGTACATTTTTTTTCAGATCGGATTAAGTGGCCAAGAAGTGTCACTTTGTATTAAATATACTTAGTATTTAAAAATCTGAGAAATATTTTAAGGTCTGAGATATTAAAAAGCAACCATATATACACCAATATTTTGATAATTTAACTACAAAACACATTTATTAGATTGCCCTGGGGGGACAGATTCTAGATTAAACCATATCTTAAGTGTACACACATCAACACAAATGACACTGGTTAATTCCCTTAAGATAAACAGAAGGGAAAGCAAGAGACGAGAAGAAAATTAAAGGCATGAAAGCATGGTGTTGATCTTTAAGATGAGGAAGTGGAAGCTGAGGACAGGGGTGTAAGAGCATCTGGTCTCCTGTTATTCTCCACTGTGCGCTTTCCTTCCTGTTCCATCTCTGAGGCTCAGCTAACATTTACAAGCATGCTAACCACTAACTCAAAGCCTTTTTGTCACAAAAAGAATATGTTACTTTTTTCATCTTCAATTTAAAAACTATCATTTTAAAGAAATTTGGGGAAAAGGTTTCTTTCTTTCCTTTTTAAGTCATGAGATACCTATTTCTAAAACTTTCAGTTTTGTTCTAAATTAAAATTCCACCTTCTAAAGTTATCCACATCAACATTTTTGGCCCAGATGCATTTTTTTTTTTTTAATTTTAAAACACACTGTAGTTAAACATAACATGCCTATTTAAATGCAAGGCTATAAACAATCAATTCTCAATTGTTCAGCACTAAGAAAGGCAATGTCAGAGTGTCTCACAACTGGGCAGGGCTGAGTTCAAATGTGATCCATTATTAACTGCCTCAAGTTAATTAACCTCTCTATTTCAGTTTTCAATGCTCTAAAATAGAGATGATAAAGCACAGCTCACAGATACAAACATTAAACAAGATGTGATCACGCTCTGGATATAACAGTTATTGACTAGAAAGGAAAATCCACTCCAGAATCCAAATAACAAAGTATTACACAAGCCACATCCAACCACTGATACCTTAAATCAATTCTGTGCCACTGGGTTTTTAAACTCTTCTGAGCAAAACTGGAGCTCCCCTGGTGGCTCAGAGGGTAAAGCGTCTGCCTGCAATGCGGGAAACCTGGGTTCGATCCCTGGGTCGGGAAGATCCCCTGGAGAAGGAAACGGCAACCCACTGCAGTACTCTTGCCTGGAGAACCCCATGGACAGAGGAGCCTGGTGGGCTATGGACAGAGGAGCCTGGTGGGCTACAGTCCACGGGGTCGCAAAGAGTCAGACACGACTGAGCGACTTCACTTTCACTTTCACAGCATTACTGCCTTCCTTTCATACCAAATGTTACAGAGCATCTCAGTCTATTTCAAAAAGGAAAGACCAGAGTGGCCTAGGCTGCACTGAAGGCTGTTTTCACTCAGATGGCCTCACAGTCCTGCATACCACACAAAGTTCCAGAGCTCTTCAGACTCCCTACCAGAGAACTGCTCCCTCTACGCCACTCAAACCTGTGTACATGATGTCCCATATAGAAAGTGGACACACTTTGTGCCTTTCCTGGCTTCTTGCAAAATACTGGCTCCTCCGCTTTATTATCTACTTTATTCCTCAAAAGAAGCTCAAGATTGTTCCACAGGCTCTATAAGACAGAGTCCAGAACAAAACCCTCTCTCTGAACATGAACTATTCTTCCTGTCCATTCTTCCAGATGAGGGTCCACTCATCTGGATCCTCAGGGCAGCACTTTGCTTGGTATTACTTAACTGAGGGCACCTGTCTTCTCTGCAGACCTAGTCGCACTCATGAGGTATGTGTGAGCCCCTGAAGGTCCTGAAGAGAGCTCTGCAGATCACTTTTTTGTATTACTAAAAGGCACTGACTATGCTCCGAGAAATGGTGGGGTGGGAAGAGTCATTTCAATTACACAATGTTTGGGATTATTTAAGCTACAGACTCTGACTGAGATAAATTAACATTAGTAGAGCCCAAGATTAATCAGGCAAAAGCCTTTTTTAACTGCTACCATTTTAAAAAACTGACTGGAATATACCAACTTAAAACCGTACTACACACATACACACACTAGTGCTGTTAACTGTGGTGCTGCTGTGTTATTATTAACACAAACATACAAATAGCAGTTAGTATTCATTTCTTATGGAGAGAGGTTAATTTGATTAAACTTCTCTGCTCTTAAAATCTTTGGAATTTGGTGCCCTGGATGTTTGGAGCATGAGCGCCTGGGGAAGAAAGCATGATTGAGAAAGCAAGAGGATCGACAGCTTTAGTTAAGTCTTAGACTGAGAAGGGCGTTCCCAGGATCTCATTAGTACTCAGCTTGTCTAACAGAGGGCTGCTTTGGCGGAGGCAGACAAGGAAGACCGCTTAAATACACAACAAAGCAACTGAGCCTTCCACAGCACTAAGCTGCCCAAAGAGCAGATCCCTCTCCTCCCAGCTCCCCCATCTGACACTGCTTCAGCACTGAGACTCACCACACCAGTACACGGTCAAGCTCTGCTTTACAGGGCGCTGTTCAATTATCAACAGCGTGAGGACAGGGGCCACATCAGTTCTTCCACTGTTAAAAGCCCTTGCATCCATCATAATGTGTGGCACACAGCAGGCTCTTTAAAAAGGGGCGTTTGGGATGGGAATCTATGTATATGTACACATATATGCTGAGTATAATAAATGGATGCCAAGAATAAAAGAAAAGCGCTTTCATGCTCACCATCACATCATACTGATTTTTTTGTTAACAATATGACCTGAAGATGGAGTTTTAAAATTATGTTAAATATAAGACATCACATTAATAAATTTCCTGCAAGGCAGGATGACATGTAGAATATTTAATATTATTTCTGACCAGGTCTAAGCTTTACTTATAAACAGTTTTTAAGAGTCTGAAGAAACCATGATTGCAATACAGTAGAATCCCCTGCATTCTGGCAGCACATCAAAAACCTGTCCCAACGGGCCTAATGCTGCATGGTCAGCGAAGAGGAAAAGTGAAAGGAGTCTTCTACTTTGCTGCTTCTCTGAAAAGGGAATCACATTAGGCCATTAAGGAGTCAGATACATTATTTTATTGCTTGCAAAACCCCTGGGTAATAAAGAATGAGTACAAATTGCCACAGGCAGTTTTGGAGGAAAAACAGAACTGTGCAAAACAATGACAGCTGCTCCCCGCAGCACTGGACCACTGCAGTAAAGAAAACAGGGCAGCGGTCGCAGTCTTTCTGCTCAAGTGGAGCACGCGGCCATGTGCGAGAAGGGGCTACATGAGCACCTGATTCTGCAGGATCTGGGTGCACGGCACAGGGAAGAGAAAAGTGAGAAGAGGGAGATGTATTTTGTAAAAGCAACCACAAGTCAGAATCAGTCACACACATACATTTCCATTCTCTTCTCAGTAAGACGACCGTAGGCAGCCACCATGAAAAAAAAGCACATGCCCCTGGGAAACACATAAGTAAAAAGGTCAATACTTTTTATTGAGGGGAACATTAATATTTTCCCATGGAAATACTAAGACATAAAAATAAAGAAGGATATTTCTTCAACATGGTCTATGATCTAATAACTTCCAGGCAAAGAAAACCAATTTGTGTCAGATCTTGTATGGGGAAATAGCAAGAATGAGTGATTTATTTTCATGGAGTTCAGAGACTAAAACTGGACTCTTATCTTCAACCTTGCTTAAAAGATGTTATAAAATATCAGATTTATTTCTAAAAACCACTACTTTAACCTCTTTATTGTGCTATTTTAAAGTACTGTGTGAGACTTTTATTTTATACACTACTGTCAAACTTTTAGCTCTTCAGTATTATACTAATAAAAATGCAAGAGCTTTGCTTTTAATTACAGATAGAATCTCATTACAAAATCATGTAAGAGTTTTATCGTAAGAGATTTATAGAGAAAATCCTTATTTATGAATTTTCAACTTTCAAATTTTTATTGAAAAGAAGAAAAATCTCTAAGGCAAAGGCATCAACTATACCAGCGACCAACAGATGGCACAGGTGGTCACAAGCAGCCACTTCACTATCTGCTCTTTCAACCTCTATAGTCAGTAGGTTCATGCTCAGTTTCACGAAGTTTTGATGAGATGACTAACCCTATGATGTTTAACAAGCAAAACAGCAGCGCAAAGAAAAAGTGCGTGGTCAACAGAAATGAAACCCGAGATCATTTCTAAATCTAAAAGTGATGAGGAAATGATAAGGTCAGGACTCCCCTTGTGGTCCAGTGGTAGGACTCAGCACTTACATCGCTGGGGGCCCGGGTTTGATCCCTAGTCAGGGAACTAAAATTCTGCAAGGCTGCATCATGTGGCCAAGACAACACTGAAATGTGTGCTACCACAACATAGTTCTCTATGATACCTATGTTGGTCATCCAATCACAGTTTACCTGCTTCAGCAATTCTAAAACGGTCCACATTAGTGCACCTTGGGAAAAGACATCTGGATAGCACTTATACCGTCAACAGGCACCCGGTAACACTGGCAGGAAATTGCAGGAGAGGGAAAACTCGAAAAAACCATTTTGACTACATACTCCTATCAGCTAAATAAATAAATGAGCAGACATCACCAATATGGAGCTATTTGTTTACTTTCTAATTTTCCACACTTAACTGTATTTCACTGAATGTAAGATATGATAAATTGTAGATACTGTTATTTAACTACCACTAAAGAATAAAAAGCACTAATTACAATTCTTAAGTAAGAAATACCACAATTTGAGATGTTAAGATGGTGGTGAAGGGGAGGAGATACATTTTAGAGCCAAAGAAGTGTAGGGAGTGACTAGCACTTGATGTGCTGTGTAAGATCTAAAAATTCCAGGAAATACTGAAGCAAAGGTAAGACTGGCATGTTGCAGTCCATGGGGTCACAAAGGTTCAGACATGACTGAACAACAACAAAATATCCACAAAGCTGGAATTCTTAATAGAAAGGGGGAAAAGACACAAAGTAACATTTTTATTCATGCACTTTAACAGATTTGTCTTTTGCACAAAAGTTTGGAGATCCTTCTCAGAATACAGGATGAAAGGACACTGGTAGAAGATGAGGTGAGATCTCAACAAATGGTTACTGAATGAAGAAGCGGATGTTTTACCTCCTCTACTGGATTTATTACACATCACATGAACATGATCTGTGATGAACTCAACAAGAAAAAAGGAGAAAAAGCAGACAACAAATATTTCTCGTGAATTACCACCCCTCTTAACTTCTTCATTCAGTTCAGTTGCTCAGTGGTGTCCAATCTCTTCATTAGAGTAATATAACAGTAGGGGTAAAGAGCATAGACTTCAGAGCCAAACAACTCTGGGTTTGCAGCATGACTATCTGTGCCACTCATTATGAATATCACTACAGACACTTCAGTGCTCTCACCTATAAAATGAAGATAACCGTTCTTACATCACAGGATTAAAATGGGGGATTAAATGAGAAAATGCACATAAAGCTTTTAGCAAATTCTCAGAACTCAGCAAGACTCAATGTATGGCAACATAGGGATCATTTATTCAAATTAATTTCATCTTTTAAATTACTTTAGATTATCTGAGGTGAGAGATGCAAAGATGGTATCTGAAAGTATTTGACTTAAAAACCAGTCTTATTCACCAAGACCATGTTTAGATGTCACTCTAACACAAATATTCATGGGATGAATCCTGAAATCAAAATCCATTTTTACCTATAAATCTGAGGGGAAATCAAATTAGGGAATGGCACCAAAAATCACATACTGCCTTCTTATTTAACACCGGAACAGCACTGAGGAGTGCTCTGGGCCTCAGATGAGTCTGACAACTGACAACAGTAATGGGAACAGCAAAGAACACTCTCGACAACACAAAGCCAGAAGAATCTCCCCAAAACAGCAAGGCTCATTTTAACAAGATCTGGTTTTCTAAACAAGTGCCTTTGACACAAATACTAGTTTAAGTAAGAATGTATTGATAACCTGCCCTATATATAAGAATATGTTCTACTGATGACCAATTTTCAAACATTAACATTCTCAAAGCTGCCTCTGTTTATTACCTTAGGACTGGCAATAGCTTTTCTCAGAGTAAGAAATCTGAGTTCTACGTACAAACTTGAATTGACTTTCCACATATGCTTTTCAGAATGTCAGTGCTTTGGATTCAAACTCTTAAATGTTACATTTTAAGGACACTCAGTCTGTGCCCTCTCTAGCATTGTGAGGATTCTAACCTGAATACCTATCACTGCTATGCACAACCATATATATGCTAGCATGGGCATCACCTTTTATGTACTCATGGTTCAGTTCAGTTCAGTCGCTCAGTCATATCCAACTCTTTGCGACCCCATGAATCGCAGCACGCCAGGCCTCCCTGTCCATCACCAACTCCCGGAGTTCACTCAGACTCATGTCCATCGAGTCAATGATGCCATCCAGCCATCTCATCCTCGGTCGTCCCCTTCTCCTCCTGCCCCCAATCACTCCCAGCATCAGAGTCTTTTCCAATGAGTCAACTCTTCACATGAGGTGGCCAAAGTACTGGAGTTTCAGCTTTAGCATCATTCCTTCCAAAGAAATCCCAGGGCTGATCTCCTTCAGAATGGATTGGTTGTATCTCCTTGCAGTCCAAGGGACTCTCAAGAGTCTTCTCCAACACCACAGTTCAAAAGCATCAATTCTTCGGTGCTCAGCGGTAGCCCACATTAAAAAACATTATACGTTTCTAAGATATAAAATCTAATGGGGGAAAAAAGACAGGCCCTCAATTTGAAGTTCACAACCAAAGAGCTCTGGGTGTAACCAGGGAACCTGGGCACAAGAGCCAAGGTATTCAAGAGAATGCAGCACTCATGACCTGGTCCACACGAATGATAAAGATGTTGCTTCCAAAACGGACTGAGAAAAACTCAAGGCCCAAGGGATATGGAAGGTCTACTTTAGTTGAAGATCTGACATCTTCCCATTGCAACAGCTCACCAAGTAGACACCTTTTAACAGTCAGAAACTTAGTGGCAGAAATGAATAACACCAAAGGAATCCAGAACAGCTCTATTAAAGCTGATACTTGGAACCAAGACTCGTTGGCCAAACACATCCCTCATTTAATACAAGCCTAGCCTTTGTCTTTTTTCCTGAAAGATGATATCCACCCTGGCTTCCTTCACTCAAGTCCTGACAAGTTTTCCTTCCTTTGGCCTGGGCTCCTCATTTCCAACCAGCAAGTGAACTGCCGGGTCCAATGGTAAAACCCTGCCTGTCCCAAATTCTTGCTCTGGCTACCGAGTCTTAACACAGAATCCACCAAAGTCAAAGGCACTAAGGTAAGAGCAGAGATATAGGAGAGCAGGAAGTATGAAGGCAGGCTCAAAGCCCAGCTCCTTTAACTTGCTGGCTGTCCAACTTTGACTGGGCTACTTAACCTTACTGCACCTTAGGTTTTACATCCATAAACCAAGGGTAATTATTACCTAATAGGATTATTATCAGAATTAAATAATCTTTGAAAAAATGCTTATAAAAGTAGCACACACTACTACTTTAACCAGTAAGTGCTAAGATATTATTTCCATTTATATATTTTACATAACAAGAGGCTCACTGGGGGTAAAAATACTGCAAGAATACCATGTGTTTCTTATTTAGCCAGCTTTACAAAATATAAAAACTAGTTAATATCAATTATATCCCAATAAAACTGGGAGAAAATTTAAAGAAATAAAAACTATAACAGGATCATTCATTGATTCTTCTATCCACCTATCATCCACTGACTTACAGAAATCCTGAACAAAAGACTGGGCCCTGTGCTTAACTCAAATACCATCAAGCAGGGATGGAGCAGGGAGAGGGTGAACTTCCTGGCCACAAAAAATAACTTTAAGAATCCATCACCTCTTGCTATCCTTGGTTCACAGGCTTCACAGAATCTGTGTCAGGTATCATTCTGTCTCACACCTTCATTTACAGATAAAGAAACTGGTACCCAGCAAGATTTGTATAGGACTTTTATCATTATTAGTAAGTTATTTTATATGAATGCAAGCATCATACACACTTAGTATTCTTGATTACTTAGAAGCACATGTTAAATACTATAAGAAATCTCAATGTGAGTGAAAATATAAATCCATATTCAAAGATATTTTGCTGAGCTATTGAAAATTAGGGGAGGTCCCAGTTATTGGTCAAATATAAATAATACAACTAGAAACAACAATGAAAAAAATTTTTTCCCATAATACTGTTTGCCAGAAATGGTATTACTAGGTGAAAGAATAACATGAATTTTACAGTTCTTGTTTTGCAGTACAATATCACTATCTAGAAAGACTGGATTCATTAACATTTTTTTAAAAGTGCTGCAGTAAATAAGTGTGGAGGCAACCCTTAAGAGTCACCAGCCTTGGTTTTGTCCATTTTATTTTTGCTTCATTAATACATATGAATGTATACTTCCCATTTATTTCCATCTGCATTTATCTGGAGGCTTCCCTGGTGGCTCAGCAGTAAAGATCTGCTTGCAATGCAAGAGATGCAGGTTCAATCCCTGTCACAGAGATCCCTGGCAGGCCTCAGTCCATGGGGTTGCAAGAGTGTTTTAACAAATAGGATGGGTGAACAAAACACGTCTCTTGCAAAGTTTGCTATCAAGACTCTCGTAAAGACTGACTGAAACTGAGTCTTTGTTTCACAAAAAATGGCTGTTTTTTTAATCTATTAACCATTTGCAGAGAAGGGTCTAATTAATGTGTTCATTTTCAGTATTTCCTAGATATTATACTTGATATATTTATCATCATCAGACTATTGCTATTCTTTTTATTAGTATCGCTGGTTTTCAAGTACTTTTTGAAAAAATTTTAACATAACTACCAAAATACAGATAAATTATTATTGGTTCAATAGGATTTTTTTAAAGCTTCATTTTAAAGTACAGCCAAGATAAATAAGTTTTTTTGGTGTATTTATTCTTAATGAGCATGTTTCATTTCACATTTGACTTCAGTGCCTATATTTGAATTAGCAGTTTCAAGCTTTTTCCATATTAACATACACACCTTTCTCAGTTTATTATAATGTTTATCTTCCCAATAATTTTATTTCACTCAAATAAGTACTTGTTAAATTCATATACACTTGAGTCTATTCTAAACTATGTATTTTACTTTTTTTAGGGAGGGTGGGTGGGTAGGAGAGTAGTTGATGGGTAGGTACTAGGTATCATAAAATTTAAACAACTGTTACTTTTTTCATGACTTAGAAACAGGTAATACAATCCCCCATATGCCCTTTTAACCCATTAGAATCAGGCCTGATTATTTTTTCACGCATACTTGACTATAATTATGTCAAGTTTTATATAGCATAAGCATCAGTCACTTTTGACAGGACGCATTAAAGGCTAAACTAGATAAAATCACTGCCAGGGGACGTGTCCAAATGCAAGGGCTATTATAAAAACAGGCACTTATAATTCCAACGCACATTTTTGGACAGCCCAGAATTTAAATCTCAGAGCCACAATCACTAGTTGTGTGACCTTAGGCAAAGCACATAATCTTTCTGAGCTTTACTCTTCATATCTGCAAGATAACCATCTCTCTGTAAAGGTTATTATGAGGATTAAATAAGTTCATTTGACTAGTAAATAAATGTTAGGCATACTTCTAAGCACTTTGTAAGTATTAACTCATTTAATTTTCATAACAATCCTGTGGTGTAGGAACAACAATTACCTTTCTTTTACAGATAAACTGGAAAAAAAGACATTAAATAACTACTCACCTAAGGTCACACCACTGCTGAGTGGGAAACCTAGGGTTTGAATCCAGGCAGTCTGGCCTCAAAGCCAACTCTCAAGTACCACGCTAAAGTGCCTCTCAAAACACTGAAAGCACTTGCCTGGCACCCAGCGTAATGGGAAGAATGGAGATAGAGCACGCGGTGTGAGGCCTAGCACAGAGCGCAGTCCCCAGAGGCCCAAAGATTGCTGAGGGCCACAGTGTTAGGATGACACATAAAATGCACAAGTGCTCCTAGACTAAACTCATACACAGGACAGAAATCTCTAAAAATACAAATCAGTAACACTGCTCTAAGAATGTAAAAAGCAGTGAACCGTAGTAGAAATCACTCTCCACCACTGAGAGCCTAGTTTTTTCTCTTAACATTGTTAAATGAATCTTACAAATAACTAGCAGTTGATACTTGGTATGGTGTGTGTGTATATATATATAGTGGGTTATATAGTGAGTAGCCGTTTCTTTCTCCAGGGTATCTTCCAAACCCAGGGATAGAACCTGTGTCTCTTGCACTGCAGGCGGATTCTTCACCTGCTGAGCCACTGCAGAACCCCCAAGAAATACAAGGGTAGGAAGAAGAAAACAACAATCACTAGTACTTCAATATCATCATATACAGTCTGAGATAAATTATTTAATTTTCCAATGATGACAGCTATAATACTTTCTTTCAATTTTGAAAACAGATGAAATTTCATGAACTAAAGTAATGTCAAGGTGCTTCAAGACAGAAATGTTCTTCAACTGAGTAAGAAACATTAACTCCACTTACAATTGTTTTATATAATGAATGCTTTCTCTACTCTTTATGCTTAATGTAAATTAAGTTCAGTCAACAGACATGACTGACTGAATCCAACTAACTAAAATGGTTTTTAAAACAATTTAAACAAGTTTCTATAAAATCCGAGTCACATGTTGAGAAAGTGATTACTAATTAATGACAAACACTGGAAATATAATTCATTCTCTTTCATGGTATAGATGACACCAAATCACTCATTTGGCGTTGCTCTAGCATAGTATGTTTCAGCTTGGTTCCATATATGCTAACGATTTAGAAGAGAAAAGTAACTTCTGTTCTTCTAAATGGGGTACCCTATGAAAAACAACTTTCAGGCAGAGCCAATACTATTCAGATGGATACCTATTCAAAAGGCATTTATTTACACTTTCAGTATACTAACATCAACAGTCCTCATAAGCGAGCCTTCAAATTCCAAGCCCTGTACCAGCTAGCAAAGGGCAAGGGAAGTAGTGTTGAAACATATTCAAGTAAACTGCCCTTCCCCTGCCATACTCAGAACAATAGTCTTACAGAATCTTTCTGGGTTTTCTACCATAATAAAAGCTTAATTTGATATGATTTTTTTCTTACTCTAATTCACAGGACAAGTAAGACTCTTAAGCTATCTTTCAATTCTCCAAACTAGTAATAATTAAGTTTTAATATTTATAATAATCTTTTAAAGTATCTTTTTTTGCCATCTTAAATCTGTTAATCAAATCAGTGAGCTCAAATAAATCCAATTAGTTAAAGGCACTCCAACTGTGGTAAATCAGCATTCACATCAGTTTTGGGAAGCAATTCCTTACATTTCAGGAAACTTAAACTTTTAAGTTTTCAGCTTTTATATCTCATTTGATTTAACGTTAAGCTAGCACTGGTTTTTATATGTTCAAATAGGTTTCTAAGCAAGCTGTTGATCTGCTATTTGAAGAATAAGCAGGCTTGCCATCCTGCAGATACTTTTGTTAATGACCCTTAATGCCCTGTTTTTAACTGCACTTGTTTAAACACAAGGAATAGTTTCGTTATATTTCATATACAGTGACAAAACAAGGCAAGGATTCTTCATATGAATGAATTTTATAAAACTGTAGAGTTCCCTTAAACTTCACACATGTTTACATACCCATGGCTGATTGCACACTATTTCATATTATATTATGTCAAGGTAACTGGTAGATGTGATTCCTGCCAAATCTTGGCCAGTAAGCATTATTTTACACGGGCCATGCTCTGTCCCCTAACACTACACCACCAGCAGCACCACCACTTAAATTCCAATCAGGTTCCTGCCCCAAACTTTATACTCCAATTTCCAGCCATACCCCTCCCCCCACCCCTGGTATGAGGGGGACTATTGGCTCATAAAATTAGCTCATTCAAGTATGCAAAACAGAGCTGTAATCTGATCTAAAATGTGTGGGAACCTGGCTCCATTTTGCAACATAACGTAATTTTAAAATTGCCCTTTAACTGGAGGAAACGGATTAACAGGAAATTTGGCACTTGAGTGGACCAAACATTGCAGGAGGCCCAAGCAGATTCTTGTCTGCTGGGAAAGGTGGTCAGGACCAACACAACAGCTTTTGGGTGTGAAGAAAAACAACTTGATTCTCTGAGAGCAGAATGAAACTAAAATTAAAATCATACGCATTTACTATGGAAACGTTCTTAAAAATAACAACCCCCTCACTTTTATAATGAACTGTAATGAAAAATTACTTTATTTAAATCCAAATATTCAAGTATCTGTTCTGTGCCTAGTAGTTGATGAATTGGATTTTTTAAAGCAACTCCTTTAGAACACATATGAAACATACCTGTTTATGATAGTTCACTTTTAAGCCAATAAAATGAATTGAGAGGCAATGGGAAGAACAGAAATCTAAAGGTTGGAACCACTTACTGGAATTAAACACTGTGGAGCTCTGTGCAAATCACTTAACCTCTTATTTAAAAAGCTAAGGGGACTTTCTTACCTCACAGGTCCTTCCAACTCCAGTCACATAACAAACCAGATTCTTTTATTAAAAAGTAGCATTAAGTAGTTTGAAAGTCCACACTTGAAAGCTAGGAAACTGGGTTAAAATGTAAAAGTGTTTAATTTTTCTTAATTTTATGGTAAATTAAAGAAAAATTACTAGTACAGAGAGAGATACAGTATTAGAGTCCTCTGAATAAAATTCTGAAAGAATACCTAAGAGACCACTCAGGGACTACCTCTTTTGAGTCTGGGAGCAAAACAGCGGAAGAGGGAGGTTTTTGTTGCCTTCAAAACTACCTAATTTTTCCTAGAGCATTTATTACTTTTATAATTTTTTTGAACCTCCAATTTTTAAAAATCTCAGGAGCACTTAAATCATTGAAGGCTACATAACACAGCAGAAAGTACAATGAACTACAGACAGGGAGAAAAGATTACTAGTCTGCCTCTGTCCAGCTCTGTGACCTTGGGAAATACATTTGAGTTACAACATTATAGCTTTCTCATGAAAACAAGAATGAGACTGCTCAGTGTGTTATGATCCCACTGGACTCAATTTTATATTAACTGGTCTTAGGTTACTTTTCTCTCATTTAGCCATTAAGTGTGTCCATCAAACAGTGAAATAATAGCAGGACCTAAACAAAAATAAGACAGAGTGCAAATTAACTTCCCTATAATAAAAATAATTAACAGCCCCCTGCCCAAATCTAACCGAGTTCTGAAAATGTTTAATTTGCTGAAAAGAAAAGGTATAAAAGATATACTTGGTGAAAACCCAAAATCTATTGCTGACAAAGGTGAATAAATATACACTCAGACCTAGACCTGAATGTTTTATTAGAACGCTTTACAAACATATGCCAGAAAAGTAACTAAATTTAAAAATTATTATCAATCACATAAATTACAACTCTGCTGGAGTTAGAATATTGTCTTGTTTCTTAATTGACTGATGGTCATACTTTCTGTCTCTAAGTATTAACCCAATTATTGATTTCCCTAAAGATGGATCTGAATGTACGAATTATTCTTTGTAGTTTAACATTCACCCTCTTAACAGAGAAAACTAAGGTTTGTTATTTTATTGTCCTTCTCAGCTTCATGTGACCAATACAAGGATTAGGTGGTTATCAGGCAGCTTTCTCAAAACTTCCTACTAACATGCATCTCTTTATTATACTTTTTCCCCGTTTCACACTTCTTGAATAAAACATATTGTTAAATATTAAAACTTAAAGTTTTCTTAAGCATTTAACCTAGGCTCAATTTTTAAGCTTTGAAAGAATGCTGCTTTTTCTCAAACCTCGTCTAATACATAAATGAATAAATGAGGGGACGGTAACAATTTTCTCTGAAATTCTAAATTGGGTAAATGCCACAAATAAAGTGTACTCTTAAACTTACTATTAAGCACCAGTCACTGAATATTTAGGCAAAACTTCAAAAGACAGATAGAAACTCACCTCTCTGTACCCCTGATCTCTATTCCTTTGACCCAAGGATTCAAACTGATACCTAGAAAGACTTCCAGTTTGACAGTGCTAGCGGAAGATGCAATCCAGGAGATGACCACAAGGGAGCCCTCCACTGAGCAGCTTGCAGCTTAGACCCTTAGGCCAAGTGCCCAACCAATGCCCAAGGCCTGGAAACTCTTTCTTCCTTCTAAACATGCATTTAAATGTCCTACTTGGGCTTTATAGTGCAAGCAAGGTCTGTAAAAGAAAAGCAAGATTAGGAATCTCCTTCAAAACCTTGAACACTGCCATCTCTGTCTTTTCTTGTGTCCCTTCTCCACAAAATAGTTTTCCATTGTCTATAGTTAGCCCAGGAGCTAAAAAGCGAAGTCATTTGTTTTTCGTTTGTTCTTTATGACTTCACACCTAACAGTAAGCCTCTACTTTTTATCTTTCTCTAACTTTTTTCACTTTTTGGAGGAAGATGGTACTTATTCCTTGTTTGCTGAAATCATGAGCAAGAGCCCTGGGAGAACAGGAATCCCGCTGTGCCCTGGTTGCAGTCTAGTCTCACTCACACCTCTCCTCACAGCCTGAGGAATGTTGGTGTTGTTTAGTCACCAAGTCGTCTCCCACTCTGTGTGACCCTATGGACCATAGCCCACTAGGATCCTCTGTCCATGGGATTCCCCGGGCAAGAATACTGGAGGGGGTTGCCATTTCCTTCTCTAAGGGATCATCCTGACCCAGGGATCAAACCTGTGTCTCCTGCTTGGCAGGCAAGTTCTTTACCACTGAGCCACAATAACAAGACAGAAGGACCTAGCAAGCAGTATACAGAAAGGCCCTGCCCTTCTCCTGGAAAATGAGCTCTTGGCTCTGGCACTTTTTAACTCTGTTACTAAAATTCTCTAGGTCTCCACGGTCTCATCTGTAAAACCAAGGTAAATGACACAAAGCTCCAAGTATGTAGTGAAGACTGGAAATAATTTATGTACAACATTTAGCATAGTATCTCAATGAATAATATTCCTAACTTAGAAACATTAGCTCCCTTTCCTTCCAACTTGAAGTTGTGCTGCTGAATATCTCTATCTTGGTTGGCTTTTTATTCTACCATTTCAATTTGACTGTGAGAACACATCCAAGCCTATACTGTGGACTCCAGGAAGCATGACTGCCTTTCTGCCGATCTTCGAGTCTGAAGTAGATGCCAGTTAATTAAACCCACACAGAGAGGCCAAAGTGGCATCAGGGAGCGCTATAAAGAAATCCCTGTTAATGCTATAATAAGGCTTAGATGCCTCTCAACTGCAATAATGTGAGACATTGATAGCTTCAAAAAAATTTTATCATGAGCAGTAAGAGCCTGCAGGTTGTAAATGCTAAAATCCTTGACAAGAGAGAAAATAAGACAATACAAAAGGCACTAACTAAAAACAGTCCCAGACTACGTTAATAAAATCTGCAGAAGCAAGGAGTCAAGAGCAAGAGGGAAAAGTTATAAATGAATCTCCATAACTCAGTGGCCAGTTTGGACTGAGCCATCAAAAGAAGCTTGGTATTCCTGTTTGTTTTAAGATCTTTAATTCTCAGGACAATGTTTACTGGTGGCTCTTTTGCAATTCTTAAATTCTAACAAACTACTCTAATTATTTAGACATTACTAAAATAGCGTTTAAGTCTCTGTCTGTACTCACAAACTATTACAAGTAATCAAAGCTTCATTAATGTAGAAATCTGTCATGGTTTTAAACTTGATATTTTGATGTTATGCTCTTTCAAAGAACATATTCTTAGCCCACATTCATTCACCAAAATAAATAAAAATCCCAAATCTATCATTGTGGCTTAAGGAAAGAACAGTATCTACAGGCAAAATTCATTTCTGGCTTAGCTCTCCACCAAAAATGAACACCTAGACAGTTTCTTAGTACAAGCACATAAATTCAGTGATACACAGATCCTGCAAACAATTTATCATCTTTTCTACATCTTGGGCCCACAACAAAGAAATGTCGTAAAAGAACTTCTATGTAACTGTCGAGTTCACTTGAGGTCTCCTATTAGAAATTCTCTCTTCTTATCTTCCACCGCACCTTCCTCTTGAGATGCCAAGTCTTTCCTTGAGACACCACTAGGATATGTCTCCTTGCTATTTTCCTGTCCATGATTGTACCCCAAGTCACCCAAACCTCAGATCTGACAAAATACAGTTACTTTCATGAATCTTTTCTTTCCACTAGAACCCACATCAGTATCTTACAATTTTCCCCTTTAGTGCTTAATATTTCACAAACCAAGACACTGATTATATAGTGTCTTATCTCTAATTGCTTTAAGTGTTTATATCTTACCTTCCTGACAACACTAAGATCTTTAGAAGGACTTTGTCAAGTTATTTTATTCATGTTGACCAAGTACCAAAATAAAACCATTAAAACAACAACAATGAACTGTTAGAAAAGCTCTTCACAGAACACAGACAACAAAGTAAACACATTCTGAAACTAGTAAACTTCCTATATCCCATATGTACATACTTGGATTGGTCTTCAATACATCATTACTACAAAGTAAAATAAAGCAATGGAACAGGGGGTAGGATATGTGCACCATGTGGTACACTATGTGTACAGAAAAGGGAAATAAACATACACACCGTGTATCTTCATAAACTAATCTCTGGAAAGACAGAAAGAAACTGGGGGCTTCCCTGGCGGCTCAGATAGTAAAGAATCTGCCTGCAATGCAGGAGACCAGGGTTTGATCCCTGGGTTGGGAAGATCCTCTGGAGAAAGGAATGGCAACCCACTCCAGTATTCTTGCCTGGAGAATTCCATGGACAGAGGAGCCTGGTGGGCTATACAGTCCATGGGGTCACAAAGAGTCAGACACAACTGAACAACCAACATTTTCATGTTTTTCCAGGTTCAACATGATTTAACACTAGGAAAAAAACTGGGCAGTAAGTGGAGGAGATATTTTCACCTATGTAATTTTGTGCTGTTTAAATTTTACACTATATACATTTATTTCCCATTCTACATAATAAATAGGATAAAATAGCTTTTCAGTTAAAGAGAAAACACTATCAGATATGTACATTTTAGTGAATTATCATGAGAATTAAAATGCTGTGCTGTGCATGAGATTTATTATGATAAAGACACATACAAAATCATCTCTTGGCTATCCATGGAGATTCTAAATTCTAGCCCCTACGTTAACTGTAATTAGATAAATACTTACCTCAAAAAATTTATTTACAATCAATGATCACTCCTACATTAAAGGTGTAATCATTAACTAGTGAAGTCAGCATGAAAAACTGAGGAAAAATAATGGTTGTGAAACTAGAAATGCCTAGGCCTGAATTCTCAACTCTCTAGCTATGTGGCTTCCCAGCCAATCACTTTAGCCTATCCGGACGGCAAATTTCCTTTTAAGGGCAGAGGTGTGCAAATTTAGGTACCAGGGCCAACTACATCCCATTGTAACTGAGAGTGGGGGTTCAGCTGCTTGCCTCTTGAAAGTCAATAAAGAGGCCAGTTGGTGAAAAGAAGAATTTGCTTTATTTCAGAGGGTGGCAACCAGCAGGAAAACAGACTCCTGTCTAACGGCTAACTCCCCACCACTGACAATCGTGGGCAAGAGCTTTTACAGGCAGAGCGAGGGGGCAACATGCAGAAACAGCACCATCAGCTCTGACAGTCATCTTGAAACTGGTTTCCCTGAGGCCATTTCTTGGAATTAGGGTAGGTAGCTTATGTCTTGACTACAGTCTGGTCATCATGTAAACTTCCACCCAGTGGGGATTTTAATATTTATTAGACAGCTCAAAGGACATGGCTCAGAATATTATCTATAACCCCTGAGGTCCTTGACTTTGCTCATTAGGTCTCCTTTGATGATTTTTCTTTGTTTCTCCATTTTCTCACTTCTTGGATTAAACTTATTCTTTGGATAAATTTTTCCACAGACAAAAGGCAAGCTGGGGACATGAGTGGGGTGGAGGTAGGGGAGGACCATTAGGTCCTGCTCCACTTCATGGTCACCTATTTTTTGTAAATAAAGTTTTATTGGAAGAGTCTATTGCCTATTTGCTAACATACTGTCTATGGCTGCTTTTCCAGTGCAGTGTGGGATGTGACTAGTTTTGACAGAAACCATATGCCCTTCAAAGCTGAAAATATTTACTATGTGCAGGAAAAGTTTACCTGCCCCAGTCTAAGAATAAAATGCAGACAAACCACATCTTTGTTGAAACTTTTTTTAAAGTGCAGGAATGCTAAGCAGGCAGCAGGTCAAAACTACTTTCAAAATAACATGAAGACATTATCCTTTTCACTCTGATTTTCTCCAAGTGCACAATGGAGTTTTCCAGAGACTACACGGTGTTTTATGTCACAACAGACTATAAGCAGAAGCAGACACAAGAATACAGCTGTTTTCCCTTAAGCCAGCTTTTAAAGAGAGTCACAAAAACAGTGCCACTCTTCTAACTAAATATTTTCATCTTTTAAAAAGTGTTATTTTAGTTTAAAAAAGAGTTATTTGTGTTAACATATGGCGGGCTTGTTACTATTATTTTTAAAATTTATAAACATTTTAACTTTTCTCAGTTTTATTTCTTTAAATACTGAAAAGTATAACCCAATAAACAAAAGCTCTATTGGGCGCTCAATAACGTTCACAGGTGTTTTGAAGCCAAAAAGTTCAAGAAACCGCTATACTATAGCTCAAATGTGTCACAGCACCATGATTAACTGGCCTACTAGAACAGTCTATACACTGGGCAGGGACTGAGGATAAACACGAGGTAGTTTATTAGTCATGGACAGTACCAGGAAAATCAACGGCACCATCACCGTTCTGCAAGTTGTTTTTGAAAGAAAACTTGACAATTCGCATTAGAAGCTCCTTGGGGTACTTTATAAAGAAATTTATTCAAAATTCTGAAATAAGGTCAATGGAAGACAGACTGTCCTTACAATATCGTATCGGAAAAATGCCCATCCAAGGATTATCTAGTGTCTCAGTTCCTCAACTGTGTACCCAACACCTCAGAACACTGTGGCAAATTCACACGGATGTGGCGGGATATTTTAGATTGGCAGGGCCAGGGAAATAAAGTGACATCTGTTGGACTCTACACAAACCACTAGCTCAAGGCAGTCTACAGTCTCAATATTACACTGTACTGCATTCTCTGCAATAAAGTCAGATCAGTAGGGACAGGAAATAAGAGCAGTGACAGCCAACCTGATTCCAAGATCTGGGAAGCTGCATGGTGCTCAACAGACACATGTGTCCTATTTATAAGCAATTCGAGGTAAGAAGAAAAAATTTATTCTTTCCATTTATGTGCATTATTTGTTCAAACAGCTACTAAGTTGTAGGTGCATATATACCAATTAATTTTCTAGAAAAAGCTAGCTACTCAAATGATCTCTGAATTGGTTTTCACATGTACTTGTTTTTTCACTAATTAATGAGTTGATTAAAATATATGCCATTTATTCATTTTATATTTGCAGTAGAGTCCAAATTTCACCTATCATTCTTCACTCCACGTCAAATATTCTTATCTAAATCATTCTTCTCACTTCAAGCTACATAAGTGATAAATGTGTTTAAGAAGGAAAAAGAACAGAAAACAACTGTCCCCTTTCTGGCACCCTTATGAGGAACAATAGGGAAAAAAGCGAAGTAAAAAGCAAGTGCAAAAATATGTTTCTAGAAGGTTTGACAGATGCCTATTCAAGCAAGAGGAAAATTAGGAAGTATCTACTTTTAATTCATGGTTTATATAAATAATACAACTTTGATGTATATGTGCTTAATTGCTCAGTAGTGTCCAACTCTTTGCAACCCCACGGACTGTGGCCCACCAGGCTCTTCTGTCCATGGGTATTCTCCAGGCAAGAATACTGGAGTAGGTTGCCATGCCCTTCTCCAAGGGATCTTCCCAACCCAGGGATCGAACTCATCTGAGCTACCAGGGAAGCTATCAGGGAAGCCTTCTGATGTATACAAACAATATTAAATAATCTGAACATGGAAAAATAAAATGATACACAATGCTATTCCTGAATTATGATCATTTAATTTTGAAAAGCTGAAAGGTTTCATTCATAATACAGTGAAGAGTATATAAAGTGTTATAAGAATCTAGGAAACTTATGAAATAGGCTTTAAATAATCTGTCAATCCATTCATTCATATTAATTATCTCCCACTTAATCCCCAAAACAACCAATATTTAGACATCAATATACCCTTATTATTATCCCTACTCAGAGTTTAGGGGGAAAAAAAATAGGAACAGAAACACAGGATATAGTAAGTGAATCATTTTGACTATGTACACTAACAGCATAATCAGGAGTCTTAACACAGTCCTAAACTTCTGTCATTTATGTCCAAAGGAGCAGTCTACTGGATGGTAGATGCAGGCCCATCAGTAACACTTGTAATCATGTATATATTTGTGCATCCAATTCCTGAAAAAAAAAAAAATCACATATACATGAAGTTCTAATTCCTGAACTCAATACTGATGATTCTGAATCCTTGCAGGGTAGGTCAGGATGACTGGTCCCTACTCAGCTGCCTCATCCTGTCTGATGTCATCCTCACATCAACTCCAACCTGGCAGCTCTGGGACTTCAGCTGCTTCTGAAAATATCTGACGTGTTCAAAGGAGTTACAGGAGCACTGCATGAATCCTTAAAAGAGACCAGATACACAATGTGCCAGCGGCCCAATGGAAGGCTTCTTCTCTATGGTATATATACTCGGAGGGATGAAAAGAGCTCTGAAACTTGGGAAGCTTAGTTTACAGTGAATCAAAGCACAAATACAGAATGCTTTTTTCCACAGCAGCTACAGAACATACCCTGTACTGTACTTCAAACAGAGTTAAATGTAACCATAATATACTTCGACTGAAGCATCCTCTGGTTTGAAATGTACTTAGCAAGTATTTTATTGAGTCTTTCCTGGGTATCTGTAACTGCATATATTTCTAAGGGTTGGGGTAAAGGGAGGCCTTGTCATTATCAGGGTCCTTTATTAGTGCCATTATTAGCAATTTATCTTTTTGAACCGACAAAATATGCACAAAGTGATCAAGGTTAATGCAAGAGAGTACAGTTTAATTTAGCACTTGAACATAATCATGTGTCTCAAACCAGTAAAGTTTTTAGAGACCAGGTAAAGGAAAGGCTACAGGGATAAAGTCAAAAAGTAAAAGCATATAGTCCCATTTTTTCTATTTTCACAAACTGGGTATTTAAGGGCTATCATAATGTCTTATTTCTTTCCTAAAAAACTCTAGTTGAAATCAAGGCCTAGAAACAGTCAAGGATCCAACAAATCATTAGGAGAAGAAAGTGGTCATTTTCAGGGATGTGAACCATACACTGATACAGAGCTTAACTTTTAGATCTTGAAATTATAAATAAGGAACAAAGGAGAGGAGGTGGCACGCTTACACTGAAACTGATGTAATACTTTAAAGTCCATTGAGACAAAGCTCAAAATTCTCAAGCTAACAGTCCAATTTTCCCCTTCGGTGAAACGTACCTTCTTACAGTCTTTTTTATTTTTTTTAACAATTCACCTAACAGAGAAATACTTTAGTCAACTGTCTTCAATTATACATACTAAAGATGTTTCTTTGTTTTCTTACATTTTCAGTACCAGATAAACTTAGCAAACAACACTGGGTCAATTTCAGTGGTACATAATAATGCTTCAAATGTTCCCCAACAATGTTCTTTCTAAGCTCTTCTGTGTGCAACCAACTAGAAAAGCCTCCTTTTTACTATGAGGTCTGTTAAGAACTCAAAACATGTTAAGTCTGTTTCCACTAGCAGAATTGCAACTCACAGGCCAGCAACGGGTGGCAAAGTTCAACGGGTGGCAAAGTTCAACGGGTAAAGTCTGCTATCTACTTAGGGAATACTTAAATTAAAGTAACCATCATAAAGAGAGCCCAACTGCTCAAACCTGAAACATGAACAAATCACTAAATAATATTGAGAAAAGACTCATGCAAAACTGACAATTATAAGAAACAAATGTTTTAACCCATTTATAAAAGATAATAGTTTAAAATGGGAATGTAATCTTAAAAACTATTTTGTTTTACATTAAATCAATTTTAAGACATCATTTTTAATGGGTTCTCATCTTAGTACAAATTCAAGAGAAAAATAAAAATTTTAAAATAAAACACACACACACCAAGAATAGTAAAAACATACTATTGATAAATATTGAGGTAAAATGTCAGAAAAAAACCAGCTAGAAAAGTTGCCTCAGGGGAGCAGCTCAAAGAAGAAAGATCAAAGTTAACTTGAGTTGCCAGAGAAGACAGGGAGGGTGGCAGGGTGGGGGAAGAACAGGAACAAAAGAGAAAAGGAGTTGAAACCATACTACTGGAAACTGGGAAGGGCAACTCTGTCTGGACAAAAGGCTTCTTCTGGGGAACAAGAAAGCCAGATAAAATTCGGGTAACACCCTAAACACTGACACCACATTATGGTCTTATATGGGAGAGCGCCTCACCAAAAGTAGTCAAACAGAAGGATACACAGGGTATTTAGAAACATGAGCAGTTTGAAGTCAGAAGATCCAGACAGGCAGAAGACTGTAACAAACAGACCAGACCCGAACAGTACAAGAAAGAGGAAGCTTCACAGTTAACATAACTTAAGATTTCATCTTAACACTCACAGCTTCCACATTCTTTAGCCATAAATACTGAGTTATAATACCTCAAACTTACACAACTATTAACGAAACCCTACATGAGAAGTACACTGTCACATTCTGTCAGGTCCTCAGATAGAAATTTAATACCTTTGAAGAACCACACTTAATAAAAGCTTTATTTTTATAATGCCCTATGTCCTCTAACAGTCCAAATACATACATCAAAGAAATAAACCGTGAGGGTTCCATGGTGTAATGGTGAGCACTCTGGACTCTGAATCCAGCGATCCGAGTTCATATCTCGGTGGGACCTTTCTGCCTAATTAGAAGAAGAAGAAATAAACCAACTACTTATAAATCTCACTGGTACCTAAAATTTCTTCTCCCATCTTCCTAATTTCATTATGAACATTATTACTAAAACTAACACAACCCTTTCTCTGGACACATTCTTGAAAACTTTCAGACCCTTTGGAACAATAATCAAATCCCTTGAATTGGTAAATAAAGGAGTTACTTTCTGCTTACAGCCAAAACAGAAAAACAATGAAAACAATATGTTCCTGGTGGCAGACAAAGAAGGCAGAAAAGATATATATGCGTGCGTGTGTGTGTGTGTGTGTGTGTGTGTGCGTGTGTGTACACATACACTGAGGACTTGCCCAGATTCTACAATTTCCCTGGAAACATTTTAGAAATAATAAATGCTAAAACTAAAGTCCGCAGGATTCAGTAAGTCCCACAAGGTCAGATAGTTAATGGGAGACCATCCATATTTCTGGATGAAGCAGTGATCAAGGATAGTTCTGTTGCCAGCTTAGTTTCAGTCCTCTAGCAGGAATCAAAACAATGCTATTCACAAAACTTCTTCAGTGTATATATGTGTGTGTGTGTATATATATATATGTGTGTGTGTGTGTGTGTGTGTATGTATGTTCAACTATATATGTATATGCATACAGATATATAGGTACATTTTTAAGGAAAAATCCACCTGCAATGCAGGAGACATGGGTTCAATCCCTGAGTCAGGAAGATCCCTTGGAGAAGGGCATGGCGACCCACTCCAGTATTCTTGCCTGGAGAATCCCATGGACAGAGGAGCCTGGCAGCTATGGTCCATGGGGTTGCAAAGAGCTGGACATGACTGAAGAGACTTAGCACAACACAGCTCTTACTGTAGGGTGTTTAAAATCCATTTTGAAACTGGACAGTATATATTTAAACTGTCAAAATCCATTACTGATATTCAGGATATAAGTTTTTATTGTGTACTTTTTAGACTACTAATAGGACAAAATCCAAAAACTAACATTGATGATTGCCTTTTGGTTATTAAAAAAAGGAAAGTAATTTTTAAAAAGTAAACAAGCTACTTCTGGTTGAGCCAGTCTTTCAATTTAACACTCTAAGCATGTCTGTTAAAGTACAAAGCAGAGTGCGTGGTATACGTGGTATATGAAAGATACTTTTAAGAAGGATAGACAGTATCACTAAGACTCATCAGAGGCTCTTATTAAATGTCTCCTCCCTTCCTAGTAATAGATCCAACAGTTTACCACTTTGCAGATACCTGTGACAAAATATAGCAAGAAGTCTACATTCCTATCTTCATTTCAACTCCCATTTATAACTTAGGCTACCACAACCTGAAATTCACTTCAGTGAAACTGCTCATGTCATGTCCATCATAACTGCCTAACTACCTTTTAGAATGCATTTTATATATCCTCACTGGTAGAGACAGCTGATTAGTCCTGACACTTTAAAAATTCATGGCTTTGGTGATACCAGTCCTCCTGGGTCTGTCTCCTTTCTCACTGACCTTCCCTAGTCTCCTTTATGTATCCCTTTTCTCTACCCATCCTGTAAATGCCAATGCTCCCCAGGACTCTAAGCTGATCTTCTCACTTTTCATACAATTCTCAAATTCAAGAGACATAATACACAGTACCTTCTGATATATGTTCCATCAGATAAACTAGCAAAAAATGACTACATATTTTATAGATCCACCAAAGCAAACAAAAAATATGGTAAAATTATTATGTATGATTAATACATCCAAATTGTCCCATTACTTTTCTAAATTAATTTCCCATCATAAATTCTTAAAGGCACCACACACATGCAAAGTAAATTTATAAGGAAAATTACAAGACAATCACCAATGACCTTATTTTTCTGGACACCAATAAAGAGATTCTCATTACTTTTCACAGTGAAGTGCCTGTTTAAATATCTGCTTACCCTCTAGTGAGATCCCTTTCCCTGAATTTTTATCTCTGCATCTCAAGAAGGAAAGACAGATGACTGGGGCTATAATATAAGGAAAGTACATGAAAGAGGAAGATGGAAAGGAAAATAGGAAGAGGTGAAGAGACAGGGGAGGGTGAAGAAAGAGAGGGAAGCAAAGTTTTAAAGTGCTAAAGAATATTGGTACCTCAAAATATTCCATCCTGTTTCACAGAAACTGCTTTTTGCTACTAAAATCAAAGGACAAGTCCATCTCTTGCACATTAGGTAATATAAGAACACAAAAAGGAAGTTAAAGAAATAATCCCAGGCTCAGGGGTCAGAAAATATCCAGATGAGATGGCACAAAAGCACTCAAAGTAATATACTTCCAATGTGTATGTGCTTGTGCATCTGTTAACAGCACACATAAAAGTAATTAAAATATTTGAAAACATGTGAGGCTATTTGGAGCATCACCCAAGAGAAGGGCAGGTTTGCCCATGAGGAAGAGATGGCAAATTAATTCAAAAATGCACTGGCAAGTTCGTATTTGTGTTAACTCAGCTACCATACATCTGATACCAGGAAAGATCAAAGAGCCAAATTGCTATTGGGGACAATCAATTACTCTGTTAAAAATGGCATTCAAAGACTAAGGAATATAAACTTCAAATTCTGTGGCAGTCAAATGTGGGCTGAAACTAGACTAAAGTAGAAAATAGACATCTTTCCAAAAGAAAGAACCTCCACCACTGGAATAATTTTTACGTTTTCTTAAAAGAACATTTTTTTTTTTTTAACTGGTTTTTAAGAATACTCTGGAAGCTAAGGCTTTTTCAAGTTCAACATGCCTTAGAAATCAGAAATTTTATTTGTTTGATGTCAGCTATCACAACTTTTTAGGACAAAGCCAAGTTCTCTTTCCTATAGATTATATTTCCAAGAATGAGTAACAAGAGATACACTACTATAGCAAAAACAAAAAATGATATAAATTTCTTTTATCTTCCTGGACCTGCCTGGTCAAATCTGTGTGTATAAATTTATACACATATATAATTTTTCTTTAATTATCCTGAACATCATCTCATATCAAACTTTGAGAACTCTAATTTCAGAGTCCTTTAGCAAATGACTTGTTTTTACTCTCAATACAGAGAGAAATGATAGCTCAAAAAATAATATATTATTAATCGAACTGGTGAAACCTAGTCATCAATATATTCTTTTGTTGCCACTATTAGAGTTATTTTAGCTTACTTAAAATATGCAGTGTATTAAGTGGTGCTTTTGATCTAAAAATATCTATATGCTAGTATCAGTTTCCTTTATATTTAAAATATTATTGTTTACAGTATGCTCTTTTTATTTGGGTCTAATGATATCAAATTAGGGAATTCCTAAAAATATTAATTTGTACATACAATGCATTTAGCATTTGCAGCAAATTTTCCTCTCCATTGGTATTAAACTGGTATGTACTAAAAAAAAGAAAAGAAAAAGAACAAGAAGCTTAAAGAAGATTAATTTGTTCTTCTTGTTTCTCAACTAAATTATAAACTAGTCATATAAATTAACTCATTTAATCTTCACAATAATCCTCTAAGATATCATTATCAATTCAATAATAGCAAAAAATAGAAGTTCAACTCAGAAAAACTAAACAACTTTTATAAAAGCAAATAACTTGTAAAAAGAGGTGTAGGATGTGATACTAACTCTTCTAATCCTAAATGACCTCCCCTACAGCACTACCCCATCCACCCAAAATGACTTAAGCACTGAGATCCTATTCAACATCCGACAAGATACTCTATTTTACACTCAGAGAATGAGAGTGAAAAAGTCATTACCCCTAATAAAGTTTTATTATACCATATGCCAAATTTTTTAATAGAATCTTTGCTTTAAAATGTTTTCTAATCGTTAACACCTTCCAAAATAGCTTTTTAAAATATCAATATTTCTACAGGAAAAGCTGCACAAGATTCAACCACAACTATAAAGTCTTGAAAATAATAAAATAATTTACACTGCTCAGAAATCAATAGCCTCCCAGGTATACAAAATCAAATACCCAAACATACTACATGCATTATTTACATCTGGTTTGCTAAAGTTAGGAAGACTCTGAGTATCGAAATAAAGTGTAAAGATATACAAGCTATTTTTAATATTAAAATAGTAATTGCTACTCCTTCAACCACTATTTCTACATTTAGCTACAACAGCTACTCCTATTTCTACATTTCCTCTTTATCCACAAATTCCTCACAAATCATCACACAAATATCTGTACCTTTTGGTCAAAACTTTCAGGACTGGCTCAGTTAATTCATCAGAGACCAGTTGTGGGAATGCACACTGAGCATGGAGAGGCGCGCTAAGGACGGCAAGGGAGAGCCCTGCACTAAACCAAGACCATGCATTACCATCCAGACTCCCCACAATAAAAGCCCAAACTTTAACCAGCAGGAAAGTTAAGTCTTCTGTAAATTTAAAGAAAATGCTAAGATGAATTATGTCCATGAAGCATTCATCAGTTAGACAAAATCAATAAAAATAAAAGGAAAAAAAAGTTCCTCTCCATCATTCAAAGCATCTGTAAACAGAATCACACCCAGACACATTAGTACCTTTTTTCTAAAAATCATTATCCTTTTTCAGGCAAACTTTGATACCCACAATACCTACTACCTACTTAAACACAATTTTTAATAAATGCTAAGTGTACTAAAAGGGGGGAAATATTTCAAGGAAGTTAATGATGATTTGGCAGAAAGAAAAAGAAAGTCAGTCCCTAATTTATCTGATTTGAAAAATCCCAATTTTCATAAATTAGGTTTAGTTAATAAGGAGATTCCACAACAATTTAAATCAAAGCTTTATGACATACAGATTGGGGAGAAGGCTGGTATTATCGGAAGATGAGGCAGAGTAACCAACTAAAATTCTGGCCAACTAACCAAACAACTGAACCATCCAAAAAAGGCTTCAAGAGCTCCTGTCTACAGCCACTAGCTGGTACCCTTAGCTTAGGACAACTTCACAAATAGTAAAACAGAATCAAGACTGTGTCCTCAGTTCTACAAAAATGAAATAATCACCAACTTCCAATTAAATTCACAATGTGTTCAAAGGAAAGGGAGATAAATATTAGATTTTGATGGTTTTGGATTTTGATTCCGGCTTGACTGATCTAAAATTCAATGTTTGTTTAGTATCAAAGACTGCCTTTAAAGCCTTGCATATGATAAGTGATGGTTAAAAGTTTAGGACTGTTTAGATAAGTAATTCCCAGTCCTGGTCTGGCAACTATCAAGGACGTGTTGACCAACTTTTAAGAGCATCAAACAATTCTATAAAAACTGTCACCATTTGAATTCACTTGACTATTGATGTTAAGTTATGCCACATAACACTTTAAGGAATAAAGATAAATTAGAATAATGAGAATAACAAAATAGAGTAATTCAATTCCAAAGAGTATGGCTATAAGGAACTCAGACATGGGTTACCAATAATTTTTTTAGCTGAATTTAATATTCCACAAAAACTTAGTAATAGAGTATTTAATAAAATGTGATCCAGGAATCTGTTTCAAACATCTAAACTATTAACATTATTGGAAAGTAAATAAAAGCTGCTTCCTCCATTCACCTCTTCTCCAAAGACAGTTGTAGTCAAGTAAAAGAAACCAAAACACCCAAAGCAATGCAAAGACTCACCTTTTGTTGACTGGCTTTTCATCTTTTTCATAGGGTCGGACAAACCATTTCCCAATCCTAACGAAGTTCTTATCCATTAGGCACCTATAATAATTATATCAAGAATACAGTTTCAATAACAAATTAGCAAGTCACTGAATCAATAATTAGATAAGATCCACCACTGAAAATAAAACCATTACCAATTAAATTGGCAAAATGTTTTCTCATCACTTAAAATTTTTACACTATACTAAACTGAAAGAACTTTCTTCTGACTTTGGGCAGACTTTCATTATATATTATTCTTACACATTAAAAAAAAAAAAGAATTAGTTGAAAATTTCCTGAAGCACTTTACACTTCTGAATTACTTCAAATCCAATCACACCTCTGTGTGACTTTAATTCTTCTGTGATCAAGAATGTTAGGAATATATACAGCATTTCTTATGAATAACTCAGAGAAACTCTTCCAAGTGTCTGATGCCGTTTTTTTGCAAGTTTTAATGCTGGACTTGCTTGGTGTGTGGCAGTCAATTTTTAGCAGGGATTTTGGTAACAAAAAACATACCAGAGCCTCTTCAACTAGGTACTTTCCTTTTGTAGATATGGTAAAGCACTTCATTATGGCTTTGCCAAAAAAAACAAAAACAAAAAAAAACCCAAACTGAGGAACTGCAGTCATTTCTTCACTAATGAATATTTGCTTTCTTATCTAAATTGTGTCCTGCTTCAGTTTTCACACTACTTTATGTATATTATTTTCCAATGTTAAGTCACAGGGTACTCCTTCTGAAGACATGTTAATGGCAACTGAACTCAACTGATCTAATACCAAAAACGCATTCAATTCAACTGAAGTGACAACAAAACAGAGAGCTATGACCAAGTTCACTGGAATACAGGCAGATGACAACTATATCATAACTGCCACCCAGTCAATTGTGAGCTGCCATCATTTGTAAAGAATATCCCTGATTTTGAAAATATAAAAATATGGGAGAGAATGTGCATTTTGAAATTGATGAAATACAGTAATCTCTAACACTAGTCAATGAAATGATACATATTTTGTAAGAAAACTTGTCAGAAAGGTAGATGTAATTCTTCTATACAAGGTTTTATCCACCAGCAAAAGAGCTGCACAGCAATTCTTTATTGAATATTCAGGCAATTCTGCACATGGCTTTTGCCTCTGTAATTCCCACTCCATCAAGGAGGATGGAAACAATTCAAGCCTTCACTCAACTCATTACAGATTAGATGCGATAGTAAATGGCAATAGTTTCTGCTGGCCACAATGTAACTCCCTGGGGGCAGAGCCAATTTAAAACAGTGTTGCATCAAAAAGTCACTGGCTTCAACTAGCTTTATTTTGAAAACTATTTCTACAACAAACTTCCTTATTTACAATGAAAAAAAAAATCATTTCAAAGTAACCAGACTGTTCTCCTAAGATTATAAATAAACTTGCTTTAGGATGAAAGACAGAATGACTCCATTAAAGTTAGAACAGAAAATATGGAAAACCCATAAACTGAAAGTGCTCAAGAAGCAAAACTGAAAATAAAATTAAGTTTATTCTCTAGTTAAGAGATTTATTGCATTTTTTAGGTAGATTACATATATGCTGTCACATTCCTACAATTCTTTACTCATTTTTACAGTCCAAGTTTATCTTGTAATTGATTAACATTTATTCTCCAAAAGCTATTACTAAATTGAAGGTATATCTTAAAATCAACAAAGCTTAGAATGAAAGCAACAGGACATGTACAGAATCACACCAAACATTAAACACTGTCTTCTACTGACACTCATCTTCACTTACTAAATACCACTTTTAAATAATGTATTCATTAGCTCATAAATCTTAAAGGTCAGAATTCAAAAAACCCATTTTGTTCAATAACAGAGAAAACATGAATTTACAGTTTATGGAAAGAAAAAACTCCAAGGCTTTTGACAGTATAACATCTCTCATTAAAGAGGACAACATGTAGTCTGTTTCAAAACCCTTGCCCTTCTATGAAGTAAAAGCAACAAATTCTATTCACAATTTTCATTCCAGCACAAATGAAGGACTGGAGTGGAGGAGCAGCAATGCACAGCCAAGGACAAAGGCAAAAGGCAAAAAGCTAATGAAAATGCTGAGGGTCTACTCTGTGCTAATACATCTCCTGGAGTTTCCACTACAGATCATATTTCTTTGTCAGGCAATGTCAACAAAAGGTTATTACCATTAATACACAAAACAGCCATGGAAACAACTGCGCCTTCAATCCAAAAACATCTGGTTCCAAAGCAGAGTCATAAATGACTTATGTGATTTTTCAACCAATAACCAGTGTCTACGTGATCACTGATTTCCCTCACACTGAAAGGAAAACATGAGAATGTACAATTGCACTGGATGAAGCTATGTTTTTAATACTGTTCTGGATCTGTGACTGCCCGCCTGCCGGCCTGCCTGCCTGCCTGCTGCATAAGGGAGCTATCACAAGTAACCCTGTCACCAGTGATGTGACAGAAAGTTAGCAGTCACCAAGTATCTCAGAGAAGGCTGGGACCAAATGAGTGAAGACGCTGAATGTGCTCCCTCTCTATCCTCTGACCCCCAACTCAGCAGAGAAGTACAGACAAGCTGTTAGATGTAGAGATGGGTAAAGATGAAGGCAAAGTTTCTTTCTAGTCAATAAATAGGTTAAAAGAACTCAGCAACTATCATTATTAATTTTTATACTCTGCAATCTCTTAAATCTCCACTATGGCTGATCCAAAAAATAAACTTTCTCTCTCTCACATACACATACACAGTGATACACATAAATCCTTCAAGACTAAGCAGTATAGAAAGTATTTCCATCTTGTGCTTTAAGCTATCGGAGGAACTGTGAGAAGACGTGGCTCTGCTAAGAAAGACAGTTCTGCCACCTGACTGATACCTGGAACTATGCTGGCTCAGTAGCAGATAATATATTGAGATACTAATAAGTCCTTGCTTCTCAATCATTTTGGGATCATGATTCATGTAATATGCTTTGTATATTTGGGGTCATGATATGCAATATGCTTTATGTTCTGCTTGAAAGTAATAGGTGCTCAATAAGTATCTCAGAAATGAATGCTATATGCCAAGTATTTTCCTATTCACAGTGTAATACTGAAACTCCTCTTGTTTGTAACTACTAATCAGGGGCAACCTCACATTGTTATTTGAATTTTCTTGTGTGTATGTGTTTGGGGCAAATATATATATATATATATTTCATTTCCTTATAGCCCATCACAACTCTCTCCAGACTAAAATCAATAGTGGATACTCTATATGTGGAAAATTAGACAGGTGTTAAAAAATGTTTAGGAATACTGGCACTACTACTCATATGCTTTAATTATACCTGAAGAACAAAATTAAGCAAATCTTTTTTTTTTTTTTAAGAGAGATAATGCTGTGCTATGCTCAACTGTGTCTGACTCTCTGTAATGCCATGGACTGTAGCCCACCAGGCTTCTCTGTCCAAGGGATTTCCCAGGCAAGAATACTGGACAGGGTTGCCATTTCCTTCTCCAGGGGATCTTCCCAACCCAGGGATCCAACCCTTGTCTACTGCGTCTCCTGCATTGGCAGACAGATTCTTTACCACTGCACCATCTGGGATATCCCCAAAGAGATAATGTTAAGATATAAAAACTCCAGTATATCAGAAATACAATTTTCTTTTTGAGAGACAAAGTTTATATTTAAGTTGACAAATATATAAGCCTAGAGATATACCTCATCTGCCAAAAATTGTTTTAAATCAACGTTACAAATAGTGCTAAGAATTTCTATCAGTTAACCCTGGCTATCCACTCAGTAATCCCACTCATTATTATTGAGATTTTAAAAATTACCTTACTACTAAAATACGACGAAATTCTGTAAAGTAGTACAACAGTATCTTAAAAGATCACAATGTGATTTCAGATTTATAAAATGTTCTGTAAGTAATATTCTAGGTAAGTATTTCTTTTTGGAAATAATTCCAAGTCCCTTACTACCTCCCTAAAAATCACTATTTCAAGAAGAAAAGAAACAGGAGCCAAAAAATAAAAAAGAAATCCAGTTGTGTGTTTGTATACACATGATTCTGCATCATGCCAATGGTTCTAAATAATTAACTTAATTGACTATAAGAACAACCTGACTCTGAAGTTGGGAAGCCCCAATCTCGAATCCCAAAACCACGGGCAGACTTGACGTAAGATCACAAGAGCCACAGCAGTAATCACAGCATAAATCAGCAACCCACTCCCCAGGTAGGATAGTGGGGAGGTTTAGAAGGGACCCAACACTGGCTGCGGCTCCTTCTGAGCCCTCATATTCCATAGGTACTATAGCCTTCCTAGATATAAAAGTCCAAGGATAGCGTTCCTCCACCACATCCTCAACTGAACTGTCCCTTCGTGCAATCATCTACTTACAGGGCTGTTCAGACAGACCAAATTTTATGTAACTTCATAACTCACCAGCATCAGTCTTCACCTCAGCAGCCCAATCTATATCAAACATGTATGCAAAGAAGTATTTTCCCAAGAATCTGCAGTGCTCCTAATTTCCAACTCAATAAAAGAAACCCCATTTTTGTGACTCCATGGACTGTAACCTGCCAGGCTCCTCCGTCCATGAGATTTCCCAGGCAAGAATACTGGATGGGCACCTATTCCCTTCTCAAGGAGAGTTTCCTGACCCAGGGATCGAACCCAGATCTCCTGCATTGCAGGTGGATTCTTAACCATCCGAGCCACCAGGGAAGCCCAATTTAAAGTTAAAGAAACCTTTTTCAGTGGATCCCTTCTATCTTCAGTACTTCGGGTTCCTACTGTGCCCGAGTGGATGCTGTCTCCTCCAACCAAGTAATCCCTATTATTTCCATCCTCTCCAAAATCTCTGTAAGGCTAAGGCCTTTTGTAGGACTGGCCTAACCTGAAACACCCATTCTACAATAGTTTCAAACATTTAGTGTCTGATTCCACTCTCTAACCACACAAATAAAAGTAATACATTTAAATTTAAAATTTAAAGTCTTAATCCTTTCCCAGCCCTAAAAATATTAATAACTGCCCCTTAGGTCTAAAGCCTCATCTTTCTACTTCTTTAAAGAACTGTATACTGTAGCAATTCAATAAAATGAAAATTTATTAATTGGTCATTTCCTGCTCTTATTACATTACCCCAGAACCCTCAAGGCTGCAGTGTTACATCACCATTTCTTCAACTAAGGCTGTACTACTCACTATCCTCTACTGAATATATTTATCATTTTGAAATATATTTATCATTTTGAACTACCACATCCAAGGACCTTGCTCATCTGCCCTCTGATAATCACCTCTATTGGATCACAATACCATAGGGTACTGAAAGCTACTAATTAAATGCAATGTTATTGTTATCATATAATTCCAATCCCCTCCATGTTATTTTTAATGTACTTTTCCAAACTGAGTATCTTCACTTAAAATACCAACTCTTGGCAAACTTAGAAGCTCCAGACCAAAGGCAATTTTACAGCTGTGTTATAAACTTCCATGGGGGGAATATGCCAACAATCCATTAAAAAAGCAGCATTAATGGATGACTTGGAAGAGCCATTATGTTTCACAAAAATCAAATATCCACAGATTAAAGTCTCTCTAAGTAAGCATGGGGGCTTCCCAGGTGGCTCAGTGGCAAAGAATCCTCCTACCAACACAGGAGACTCAGCTTCGATCCCTTAGTCGGGAAGATCCCCTGGAGAAGGAAATGGCAACTCACTCCAGTATTCTTGCCTGGACAGTTCCATGGACAGAGAAGCATGGTGGGCTGCAGTCCATGGGATCGAAAAAGAGTCGGACATGGCTTAGTGACTAAACACCACCAAGAAGTAAGCGTGGACTGAACAGAGCACAACAGCATCAAAAAACCCATGTAATCTTCCACTGTGTGCAAACCAATGATCTGCATTTTAGAGGGGGGAGGACGAGGGGAGTTGGAGGGAAAAAGGGGAGAAAACCCAAAAAAACCCCTTTCCATCAAAATCAGCTGTTTAATTCTAAAAGCTTAAGAATATTAAAGTATACTACCACATATACCCACACATAATTGCAATTTGACAGCATTATGGCAGGCATTTTAAGTATTTCTTCAAAGCTACAAAAGCAAGATTTTCCTAAGTCCCATATATGGTGCAAATCACTGAGGCAATAACAAAAACTCTGGGTGATATGAACTACACACATTTCCTGAATTTGTTTTAAAAGCTTTTCAATCAAATGTTTTACTTCATTTAAACAGTTACATGGGAAGATATGGTACGTTATGGAAACTATACAAATTATAAGAGCAACAGCCATTATATCTGTAATATTAAAAATGCCAAACGAAATTTCTGAAAAAAGACTACAAGTTTTTGTTTTCCAAAATTTATTCACAGCTAAATTACTTTAGTACTTTTCTATTAATGAGGAGTGTGAGACAACCTAAACCTAAAATACAAAGGGTAACCTTTGACAAGTTCATTAGAAATACATACAGAAACCCATACAAAACTGTAAAGACTGATTAAGAACAGTTTGAAATACAGCATTACTTTAAAAGAGCGCAAGCAGGCACAAAAAGGTGAGGTACAGTGGAGTCAAGTCAAATTGGCAGAGATTCTATAGGAATAAAAAAAATTAATGGTATTTTATTATTCTAGTCATTTTGCCAAAAGGGATAACTGAACATTAAAGAAAACAAAAGCACACTTTCTCAGAAAGGAGGAAAAACAACAATGATTGTATGATATAAAACTGAGAAGGCCTACATACTTTCAGATACTGAAATTGACTCAGAAATCACAGGTGAAGAAAATCCCAATAGAAGCCCACATGGTCAAAGGTTTTAAAAACAGGTACACATATACCAATAGTTGTGTTTCAGAAACGTATCTGGTTTTAGTAATATAACTAGCCTCTGTTTCAATTCTTGGAGAAGAGCTTAATTAAGAGACATGGTAGACTGTATCCTTTTCCCAGTATGTGCCACCCCTTTCTTTCCAATGACATCAAGCTTGGCCATGGGACTTTGGCACCTCTCAGTGATGGATAATACTTTCTCACTCACTGACTTTAAGCTTGGTGGTAAATGTCCTAATCAATGAAATATAAGCAGAAATGCCATATACCACTTCTGAACAGAGGCTTCAATGGGCTATTACGTATTTTGCCAATGCTCTTAGCTCTTTACCAGGAGTCTTTGACAAGGGGTGCCCCAACCGTAAAATTCCTGCCTGGAGGGAAGTGGATACAGAGAAGTGCTGCAGTAAATGATACAATGGACAAGAGCGTGAGGAAAAAATGAACTGCAACTGTCAGAAGCCAGTAAGGGCTTTCAGATCTTTTGTTACTGCAGTATAACTGAGTCTAACCTGATTGACTAAAGCTGTTGTTGCTGTTCTGTTACTGAGTTGTGTCTGACTCCTTGCAACCCCATGGACTGCAGCACACCAGGCTTCCCAATCTTTCACCATCTCCTAGAGTTTTGCTCAGATTGACTAGAGAGAATCTGGTCAATTTCTAATCTTCATGAAACATCCATGAAGTCTTAAATTAGGCCAGTAGCAATAAAAAATGAAGGGAATTGGACTGTCTAGAGGAAAACCTAAAAGGCTGAAGGAAAGGGGTGAGGCTATATATAGTAAAAATATATAAGGATATACAGTAAAGAACCACAAACAAGGAAAAATAACTCAGTGTGTGCACGCTAAATTGCTTCAGTCATGTCTGACTCTTTGCAACCCTATGGAATGTAGCCTGCCAGGCTTCTCTGCCCATGGAATTCTCCAGGCAAGAATACTAGAGTGGGTTGCCATGCCCTCCTCCACGGGATCTTCCCAACTCGGGGGTCAAACCTGTGTTTCCTGTGATTCCTGCATCACAGGCGGATTCTTTACCACTGAGCCACCAGGAAAGCTCCAAATTAACTCAGGACACCACGCTAATGAACAGGCCACTACACAGAAGTTGGACTGATGAATTATATACAACCTCCATGAACAGAATCAAGATAAAGAAAAGAAAATTACGGGGATACAGATTTCTACTCAGCATAAGAAACTTTGTAACAGTGAGTACTCAGAAGATAAAAACAACTCCCTTGGGAAGCCAGGCTCACATGATCAGAAGTACTCAAGGAAAGGACAGATGACCACATTAACAAGGATATTATAGGATGGAATTCCAGAATTAGCTGGGTAAACAGACTATTAATGTTGTGTCCAACTGTAGCAACAGTAACATCAATACTTCTGTTAACTAATATTAATAGCAGTTAACCATTTATTGAGCTCCTTTAACAAGAAAGTTACTGTGCTGAGGAAATCAGCCCTTCACCCTTTTATAGGTAAGGAATAGGAATTCAGGTGACTTAAATCATCTGCCCATGTCATATATAATTGGCAAAGCCAAGACCCAAAATATCTCTTGCCTCTGAAGACAGGCAAGAGATGGACTTTGAGAAATGGGTGCCACTGGAAAGACATATAAAATTTCAGATATGTTAGCTCCTGTCTGACACCTTGATGGAAAATGCTCTACAGTAAGCATTAGTGAGGTGGGTTTTTGTTTGTTTCTATCTTTTTTAATACAGATGACACAGGCCAGACATATATAACATACTGTATGCAAATAGTGAAAAGTTATGGGAGAAATGAGTAAATGAAAGATATTTTAAGTCAAATTACCTTAGAATTTAAAATCTAAAGGGTTCCCTGGTGGTCTAGTGCTTAGGATTTAGTACTTTCACTATTGTGGCCTGGATTCAATCCCTGGTAGGGTAAATGAGATCTCACAGACTGTGCAGCACAGCCCAACAAATCAAAGAAAAAATTAAGAAAATCTCTACACAGTATTAAAATTAAATGTTTTAATTTTAAGTATTTTAAAATTTAATTTTAAGTATTAAAATTAAGAAAATCTCTACGCAGTATCACTGTAGTATTATCTAAGCACTGATCAACAGCAACAAGGAATGAACTGATCTTACTCTATGTGAAGTTTACAATGGGACCTTAATTTTTGTAATGAAATTATGTTTTATGCATCACTGCAGTGACCCTTCATTCTGTACACACTAGCAACCATAAAGAAAATCCATTTATATGACTACTGCTAAGCTGTGAGAGCTTCTCAAAATAGTTAATGGAATTACTTTTTAATTAAACAGTTTTGTATCCTAAAAAAATTAACAGAAGAAATAAATTGTAGGAGCTTTGTTAAAATGCAAACTGAAGGGAAAAAATGGTTCAGGAAGCACAAGTACCCTTCAAGGATACATTCTTTGATGATGCATTTCAATAATCTCAGTTTTGGCCCTCATGCTAGAAACTCTAAATATACTCAACCTGGGAAACAGGTCAATCTTATCTCAATAGAAATGGAGAGACAATCTCATCAAACCAGAAAGTCAATCTTATCTAAACAGAAATGGAGCCCTGGTGGTCTAGTGGCTAGGACTCCATGTTCCCAATGCAGGGGGCCAGGGTTCAACCCAGATGCAGCAACTAAAGAGTTTTGCATGCCTGCCGCAAAGACTTGGCACAGCCAAATAACTACTAAAAAAAAAAAAAAAAAAGACGTAACAGAAAATTGTTCAGAATAAGATAGTAAACTGTATTTTAACAAATTTAGGTTGTAAAGAGATAAGTAAGTTACAGCAAGTGGTCTAAGCTATGAGAAGAACAAAAGGGCAAGTATGTATTGGCCAACCTAGCTTCTGTTGACAATGAATAAAGACAGCTAAAAACAACCATGCAAAATGCTTCCCTGTCTCATGAGTAGGGTAATTTTCATTCACAGAGCACAGTAAAAGTTTGATGAAAAGAGAACACTATTTTAAAGGACAAAAGACTATTACAAATTTTCAAAAGACTCTCAAGTCATCCATTCTAATAGTAGGAAGGGAGCCAAACAGCATAATTATTCATTATTTTCTCTAAGAAACACTGTTTTCTTTGCTTCAAAATAAAATTATATTAGGATCCAAATCAAAATATGCCAAATAATACTTTATGGGGAAAAGGAGTTAATAATTATTGAAAACAGGTCAAGTATTAAGTGGAAGGCATCATATACATTATCTAACAAAAAGTCAAAATGCATAGTTCCGTTCAGTCACTCAGTTGTGTCCGACTCTGAGACCCCATGAACTACAGCACGCAATTCTTTGCATGCAACTCTTTGCGACCCCATGAATTCAGCACATGGCCTCCCTGTCCATCACCAACTCCCAGAGTTCACTCAGACTCATGTCCATCGAGTCGGTGATGCCATCCAGGCATCTCATCCTCTGTCGTCCCCTTCTCCTCCTGCCCCCAATCCCTCCCAGCATCAGAGTCTTTTCCAATGAGTCAACTCTTCACACGAGGTGGCCAAAGTACTGGAGTTTCATCCTCAATTTAAAGGGCATTAACTAAGACTTAAGAGAGGTCAAGGCAACTGTCCAAGACCCTGAAACCAAACCAAGATCTAACCCAAAGTTTTTCAGAACTCAAGCTTTATTACATGTCATACTGCATATGACACAATTAACTTTCTTATAAAATAAGGAAGTTATTTCAAACTGACCTAGACAACATTTTCTAAGCAGTTATATTGTAGCACTATTACCCTAAATAATAGCTGGGATAAAAAACAAAGGTACTAAAATACCCTTTCAGTTTTGATCACCTAAAAGAACTATATATAAACTCAGAGAAAGAAATAAAAAAGTTTTTCCCATAGAAATTCTTAAATAGCCCATTCTTTCTCTCCTCTCTCTCCCCTTAAAACACCATCCAGAGCCTGGGACATACTCTTATGCGGAAGTAAGGAGGTGCTCAAACAATGATGAGGACAGGTCAAAAAACCACAGGAGCTATCATGAAGGGACTTCCCCCAGCCAAATCCAGAAGAACTTACACATCAAATTAAATGATAGTAATAAACTATAATTCATTGAATAACCAGGAACCCCTTTTTTCCAAAATTATAAAGATAAAAAGATTAAGTGAGGCAGATAGATGCATAAATCTATGGAAGAAACTGAAAACCTTTTCCTTACAAAAGAATGCCAACTAAATAAAATAGAAGGAATGGTACATTTGAAAATTAACATCACAGTCACATAGAAAATGATATACAAGAACCACCAATAGAAGCTTAAACAAGTGATTTAGATTTTGATAACAAACAGGAACATTACACAGTTGTATTTGATCACACGAAATGCTGGGATGGATGACTCACAAGCTGGAATCAAGACTGACGGGATATATATCAACAACTTCAGATATGCACATGATACCATTTTAATAGCAGAAAGTTAAGAGAAACTAAAGAGCCTCTTGATGGACGGTGAAACAGGAGAGTGAAAAAGATGGCTTAAAACTCAAGATTAAAAAACAAAGATCATGGAATCTGGTCCTATCACTTCATGGCAAATGGACAGGGAAAAAGAGGAAACGGGTCAGATTTCATTTTCTTGGGCTCAGAAATCACTGCAGACAATGACTGTAGCCACGAAATTAAAAGACTCTTGTTCCTTGGAAGAATAGCTAAGACAAACCTAGACAGTATATTAAAAAGCAGAGACATCATTTTGCCAACAAAGATCTGAATAGTCCAAGCTGTGGTTTTTCCAGTAGTCATGTATGGCTATGAGAGCTGGACCACAAAGAAGGCTGAGTACCAAAGAATTGATGTTTTCAAACTGTGGTGCTGGAGAAGGCTCTTGAGGGTCCCCTGGACTGCAAGGAGATCCAACCAGTCAAACCTAAAGGAAATCAACCCTGAATATTCACTGGAAGGAATGGTGCTGAAGCTGAAACTCCAATACTTTGGCCACCTGATACGAAGAACCAACTCACTAGAAATGAACATGACAGTGGGAAAGATTGAGGGCAATGGGAGAAGGGGGCAACAGGATGAGATGTCTGGATGGCATCACTGACTTGATGGACATGAGTCTGAGCAAACTCAAGGAAACAGTGAAGGACAGAGAATCCTGGCATGCTTTCAGGGGGTTGCAAATAGTTGGACACAACTCAGCAACTGAACAACAACATTGGATCTGGCCACAAATTATTTATTAATTTCAAAGACAGAAATAAGGATCATAGTTAACAAATCCTTTTCTATGGAGTCACTACTGAAAAAGTATACAGTAAATCTAATCATGAGGAAAATATCTCAAATTGAGAGACGTTATAAAAAACATATGGCCTGAATCCATCCAAATGTCAATGATGACCCCAAGGGAAAAAAAAAGGAAAAGTTAAGGAACCCTTCCAGATTTTAAAATGACATCAGAACTAAATATAATGCATGATTAAGGGCTAATCTTGCGGGGGGCGGTGCACGGGAGAGAGGTTAAACTAAAAAGAACATAACTGGGACAGATGATAACAGCTGAGTTGAACTACAGATTAGATAATGTTATTTTATCAATGTTATATTTCCTATGGGCTTACATGAGAGGATGTCCTTGTCCTTAGGAAATGTATGCCTAAATACTTCAGAGTTATAAAAAATGAATCTCAACTGTGTAAATGACGTTTCCGGGAACAAATCTGAATGCACTCATGTGTACACACAACACACTGAGTGCAAAGTTGGGGGTGGGTGAGAGGGTGAGGGGTCACACGAAATCTAAAGCAGACTGGGCAAAAGAGCGACTGTCAGTGAATCTATGTAAAAGGATATATGGAGTTCTTTGGGCTACTTCTAAAAATTCCATAAGTCTGAAATTACTCAATATAAAAAAAAAAGTTTATATAAAATTTCATAAAGCTGTGTGTGAAAATGGTTTGAGAGCTACAGGAAGCCTTCTGAGCACCTAGCATCATACTAGGGTGTCAAAACCACCACGCTGCCGCTCCTTCTCTTACCTTTCTAACAGATTGTGGATCGCTTTGAAGAGCAGCGTCCGACATTCATAGGAAAGGCCATTTTCCCAGAGTCCTTCTTCCACAACTGAAAACAAAACAAAACAAAGCAAAACAAAAAAATGAACCAGTAAGCAGGGCATCCAAATAAAAACAAAAGAAACTTTAAAAATATTTTTCTAAAGCAAAGTTAATGAGTTAATTTAAATAGATGAACTTACACTGAAACAGAAAATAAGTTTGATCCTTGCCCAAAGTCATAAAATACTTAGGTACAGAGGGAATAATGTCTCAATTTTAAAGTTACTGAAACATGGGCATGGCACATCCCCCTCACACAAAGGTCTTACCAACCTACCTCTGCAAAGTCTGAAACCATCCAAAAATCTCAAATTACTTTTTCTACCTAATAGTGTCACAAAGATTAATTTTATTAAGGTTCTACTTAAAGTAACAAAATGGCACAGATTAATACAAGGGTAATCGTGTATTTTCAGAGAGAAAACCAAAAAAGAAAATCCAGAAAAAAAGGGGACATTACACAAATTTCTCTAAATGTTTTGAAAGCAGTTATCTGAATAGGATTTTTAAAACATGGTTTTAGGGAGAATGTCAGAAAATTAAATCTTAATATAACATCAAATTCATTTCCCTGAACTCATAATTTCATTAATGTTAACATTTGGCGAAGTGTTAATATTTGTTTACCATTTGCCTTTGAAGTACGCTGCAGCATCACTTAAAGGAACCGCAAGGAACTTTAACACCAGAGAACCCAACAGACCAACAATACACCTCCTGCATTCCTAACATTCTTTTCATATGTAAAAACTATAAAGTGCCTGAGAGAAGACAGCTAATTTTCTTCTAAATTATATTAGTTCATTTCAACACAGCAAAATATTCAAAGGATGCAGGCAACATTTGCAGATGAAAATTTTCCTCTCCCTTTTTAACATGCTGTCTTGACAAAAGTACTCACCGGAGAAAATTTTAACAGAGAATTAAAACACATGTTAAATCCAAAATGCACTTTTCATACATTTACCGCACCAACTAACTTTCAAATTGCATATCCTCATTCTCCAATTAGAGAGAATTTGAAAAAGTATACTTACATTTAGGGGTTTTCTCTATAGGACTTTTTAAAAAATGATAAAACTGGATAAATATTTCTTTTCTTGGGGTGTCAGATAATTTTTTTATCTTCCTATGTGGCCAATCATGACCTACCAAATTTTTCCAAATTAACCTCTGTCAAGAGACATTTTATATTATTTGTAACTAGATAAATAGAAATAAAAGTACAGCAAATAAACATTCCTGCTAGCAACAGACTATCTCTGCTCAGGACAAAACATCCAAATGTTTTCTACAATCCTGTATAGGCATCATGAATCTCTACTTACACACATTTATCTTTGGGGTTGAGCTTTTCTGAATGAGAAAGCAAGCTAACATATTTCAATGAAAGGAATATCCCATATTAATTTGCTCTTATTTCCTAACATAAGCTAAAAATTCCTAAAATTTAATAACAAAGTCCAGCTCTTCTGAATTACCCTTCAAAGCAGTCACTGGTTTCAGCTTTTTCTATACATTAGTCTTTTGTGCCATAAAGAGTGTTGATGATGCAGTATTTATGAAAAAAGTATCCCATTCGTCTTTCCAAGGTTTTCTTCCAAGTTGGTAGCACCTATTCTGCACATTAAAAACACGGGAACTTTTATAATTAAAACCTTCACACGTACTTCAGTGTAGAATAATAGGCCTCAAATAAATTCCAACACCAAATTATCAACAGTGTCATTTGCTTCAACCACACTGCTTTCCTTTTTCTCTTTCTTTTTTCCTTGATATATTTTTGAAGCACACCTCACTCCAAAGTACTTCAGTATATATAAAATTTGAATCCAAACAAGGTCTACAGTTGCCTGTCAAGTTGTATCTCTTAAGACTCCTTAATCTCAATATCTCATCTCCTTTTTTCAAACATGGCATTTATTTATTGAAGAAACCAGGTTAGTTGTTTTATAGAATACCTTGCATTCACATCTGATTGTTTCTTCATGATATTCTTTAATGTTGGCACTACTTTGATCTTAACAGAAGATGTCAAAAGAAAGCTCTCAGACAAGCAGAGCTCTATTTCTTCCTCAAGAGATCCTCAAATACTTTGTTAACTGAAATGTGGAAGGGTTATAGCTGTCTGGTCATGCACTGTGCATTACTAAACAAGTTTTAGCATGCACAAGTAATGCCAACTACATCACTGTCTTATGATACCATTATGATCTTATCCTGATTTCAAGAATGTTTAAAATAGGCCTTAGAAATTCTTTTTTGAAAAAAATCTTAAAACAGCAATTACAACACACCTACACCTAACATCATACTGTTAACACACTGAATATTTTTCCTAATATCAAAAACAAAGCAAGGCTGTCTGCTCTGATCAGTCTTATTCCACTTTACAGTGGAGGTCTCAGCCAGTACAAGAAAGTAAGTACCAGGCATACTAATTGGAATAGAAGAAATGATCTTTATACAGATGACATGACTATTAGAAAATCCTAGAGGATCAACAAAGAAGAGCTACTAGAACCAGAACTGAGTTTAAGTTAGTTAAGGTCAACAGACACAAAATAATCATATTTCTATACAATACAATGAATAATTAGAAATTTTTAACAATTTGAGTACTATTTACAATAGCACCAAAGCCCATGAAATTCTTAGGTATAAATCTTATAATTGGGAGACTAACACTACCTAACTTCCAGGTTAACTATAAAGCTAGAATAAACAAGACAATATGGTACTACAGAGAGGACAGATATAGAGATCAACAGAACAGAAAACAAAGTCCAGATATAGACCCACAAATATACAGTCAACTGATTTTCAACACAGCTTGCAAAGGTAGTTCCGTGGAGAAAACAGTCTTCAACAGATGATGCTAGGATTAATGAATAGCCCTATGCAAAAAAATTGAGCCTCAAACCCTACCTCACACCATATAGAAAACCTCAAAATGGATCATAAAACAAAATGCAAAACCTAAAACTATAAAACTGTGAAAATATAGGAGAAACCTTTTATAAGTTAGATTAATCAAAGACTTCAAAGCTGACACCAAAAGCATGATTCATAAATAAAAATTGTTAAACAGAGCTTCATAATAATAACTTAGCTCTTTAAAAAGCACAGAGAGTTACAGTAAGCTATAGAAAAGAAAAGCCACAGATGGAGGGAAAACAATTACAAATCACGTATCTGTCAAGGACATGTACTCAGAAAATGCTGTTCTTGAAAAAAAAAAATCTCAACACAATTTTTTTAAAAAAATTTTAGAGAATCGAGAAAAATTTGGACACTTCACCAAAAAAGATATATGAATGGCAAATAAAAACATGAAAATATGCTCAAAATATCATTGGTCATTCGGAAATGCAAATTAAAATCACAGTAAGATATCACCCATTAAAATGGCTTGAAAGAAAAACTGAAAATCCTAAGTGCTAGTGAGCATATAGGTAACTGCTGCTAAGTCGCTTCAGTTGTGTCCAATTCTGTGCGACCCCATAGACAGCAGCCCACCAGGCTCCCCCATCCCTGGGATTCTCTAGGCAAGAACACTGGAGTGGGTTGCCATACTGCCCTATACTGCTAATGGAAATGCAATTATTAGTAAAGTCACTTTGGAAAAGCTGACTGGCAATTTTTCAAAAGTTAAACATACGCTTTATATACAGCTTAGCAATATCCCTCCTGAGTATATATTCAAGTGGAATAAGAACTTAGGTTCACATGAAAAACTGTAGCCATTTTTTTTTTTTGCCCTCATAGTTGACAAAAACTAGAAACTACCCAAATGTCTCTCAACTGGGGAATGGTCAAACAGTGGAAAATCCATACGCCGAGATACCACTCAGAAATAAAATGAACTACTGATACACTTAAAACATGAACGAATGTCATTAAAGTGTTAGTCACTCAGTTGTGTCTGACTCTTTGTGACCCCATGGACTATAGCCCACCAGGCTCTTCTGTCCATGGAATTCTTCAGGCAAGAATACTGGAGTGGGTTGCCATTTCCTACTCCAACTGATCACCTAAAACATGAATGAATGTCATTAGGCTAAATGGAGAAAGTCACACTTAAAAGGCCACCTGCCTTTCACTGTATGACATTCTTGCAAAGGCAAACTTGAGGTAACATGAACTGCTTGGTGGTTTCCAGGGATGGGGGTGGTGGGAGGAGGGCTCATAACATAAGGGTATGAGAAAGCGGGGCAAGGGGCATGGAGGTTGGGTTGGGGGTGCTTCTGGAATATGCTTATATTGATTTTTTTTTAATTTATTATTTTTTAAAATTTTACTTTACAATACTGTATTGGTCTTGCCATACATTGACATGAATCCACCACGGGTATACATGAGTTGATTTTTAAAATACATTTTTAGTGTTGAAATGAGAACAGAGTGTGAATTAAAAGAACTCTTACTCTAAATATATATTCTAAACATAATTTTTATTCAAAGGATTGTGTCTATTTGATTAACCTAAATTATTAAGAGCAAAAAACAGTTGTAAACAAAAAGAGACCACAGACCCAACCACAGTGGTCCTCCCAAACAACATAATATACTATTATTTATAGTATATACTCTATGTTAATCACTATAAATAATACAAAGAGAGAGTCTCTTTCCTGGCTCAGTCCATAAAGACTCTGCCTGCAACGCAGGAGACTTGGGTTTGATTCCTGGGTCGTTTAGATCCTCTAGAGAAGGAAATGGCAACCCATTCCAGCATTGTTGCCTGGAAAATCCCATGGACAGAGGAGCCTGGCCGGCTACAGTTCGTGGGGAAGCAAGAGACAGACACAACTTAGCAACTAATCCACCATCATACCAAGAGAAGAAAATAATTCAGAAAGATGCTTTGCTTTTTAAATATTAAAAATCTGAAAAAGTATCTTTATTAATATTATTAATTAAATTCTCATGTCTCCCTCATACAGTATAACGAAGTTTAGGAACCAATGTAATAAACCAACAGGGAAGAAAGTAGTAACCTGAAGTAAAACAGATCCCTCCACATTAAGCTCTTGTTTAAGAAAAGTATACTAAAGCTGAAACAGTAATAGAAAATTATGAATTATCCTGTAAGTTAACCAGTAAATTTTTAAATATGTCAGCAGAGGTAATTAAAAAGGATACAGTGTTTGAACTTCATATAAACATTTAAGTTTCATAAGTCATATGATTTATTACAGATTTCAAAGCAGCCAATAATTTACTGGAAGTCAACAACTGTGATCAAAGATTAACCACTGTAATAAAAACCATCAATATAAGCTATGGATTTAAGGATAATGCATTAATATGCTAACCCTTTTAATTTACTATTTATATATAGCCAATAAACTTGTAGAAAGGAACATTAAGTCAGAACATACTTTATTTCTATCAATTTCACATACAGAATTTTCAGAAATACAAGGGTGATGTACATTTGATGTATATTTCAATCAATCTCTAAAATTCCAAAAGAAGCAAAATCTAGAATGACATTTTTGGAGTCTGGTAATAGATATCTGGCCAATAATCACTGGCCAACCGTTCTTGGCTATAAATCAGGAATGCTCTCAAAAATCAAACAGACTTTGAAAACCACTGTGAGGCAAAATTACTTTAAATACTTTTCAAATCTGCTATTGAATGCTGAAAGTCTTTTCTTTGAAAACACTAATAGGAAAGCAAAATAACTTAAACAGTCAAGGTTAGCTTTCTATTCAGAAAACAATCTTTCTCATTTAATGAGGCTTCATATACCAAGTCTGAACCAAGCACTATATCACTACATACAAATGTAGGGGAAGGGGTTCCTCTTTTCACAACACTTTGAGACAGAGTAAAAGGACACACAGCATTCATTTTTCTCACTCAATACCTGACTTCTTCCCATCACTGCAAACTGCTTATTTCATGAACTCTGGTTGGGAACAAGGATGGTCAGTCACCCCTAACAGGAGATGAAAATGCTGATTCTTCTACAAGTGGGACAAGGATCCATAAGCTAAATGCTAGATGCTCCTACATCATAATTTTGACCCTAGATCTTGGGACACAAAAGGGAGTGGATAGAGAGAACTTTCTGTCAGCACTAAAAACAGAGGCTGCAAGATTAAGTTTCCTGAGGTACTGTAGCATCAAGGGCTTGGTGGTGATAACACAGTTTTCTCAGACCACGTCTGCAGCACTGATCCTAAAAGACAATACTCAATATTCTCTTATCCAACTCCTCTTCTTAGTGTGCAGCTAAAAACACTGATCAATATACTTTATTCTAATCTCCATTTGAGAAAACTAAGGCTTAAAAAATAAACTTCCTGATGGTCACATAATAAATTCAAAAATCTGGAGTTAAATGTTATCTATACTCAACAGGACTTCCCTGGTGGCTCAGACGGTAAAGCGTCTGCCTACAGTGCAGGAGACTCGGATTCAATCCCTGGGTCGGGAAGATCGCCTGGAGAAGGAAATGGCACCCCACTCCAGTATTCTTGCCTGGAAAATCTCATGGACGGAGAAGCCTGGTAGGCTACAGGCCATGGGGTCACAAAGAGTAGGACACGACTGAGCGACTTCACTTTCACACTCAACAGCTAATGGGATCAAATCATTTTGTATCTACTTTTATAAACAATAAAGTATAAAACTTATTCCATTAATTAAACTCCTGAGGGGAAGCAATTTATTTTCATGACTGCACTGACTAGGACATTTCAGATATTCATAAATCTATTTTAAATTGACTTGTTATTATGTGTGTACACATCTTTCAAATTTCATTGGAATTCGTCTCAATGTAAAATCTCCTTACATCTAACAAAGAGGATTAGCAGCAAAGATGGGATTCAAATCCAAGTTTTCTTACTAATGCCCAATGCTCTTTCTACTATTACACCATACTTCTCCATAAGTTTTCTTTTGTTAAACTGCCCCACCCCAGCTCTTATTCTCATGCCAAATAGAAAGGCAAACTTCACACTTAAATTTCCCCTTGGATTCACAATTTGCACCTTAAATTAATGTTTTCTAAATAACTGGAAAGTAACCTTTTCAAAGGTTAAGCAAAACTGAAAGTGCTTCTGCAATCTATTTGTACAGGTCCATGATAAAGTCAAAGAAAATCACAGAACAGATTTTTTAAACTAATATATCTGACACACCCTTCACCCAAGGTAAAATTTAAACCAATACTTCATTTACTTTATATTGTGATTTTCCAAATAATAATCTTTTTTTGAGGGGGGAGGGGCTGGCAGATGGAGGAGTTAAAAAGTAGCTAGTCTAGGTTAAGATGCTATAAATGACATGAGGTGCATTTACTACTTAATTCTCTATCTCCCTTCCAATTGGACTGAGAAGAAAAGCCAACTGCCAAGAAGTTTTTACAAGAAGGTAGGCAGATGCTAGGCCCTCTCCTTAAGAAACCTACAATCTCCCCAGGGCACACTGTCTTCATCTTAAAAAAAAAAAAGAAAGCCTTTCTAATTCTTTTGATCTTTCAAGTTTCAACTTAAAATGCTTATTAACTCCTTAAGAATATAAATTATCAAGAAGACTGTCTCTATAGAATACACTTACTCTATATAATGGAAATTATTTTCTAAAATTTTGTTAACAGTCTCAGGAAATAAAAGCAACAAAAGAAGTAAAATGAATGCACCAAAAATGACTGGCAAAACTCAGCCAAAATAAATTCCTAAATTAAAACACTCTTGATATTTCGTGGTCGATTAAAGCCAGACTGAACTGAAAAATAAAATTAAGTACAACCATAACTGCCTATTTACAAAGAAAAACAATTTTGGCACTAAAGTTATCTAACTTAAATTGCAAAAGCTGTAATCAGAATTTGTTCAAATGGCTGTTATTTAACCTTTTTTAATATAGTAATCCTCATAATCAAATATTTAAACTGTAAAACTATTATATAAATGTTTTCTTTTAGTGGAGAGACAGTGTTTTAGAAGCAAAAATTTAAATAGCAGTAATTACTGCTTAGCTCACAAATAACTTTTTAAAATCATCACAAATTGTACTACAAATTCTTTCAACTTTGCTAAACATGGTTCCTTGCAGAATTAATAAGCTTCTTTGAAAGAAAAATCATATAAAACGTTCAGGGGGAAAAAAGTCAATATGGCAAAATATCAAAGCAGCATATACTTCAGTGATTTTGTGTTTCCCAGCAGAGATCATGGAAAGATATGTCTTCCAATTCGACAAATGAAACTGACATACTTTACTTGAAGGGGGAAAAAAGGGAGGAGGGAGAATGAAATAGGGTAAGGGAGGAGCATAAAAATTGTGAAACCTTCAAGAAATTCAAGCTCATGCTTTTAGAATTCAGGTCACCCTGCCTTACACAGTTTAAAAGTAGAATTACTTTCAAAGAATACATATTTCCTCAGAGCTATGATACATATTTCCTTTTAATGTATCATATTGCAGCAACAGCTGAAATGAACGTCTAGACATCAAAAACACTTCTTACTCCCACCTACTGCTTTTTTACCTCAGGCATCAAAACTAATGAAACCTATTATCCAGAACATTGAGTTCAGTAACCACATTGGCCACTGCAAATACTGGAGGGGGGAGGGGCACTTTCCAGGGATGGCACTCCCAATTCAGCCATTAAAATTACTGAAAATCAAATTGTGCACCAAACTCCAGAAATACAAACAGATTAAAGCAAGGCACATGAAACAAGAAGATTATTTCCCAGTTAGATTTCAGAGGCAAAATGATAAAGATAATGCAGCTCTGAATCCAGGATTTATAATTTTCCCACCGCCTTTGTGGTCAAACCTTTATCTGCAATATGTAAAGCCCACTAGGATTTTTTTGTTTGTTTTTTTCTTTTTTTAAATTAAATCTACTACCTAGGAATTATGCTTAGCAAACATAATAACATTTATCAATTTATACAGTTGCAATAAATATTTTCAAGATAAATATATGGAGATTTTTTGACGTATCTGCTGTTTCTTTTTCTAAATTGAGGTATAGCTGATTTACAGTGTCTTCTTAAAACTGACATAAAAAAACTGAGTAACAAAGTAGCATAATGCTACATTAACTCTGAAATATAGCACAATACCCATAAAAAATCCAATTACATACAACACTATTGATTGATCACAGTTATGCTGCCATCGATTGCCTTGTAAAATCTATATTTGAAGTCATTAATAACTAAATGGACTGACTTATTACTTATATAAAATTCAACCCACCTAGGGCTCTGATTTCCCTGAATTGTTCATGGATGTCGAATACTTGCTATCACTTAACAAATATATGTTGAAATGAATTTTAACTTTCCCAATGTCAATTAATCAATCAAATAAGAATTTGAGATATAAGGTATATATCAAAATACTCCATTTGTTTCGACCTATTTGCCACTTTACATGATGACGAACATTGACAATATTCATCAGACAGAAGCACAGCTGTAATTCAAAATTTTAACAGTATAATGTCTAACGAAGGAATCTCTAACAGCATGAGTTCTCTGCCAGTTGCAGGATAACCAGAATTTTAATGACGGTTTCTACACACCACTGAAGCAATTGAGACATGACCTAAGTTAGCATTTCAATGGATCACAGGACTCCATGTAAAGCCACTAAACTTTAAATTGAACTAAATTTCTAGATAAATTGAATAAGACCTTCAAAAGACAACTGCTACAGAAAACAGGCTGCCGTGCTACTTTAATAGCTACACAACGAAAAAAAGTCTTGCACAATGGCTGTTACTGACTTCGAAGAACTAAACTTGCCCCCATTTTTACTCTTTTCAAAGATTTTTAAGTAATTATTAATTTTTATCCTTTCAAGCTATTAATATTCTCTTAATTTTATAATACACATAAACAAACAAAGGCCTAGAGGCACAGCCACTGAAATTAACAATTATCTTTGATGCTAGAATAATTATTATTTTCTTTTTTACCTCTTTGTGTATATTAGCGATTTTCTTTAATGAACATGTTACTTTTAAAAAGAGACATCATATCCGAAATAGATTTTTTAAATGTCTACTGTTGTTTATTAAAGAGCCGTATATTAAGAAAAGAAAGAAGCTACATGCTATTAATTACAAGAAAGGTAACATCCTCAGGACAGGAAACACAAGATAAATTAAATTTTGAAAAAGGAAAACCAGACATATGATTCAGTTAGAATATACATTTAATCCATCAATACTGCAAAACGAACATTTTATAAACTTTCTCTAAGACAATGACTTTAATCAAGATGACTCAACTACTGATTTCAACACTGGCAAAACTGAGCAGTTAAAATTAAAAATATTTCCTTCCACTCTTCAGAAACAACCTGATTTGAAACACAGATACACACACACACACTAGACGGCACGAGCGCGCACACCTCCACACACACACACCCACACACACACACCAGACTGCTACTAAAATTTTTAACAGAGCAAGTCTCCAAATTGCCTTTTACACTAAAGCTCAAACAGTTGTCTGTCACTGCTATTACAGTGAGTAATCCTTGCAGCTGTAAGTGTTTGAAAGGCAGCTGTCTCATTGGCATTCTCTCCCCACCCCCACTCATCCAGCATTTCTGTTCTTGCTACAATAATCTTAAAGAGCATTTTACAGGAGGCTTAGCCCTGGCTGAGGGCACTCTACGGCGTGACCGAGAGAACATGGAAACACGATTCATTAGACACGCCTGGAGTGATAACAATGGTGCTGCTTCTTGCTGCCTTTCATTTCGTACATCAGGCTGAGACTAATGCATTCTCACTACACAACAAGCACATTTATAGACAGGAAAAAACTGTAATCACCTTTGATTAAGAGACAGCATATTTTTCCTATATGAGCCGCCAGCCATACTGACAGAGTAATTATTTTTTAACTGACAGGTTAAAATAGCAAATGTAGCAAAAATAACATCTGCCCAAAAGAGACAGAGATGACTACTATAAAGACTTCATACACAAAGGTTTCTTAGACCAGGCTCAGTGCCATATCCTTGAGAACCGACTGGTACCTGGGCTTATATTTAAGCTACACAGTCTATGAGAAATAGAACAGGCCCTTTAAGCAATCTCAAACTATACACCCAATTCTTTACAGGTAAAAATTACAGAATTTCGTTGGTCACTTTATCTGTAATTATTACTGACCTTCTTTCTACTTCTTTCACCACAGGACTACAAAATTCAACAGTATTATTAATCTTCTTCTCATTTTCCATTATACAAAATAATTTATCCTTTTACATAAAATGCTAGCCCAAAACAGAAAATCTGCTTTCTATCCAAACTGTAACAGCAAAGAAAGTGTAATTTTTATTAAAAACAGGGATATAGAATAATTATTTTCTATCACCCAGCATCCTCAATCACTGCACCCAATAAACATTTGAATTATACATATAAAAGAATATAAAAGACCTAATTTAAACTGAAAAAAGTCATAAACCACATTATATTGACAATATGTAAAGTCAATTTTCTTACAGGATTTCTTACTTCTTCACATATCCATACACTTGCAGTCTTTTGTGGGTTCATGCATATATGTTGCTCACTTATGGGGAGCTTGGTAGTTTATTTATTAGCCAGAAATTAAAAGATAATACATTAAACAAAAATATTGGAAAGTATCTTTTCAAGGTTAGCAGACTGCGTAATTAGCATTTTTTAAAAGATGTTTAGTCTCTCTTTTAAGCTTTCTATAATACACCTCTATTTTACACCAAGAATGTGCTACATAACTACCAAAACAATTTGTACATGTGAACATTTGCTAAAACATTAAAGAACCAAAAGTGAGCAAATAATTGAAAAGGTCTGGTTCACTAAACTTTTGAGTTCTAAAAACAGCTTTTTTTAAAAAAAAAAGGTTGTGTACAGCAAATGAGTTTTTGTAAAGCAGTAAAATGTTTAAGTAATGTTTAGCTGCTGGATTATAGGTTTGCTGACCGTGCCTCTACCACACCAAGCTAGAAACTAGGAAATATGCTGTTCATCTTTGATGTGTCTGTAAGAGGACCACTGAACTCTAACATGCATTTAAACACAGTATGCTTTGAAGAGAAGTCTGATATACATCTCAGTATATCAGAATTACATAAGTTTAAAAATTTTATCATCTGCAATAAAATAACATCTACTACAGAAGGTAACAATCATACAATTTCTACTCTACAGGTGCCCAAGTCTCGTCTCTCTTATTTTGGTCTCTCTTATTTAATTATTTTTTAAAAATCAGTATAAATGAATTCTTCCTTTAATAAATAACCTGCTGTTTTACATATAAATTTCCATTATATTAATCTGGCTCTTAGAAGGATCTCAAATCATTATTTTTCACTTTTAAAAGCAGGACCGTGTAAGTCTTTCCTGAAGTCTTCAAAGTTAGTTTATGCATTAAAAACAATTTTTAAACAACCTATTAGAAAGCATTAAAAGGGTCCCCAAAACTTTAAATTGAAACATATACAGAAAGATGTTGCCTTTTCCCAAAACTTTTAACAAACTTTTAAACAGTTTCCAACTCATAAGCAAAAAATTTATAGATGATCTAAGCACTCCAACAGAGCCAACATTCTACTTCATGAAGGTGTTTCAACACTACAAGATTCCTTTGCAGTAACAAGATTTAATTAGGAAAACTTGCAAGCGCTTTGGGAAATGAAGATCAGTTATTTACCCAGCGGTGTGAGTGAGTTCAATCCTATTTTCTTTCTAAACTTGGCCAGAATGGCATTTTGATTGGAGGGTGAGGCAAGCCCGTGATTTTGGATCGGGCACAATCTAGAGCTGGGAAGGGCTGAGTAGGTTCAGTAACACACGAGGCAGTGGTTTAGTCCCTGTGATCCTGGGAGGACACTGGCCCACGGAAAAGCCCCAACAAGTCTCTAGTCTTTTCCATCTCCACATTAAAAGTAGTACAGCTAGAGTTTTATACAGATATAAATAACAGAGTTCTGTTACCGAGGATCCATTTGAAAACATAAATAAGTACAAAGAGTTTGCAAAGAGGACAGAACTTGCAAACCACTGGAAAAGGAAACGGAGTAAACAGGACCAGAAACCCACAGAGGCTACTCTCCAGCACTACACTCTCCGGCACCTCAGCTTTCTTCACACTTCTCTGCACTCTTTTTGAGTGTTTCCAGCCCTCCAACTCCATGATTCTAAGGATGAGTGCTAGCATATGAGGAAGCCTGCCAAGACAAAGTGTGAGGGTTTCAAATACAGAGCAAAGTCCTACCCAAAATCACAAAACCCAGTATGCAACTCAACACTAAAGTTAGGCATTACTGGTTAACACACTATACAGGCTAGCCTTAGAATTTATCCACCAGTTAGGCTTTTCACAGGGCAGAAAAAAAGTATGTTTCTTTCAAATTATTAACTTATAGATGGCCTTTCTGCAAACACAGTATTAATATTTACTTTGTCAATTGGTGTTTGTCCATGATGAATCTCCTTTCCAGGTTTTAAAACCTGCTATTATAAAGTACAATTAAAAGTTACCATAATGAGCATTTATCACTGAAGGGAAAAGAAGAGAGTTTTGATAATGAAAAACAAACTCAAAAAGCTTCCGGAGTGCTGGTAAAATTTCCCAGGAGCTATATATTGGACGTCTTTGTAGAATAATTCATTTATTTTGAATGTAATTCTCTATCATAGCTCACAGTTTTAAAGTATGCATTCAACTATGCTCCTAAAACATAAATATATATATATGGAATAATATAAGATTAAAATTTAATTGCATATATACTATAATGACAACTTTTAAGAATGCATGTCCAAATATCTTAAAATGGAATAAAAAAACATAGTCATTGCTATAAATTTTAAATTTAAGTACACGCTTGCAGGCATGCTCAGTTGCATCCAACTCTTTGTGACCCCAACCAGGCTCCTCTGTTCATGGGATTTCCCAGGCAAGAAACAGTACTGGAGCGGGTTGCCATTTTCTACTCCAGGGGATCTTCCCAGGCCAGGATCCAACCCAAGTCTCTCATGTGTCCTACGGTGGCAGACAGATTCTTTACCACTGCGCCACCTGGGAAGCCCAAGTGCATGGATACGCTCCTTAAAATAAAAGTAAATATCTTAACTAAAGTATGCATATATTCAAAGGTAATATTCCTAAAGGGCTTAGCAAATCAATTATTTATCAGATAATGAAGAAAATAGCCTAAAAATAGAATGCAGTAAATACAAAACAGATATCATCTGGACAAAACATAAGCTAACACTTTGTTGGGCTTCCCAGGTGGCACTAGTGGTAAAGACCCCACCTGCCAACGCAGGAGACCTAAGAGAATGGGGTTCTATCCCTGGGTCACGAAGATCCCCTGGAGGAAGGCATGGCATAAACTCTGTGAAGTACGTATATTGCTGTTACATTTCCTGTACAATGCAGCTTCATCAAGAAGCAAAAACTTCTAAACCACTCTCATTGTTTTCACCCTTGGTATTCTAAGCCCATTTTTCGTGATAAAGCCAAGGTGATCTTTCCAAAACTTAAATCACACCATTGCATTCTTCTGTTTCAAGCTCTACTCCAATGGCTTCACATGACATTAATAATCTATTTAAGCTCATTACCACAGCCTACAAAGGTCCATCTGATCTCATCTCTAACTATCTCTTTCATCTCCCATGAGCTTACCAGTTTCAAGAGTACTGACTTTCTGTTTCTGCAACAAGTGAGCTTGGAGGTTTTTGCCCTTACTTTCCCCTGGGACTGCATGGCTGGCTGGGTTCAGATCTCAAATCTCAACCCAAAATGTCATTTCCTCCCAGAAGCTTTTTGCTAAATAACCCCCTTTCCTAAAGTATCCCTATCCTTTCCTAGTCACTCACTTTTTCACCATTTGCATTGTAACACATGATCATATGAAATTATTCATTCATTTACTGTCTTTTATCCACACAGAAAAACGCCACTTCCAAAATGCACAAGGGCAATGTCAATACTTGTGTACTTAAATGATATCATACACTGTGATCTCAAAAAAACCAAAACATTCAGAACTTCTCTGGCGGTACAGTGGATAAGAATCCGCCTGCTGATGCAGGAACACAGGTTCGATCCCCAGTCCGGGAAGATCCCACATGCTGCCAAGTAACTAAGTCCATGGGCCACAACTATTGAGACTGTGCCCTACAGCCCACAAGCCCCAACTTCTAAGCCTGCACACCCCAACTACTGAAGCTTGAGCACCGAGAACGTATGCTCTCCAACAAGCCACCACAATGAGAAGCCCTCACACTTCAACAAGAGTAGCCCCTGCTCACTTCAACTAGAAAAAGCCTACGCTAAGCAACAAAGAGCCACCCCAGCCTAAAGTAAACAAATAAATAAAATTATTTTAAAAATAAAAACATTCAAAGTGGAACAAAAGGCAACCCATCACCCAAAGACAATTTAATGTCACTCAGTTTTTCAGACAAGGGAATTATATACAATATGGTAGCATGGTATAGCATGAATCTAAGGTTTTTAACACCGTGCATAACAGACACTTCCATAGAACACTTATCTTTATTTCTACTGATGATTTAAGGCAAGTTGTACACATTCTCAGAGTTGTGATTTTATGCAGTTTCCATGGAAACCAAATAGGGTCATAATTAAAGCACAAAAACATTTCTAAAGAAACAAGTATAAATGAAAGATGTGATGCAAATAAGATCTTATATGAACCCATGATCATTAACAAGATCAGAATGACTAACGAGAAGGATTCTTGAGGGGAAAAATCAATTAAGTTAAATTAAAATGCTTTAAAATAATGGCAATAAACTATCACAATTTAAAGCAGTTCATGTAAGGATGTGAGCCTATACGTTTTTTGTGTTAAAATCAGATAACTCTAAGTTATAAAACTTCTATCGCAATAAGAAACATTTAGAAACAAAATTAACTCATCATCTTTCCTCAGTATAACTGATGCTAGTAATCAACTATAGATGGTTGCTATTAGTATTATTATTATTAATAAGAACTCATCACTATAAATTTATAATGTCCTCTAATTTCTGACAATCAGTCATATTCATCAAATTTAGAAAATAAAGTTACACATTTAGCAACCTTAAACTCACATTCTATGTTGTTATAACTATATATAACCATGCTACTTGTTTCAGTCTATAAGGTATGAGCCAAAAGTCTCTCTACAGTTATCTGAAGCCACATCTGTAAAGGCCACAGGAACTTTTTTTTTTGGGGGGGGGGGGGGAGACGAAGGAATGCAAAAATATTTTGGGGAGGGGGTATAAAAATACTGTATAATCCATTTCTATGTGAGTTTTGGCAATATTATATGGTTTTCTGAAGTTACCTTCAGTAGCATTATTCTCAACTTACCTCTGGCTTATTCATGGACGCCAAATTTTGTGATTCTCAAACAAAATTCTAACTAAATTTTTAAGTATAACTTAATCACTTTACCAATAGTAAATTCTCAATTTGAGAGATGATATTTAAAAGATTTCTTTTATCTATTTGAAGATAACTCAAATATTATAGTTTTAGCTAGTTATTGAAAATCCCATTTTCCGCAGAGATGTTTACAAATGAAGGTACACAGAGAAGAAACTGAAACACAATGGCTCTTTTAAATTGACTAGACAACTATTCACTGTTCACATTCATTTTGTATCTTGCAGTCTGGAAAAACTAAGGTTCCTTTTAACTTTCAATTAGTCATATGCTTTCCTGTTTAATTTTTTTCTCTGACCATTTTGCCCTTTTGAAGGTGAACTCAAATTAAGTCAAAAACATGTAATACACGACAGTAATTTGGAAGTGGATTTCTGCCTCCCAAAACCAGACATTATGCCTTGCCAAGGGAAAAACTGTATAAATAAGACTATTCACAAGATAGGAAGCATAAGTACATGCCCATTTACCTTCAGGGTAGTCACTGAAACTTCAAAGCACCATGAAAGGCAGCATCAATGCTTTTGTCTAAAAGATCTCAGAAAATGTAAGTGATCTTGGTTTCATAAATATCTAAGACTTTCCAGGAAACAAATAGGTTTCTTAAATTCACAAGAAACTGCCTAAACATCTCTTATTAGCAATGAAAGTCACAACCTCTTTCCTTGAAGGTGATCATACTTATATAGTTTAAGAAAAAAAAATTTGGGGGGCCACAATGGAATAACATAAAAATGTTTTACACTTGCTTTACTTTAGTTCAGGTTAAAAACAACTATTTTAAAAATAAAACTCCAGATTGTGCAGTTTCAATTTTCCACTGCTCATTTTCTATGACAATCTGACCAAGAATTTCCCTGGTGAGGAAAGAAGATGATATCTGAAACCTTATTTTCAGAAAAATATCTGATTACATATCCAGTTTTTTCTGAAAACACTAATGAAAAGGTAATGATATAATAAACTGAAAGCTGGTTTTAGAAATGAGCAAGTGAAGCTCATCTAAAGGCCAGAAAGGACTTTCTGGAAAGAATGATAAGCATCTTGGAATCTCACTACTCTCACACACTGAGCTCCAATCTGCAGCCATTTCCCTCTGAGCCAATGCACTTGATGGGTGTGATAACAGATGGATCACTATATCTGCCAACTTCCTGTGATGTACTGTATGGGGACTGATAATTTAGTGACTACAGAAGTCCTACAACAGACAATGCAAGCAATCCTGGCATTCGGTAAGTAGCTGCATACAGTCCTTTGACAGTCTGTAGGTGTTGAATATATGCAGATCATTGTACAATGTAAGCTCTCTGCAAGTATCTATGCCATCTTAAAAAAAGGAAGAAATTAAACACTGGGCAAGCTAAGAACTAAATAGAACAAACAGGAAAGAACAAATATACTTAAAGTAACAAAAAATATGAAAACCATATATTGCTCAAAAAGCTATTAGAGCCTCATGACCAGGTTAACCAGAAATATATGTATACACATTGTGGGCCTAATTTTCAGGTTTCACAACCAGAGTGATATTGAAGTTTGTGTGAAATAATTCCTTGCTGTAGGGGGCTGTCTTGTGCATTATCCCTGGTTAATGGATGCTTAGCATCATCCCTAGCCTCTACCCAGTAGATGGCAACAGCACCCTACCCTCCAGTGGTGACAACCAAAAATGTATCTAAACACCGCTAAATGTCCCCTGGGGGACAACACCACCACCACGTTGAAAAGACAGTCTAGAACTGCACTCTTTCAATTCTAATGTTTACTTTGGAGTGGAGGGAGAGAATATAAGGAAAGCGGAGTGTTTATTCATGGAAAGCATACACAAAATACTCAAACATAATCTATATAGTGTGGATCAGCTAAGCACATATTACTATGAAGAGGAAAGGCCAGCTAGAGATTTGGTGGCTAAATTGTTCACCAGGTTACGGAGGGAAATGAAAAGGCAGCTTCCATTAACAAGCATGAGAAGTGTATTCTCTCTGCAAAACAGGAAGAAAATCATAGCTCTGCTACAACACTATATAAAAATGATACTGACAGTACTTTTGTCACAAATTCTCCTCAAATAAATTCTTCATTATGTCAGGCACCGATTTACAGAATTGTCAACTTTAACAGATGCTCAGAGATGAAACTCTCCAGGTTTCACGTTCTGGTTAAAAAAGTCGTATCTGTGCATACACATATAAATATGTGTGCATGTATATAGTCAAAATCCAAGTGTAGACACATTTGAAAAACATGGGTATTGAATTCAGTATGACCATCTTATTTTACTTGCACATCTCTGGAACCTGCCAAACGTACTCAAGTTATTTGGGAGAGGATTAGTTTGTCATTTTTGCAGCACCTCTAAAGTAATGCTATTCTCTAAGTCTATAGCACAAAATTTCTTTTAAAATATTATTTTACGATACTACACAATATTAGCACCTATAATCAAATTAAGGATGCTATTTGCACAAGGAAATGCAGTTTTCTTTCTCATTTTCTGTCTGCCTACTGTTTCTGCAGTTTCACTACTGAGCAAAAAAGGAGGACTAAAAGCAGGGGTGGGGTGGAGGGATGATGAGAGGAACAGACTAACCAGGGGAAATGAACTCAACATTACTTACTACACAGTTGCAATTCTTTGATTAGGAATGAATTTTTGAAACTAGAGATTTTTGAAAATGATGAGTAAGCTGGATTTACTAATGATAATATTGTCACAAAAGGAAAACTCCTTGGTAATTTGAAAGGAGGACAGGAGTGAAGGGGCAACTTTTCCCTCAACAAGCAGAGGCCATTACCAATAAAGAACAAAACCAGATTGGTTTCTGGCAGGTCACTATGCAAGCAGTCTTTAGCTTCCAATTCTTGAAGGGCATCCATAAAACATAGCACTTTACCCTGGAACACTCACCCTGCCAGTCAGCACTGCCTGAAAGTCCAACCCTCGGCTTCCCTCTACAAATGCAAAGGCTCAATCTAAGAGTAGAAACAGGAATTCCTAACAATGTGGGAAATGCATAAGCATGGAGAAGCGCTTGATCCAGGATGACTACAGACCAAGCTGGTAGTGCAAATCACGCTCCGCTCAAAACTGGCTCCAAGACCATATGACCCTCAGATACAGACAGACAGGCCCTCAACACCACAGCTCACCCAGCCAGATACCATCTGTTCTCCAAAGATGGCTGACACAACATATTCCATCCTGTGCTGTGCTTAGTCACTCAGCCATGTTCAACTCTTTGCAACCCATGGACTGGTAGCCCACCAGGCTACTCTGTCCTTGGAGATGGTCCAGGCAAGAATACTGGAGTGGGTTGCCATGCCTTCCTCCAGGGGATCTTCCCAACCCAGGAATCGAACCCAGGTCTCCCACACTGTAGGTGGATTCTTTACCAGCTGAGCTGTTCTTCTTACATTGTGACACTGTCACTCTTCTCATCAAGTAATAGGGATTATGTCACCTCCCCTGAATCTAGATGACTCTCTGTGAGGGCCTCAACACACAAAATTTGGCCAGAGTGACACTATGCTAGTCTCCGGGTTCAAAGCTTCAAAAACTGGCAGTGTCCATGTCCTGCCTCTTGGCATGCTCATTTTTAGAATCCAACCACCTTGCTGTGTGTGGAAACCCAGTTCACATGGAGAAGCCACAGGTGGTTGTTCTGGCTATCTTGGCTGAAGTTCTAGCCAATAGCCAGCACCAGCCACTGACTATGTAAGTAAAGATATCCCCAAGAATATCAGGTCCTTGCCACAGAGTCACTTTCAGTCTTGGAGTCATACCAGGAGTCCTCAGACATCCCGGAGCACAACTAGTAGCCCCTATTATGTCTGGACTTCTGAGCCATAGAGTCAACGGGCATAAAAAAAATAGCTGGGTTGGGCTTTTTTGTATTTTTCTTTTTTTTTGGCCAGTAAATAATTTATCCAGTGCAATCAGTATCCTAGGCAGAGTAGATTCAGTACTTCATTCACAAAAACAAAGATCTTACAGTACTCACCCTAGTCTTGCTATGTAACACGATCTGGATGATTTATTGCTGGGTGACAAATCATTAAGGTAGCATACTGACAGTGAAAATATTAAATTTTAAAGATACTGATTTCATTACCAAGCACAATATAAACAAAGATTAGAGATTCAGTGAGATGAAAGGAAATTTGTAATTTACAGCATTACATATTAATATAGGACATTTTTATGAGAAATATTTTGATGTAATGGAACACTGGGATGGTATTCAGACAGATGAGTAAAGACACAGCCAGGCAATTCTAGCACCCAGCCATCCAGGTGTTCCAGTTCTCCCAGCTGAGGACCCAGACACCATGACTCAGAGGTAAAACAGATTTACTATATGCCCTGCCCAAATTATTGATCTAAAGAGTCTGTGAGCATTTTAAAATTTAAAAAAAAAAAAAAAAGGTTATCATTTACACCACCAAGTAGAGGGTGGTTTGTTATGCAGCAGCAGATAACTGGAGCAAATGATAAGGGGAAGCCCACTACAAGGAGGTAGCAAGGTGGCATTTGTTATGAGAAACAAATGCTATCAGGCAGTTAGGCTAATGAGGATGTTAAGAAACAGCTGTCCCAAAAGGGAGAACGAGTATTAAGTCCTAAAGCAGGAAGGAACCTGGAGGCATGAGAGACGTCATACACGTGGCAAAGGCCAGATGACACAGGGTTTTGTATGCCTTGATGAGTTATTCAGAAATTATCTTCAGGGTACAAGGAAGTCACTGTAATGCTTTAGGTAGGACATTCTTTCAAAGATCCCTTTGGCTGCTGTGTTTCCGGATGTTAAATATGGAAACTAAACACTATGATTCCTTTAGGTCTACCATGCATACACTCGGTGTGTCTCAAAACTGGGTCTCTAGAAAACCCTTAACTCTTTACAAAATTAAATAATCTTTTAAAATTAATGTTTATTTGGGTCAACTGAATGCCACCACACAATTTCTGTGTGCCTGCATTTACACCTGTAATTCCTCCATTGAGGTCTAATGAGAAAAGTGTAAGACTTAGTCTATGTGCATATATACATTCACATAGAAATGTGCTGGATATACTCACACCACATGAGGGCCTAATGAAGTTCCAGTAAACTGTGCAAAGGAAAGTTTTACACGAGTTCCAACAGGAGGAAATGGTGGAAGAACCGAGTCATCACACCATTCACAAAGTAGGCAAGCCAAAATTAACAGACCTCTTTCAAAACAGACAGCACCACACTCTTACAGAAAGTTATATTCAAGTAAACATCAGTAGCATAAAATGCTATGTTGCTACTCTGTATTTTTACTGGTCATATAGTTTTGATGGTTACATTTAACCCGTAAAATTTTTACAGTTTAAAGTTTAATAATTATATATGCTATAAGTATAAGGCATTTATTTTTGAATTAGCCACGTTGTCTCTAGAATCATAATAAAATGCTGCCATACATAATATACGAATATATTATACATCTGTGACTTCACATCATTCACATGTTATATGTTCATTTTCATCAACATTTTATTTTCCTGAGTAAACTTAAGATCCCAGCTGACCTATGTCAATTATTTTAAGTTAGCATGAACAGAAGGCAATTGAGGTAAATCAACAGCAAATAACCAAGTTATTTTGAAATAATTCTGTTTTAAGAAAATAGTCTTCTCCTTCCAATTTGTCTTTACTTGACTAAATATTTTTCATTCTTCAAAGTCTAATTCAAGTACCACCTCTCTGTATAAACATTCCAGACCACTCCAGCACAAATACTTTTCAGTACCTCTAAACTCCCACATAATGTCTACACCATACCTAGGCATGCTTCCTAACACTGTTAGTTATTCCATGCATTTCTGTCGCTGTTGCTATAGGTGCTATGATGATGATGACAATGGGAGCAGCTATCATTCACTAAGTGATAATTTACATTCCAGGCACAAAATTCACTCCGTGGTAATCTCCATCTTACAGATAAGGAAACTGAGGTAACAGTAATTATGTAATTTTCTCAAGGCCACAAGAACTAATGAAGGAATCAGAATTCAAAAATTCTGACTTGATTAACCACGGTTTATCAAAGCATAGGCCTTTGAAATATCAGAGTCATAGGAGTGTGTGTTTTAGAAATTCTCAGGTACTCCAAATTACACTAACGTCTCAGGGAAATGGTCTTGAGAATCAAGTAACAAGCTTCCCAAGTAGATTCTTACATATGTTGAAGATTAAGAAACACAATGCACCCAAATAGCACTGGGTGCCTCCATTTAGACTATTTTTTGAGGCTACCAACAATCTGAAATAGCTCTCCTTTGAGTAAAGAACACAGACAAGAGTAAGCCATTAAATTTTATAGCTGTTAAAATCTAAAAAGATCTAATTACAAAAGACACAATTGCAATTATTAAATTTTATAAAACATAATCCCCATTCTATAGGTATGTATAGCCTACACTTGGAAAACTAATAATTTTCATGGTTTTCAAGTATTTTTTTTAAACATAAAGGAGTTTGCTGGTGTTGTTCGTATAAAGCCTGGTAGAGTTGAGTTCAGGATAGAGAATGGATGGCAATGACATAGAAGGCTGACACGGAAAAGACTATAAAGAAAGGGAAAGAACCAAAGATTCCTTGAGTGGTTCCTGTTGTCTGTCAACCCCCTATTCTGCAGGAAAAGCAAAGGCCAAGCTAGAATGCTCCCATAGCTACAGTGTCTTTTCAGAATTTTATGACTCAGTGAGGTGGTTGCTGAGTTAAACTACTGTCTTCCTATACCAGAGATCTGTCTTTGTCCATCAGGATGGATCTGGGGAAGGTCAACTTACACATGTCTGACCTTGGTCAAGTCGTATATCTTCAAAATACATCTGCAATATTGTGACCTATCAGAAAGATGTGAAAGGTGTGAAATTTTTATTCTATAGTATTTCCTTCATCCTGTTTTGTTTAACCAATGATCTAAGGCACTACAGTTCAAGGTGTCTTAAGACAACTAAAATCTCTGCCTTAGGATGTTTTATTACACAAGAAAAGAGGAAAGAACCAATATTTTCAAATCAAACTACCCTTAAATGCCTACTTTTTATTAGTAACTACTGAAAATCAGAGCAATTAATACATTTGATGGATGGAGGACACCACAAAACCATAATATAGTTGAAAAATATTTCTGATTCTCTGAATCTACCATTGCCACCTTAGTGTTAACAAAGAGGTCGAGAAATGAGCAGGCTACAGATGACAAACTGAGCTTTCGATATGCCAACCTCTCATGCTGTTTAACCAAGGGCCTTTGAACCAAGAAGATCATAGAGCATATTTCTAAAATTTTAACCCAGCCAACATTTCAAAGTTTGAAAACCAGGAACTTTATATAGTATCCTATGTTTTACCTATTTTATCTATTACATAAACTAAAAGATAAATCACACGGTGATTCAATGATGGATTGGTGAAAACTTGCTAGGTTTTCCAAACTACACTCAGCAAGAAACAATGAATCATAATACAGATTCTTTTTTCAAATAAAGACATCACAATATCTAGAGAAAACACTGATTTTCAGCAGTCAGTATAATAATTCCACCAGGGGGTCCTAGTCCATAAGTGAAATAGTTTGTCATATAAAGTCAAACCTAAAATTCTTATACCTATCCATTTTTTTTAAAAGAAAAGATAAATGACTCTCCTACAAGTTACCATAATGTGTTCTTTTTTTAAAATATCTTTCCAATCTGGTTTTAAACTCCTTAAGGGTAGAGATGTGTCTTTTATCTCCTTTGTTTCATAGAGTAGGTAGGACAAGGTAATATGTGCTTGCTGAGTATTTACTAGATGAATAGATGGATGTGAACTGTTCCAGTTTCCAAGGCAGATAGGACATTTATAACAATTTTAAGTGTACTTTCTTTTTATAACTTGCCTAGGATCAAAATTATCTGAAAAGGAAAAATTGCATAAAGTGAGCAAAAAGCATATCCTCCTTTTTTTCCCCAGCATACTCTACCCTCCTCATCTCACTTTATCTTCCTCCAGAGCACTTAACCACCATCTGACATGCTATATATTTATGTGTGTATATTGCCTGATTCCTATCCCATCTCCTACTAGAATGTAAGCTTAATGAAAGCAAAGATTTCTATGCTTCGTTTCAAAGCTATATCCCCAGGGCTCAGAACATTCCCTGGTTTACTGTAAACATTCAATAAGTATCTGTCAAATCCATCTTCAGAGTTCCTTAATGGCGAATGAACTCTTTTTGTTTCTTCCACCAGCATCTTTAAAGCTCTGATTTGATACTAACAAATGAGTAAGTCTTATGGATATGCTATATGCATGTAAACAAAAATTATTTCATCCCTTATGAAATACTGCTATCTAGGAGGTACCTGAAGAAAGGCATATTTAAGACAGCAAGCCATCACATACTCATTTAATCACAAAAAAAGGATCCAGAAAAGCAGACAATTACTAAAATTGGTGTAAGACCATAGCCTTCAATAACAATTGGTCATCCCTCATGTTAAACATCTCTCATGCAGCAGCAAAAGCCTGATTCAGCCCTGACTTGAAAACTATCACAGAACCAATACTATTCCTGTAACTTCTTAAATTATTTCAGTGGGGGGGGGGGGGCCGCCGCGGTTCTAACTAACATTATTACTAAGCAGCAAGAAAAATGGCAAAAATGACATAATAATATTCTATCTAATTACATTTTAAATGTCTACTCGCGATGCTTGACTGTTAAGGTACTACAGATACTACAAGGTCTGTTTCCTTCAATCACGAATTATTTCATTATTTGCTTACTCAAAAGAACAAAAAACAGTCTCTTCCCTGTCCAACAGAACATAATAATCATGAGTACAGAGAGATTACAGGGCTGAGCACAACAAATAAATATTTGTTCAACTGAATTCAATACAGAGATCAAGATGCCAATAAAACTAATCTTCAATCTACAGCCTTATTTCCAGAGAATTCAATTATCATATTAAAGATCCATACCAGGAACTTAACAGGAAAGCAATGAAGTAAGCCTCAATTAATCTGTTAACATTCTGTTTCAAACCAATATTAAAGCTATGCCTAACCAGTTATTTTAATTACATAAATGAAGGGCTATAAACATTAGGTGGCAGCAGCAGTACACTGTACCTAATCCTGAACTGATCTTTTTATATCCTCATATATCAAAACCTGATCCATAAATGGGGCGACACAAATAGACTCACAGATAAAATGTGCACAAGGAACTGAAAACACAATAACAAAACATAGTATCTCTTAGTATCTAGATTCCTCAAATTATTCTTTAATACAATAATTGAGCAATTTCAAAAAGCATTGGCAATTTCCTATAAACATACTTAAATTTTTGTTTTATATTGGTTCTCTCAAAATCTACATCCAAGCAGCCGACTCCTACCTTCAAAACTGCATGTACAATATGACCACTTATCACCATACGAATCAAATCCAAGCCACCAATCAGCATTCACCTAGATCATTACAACCACTTCCCTGCCTCCGCGCTGTCCCTCCCCACCCCAGCCCCAACCAATCTGCTCTCCACAGGGTAGCTAGAGAAATCCTTTAGAAGTCACCTCATGCCTCTGCTCAGAACCCTTCAATGGCTTCCCAACTCAGAGGAAAGCTCTACATGGTCTTCAATACACTTTGTGAATGCACCCCACCCCCATGCACACCCTACCCCAACTTCACCCCCACTACTCTTCAGGCTCACTCCACTCCAGCCACACTCATCCTTCATCAGGTCAACAAGCACTCTCCACCTCGAGAGCCTTTGCATTTACTCTTCTCTCTCCCTGGTATGCTCTTCTGACAGTCATCCCCAGTTTTTCCCACTCGTCTCAGTCAGATGCCACTGTAATCAGTGAGACTTTCTACTGATCACTCTATTTAAAATAGCAACTATGTTTCTTACTGCTTCACTTTTCTCCCTGACACTAATCAGCATCTGACACACTTTATATTTTGTGTTCCTTTACTGTCTCCTCTAGAAATTGAAAGCCACAACAATCAACATTTCAGTATGTTTCCTTCACTGTTTGGTCCAGAGTTGTAAACAGTACCAGGTAAGTTAGTAGTGGCAGTCAACTATTTTCAGTAATGACTCCTGTTGTCAAACAAGCTTATAGCAATAATTTTACAGCTGGTTCTTACTTAAGACATAAGACTGCCTGAAAAGTTCAAGAGTACTATTGGTTTATTTACTATTTTTAAGTTCAAGTATGCATAATTGGAGTATGTGTATGTATAAAAATGAAGTGATACTTTTTAAATACGTACATTTTTAAAGCAATAAGAACTTGAGTCAAATGTGTTGCAGTGACCTAATGTTGGAATTATATTTTTATGTTAATATTTTCTTTAAAATACAATATACTGAAAAGTTCAAATTATATATATTTTTAAAATAACTATTTTTAGTGTCTTCAAATATTAAGAACTGCATGTAGCCATGTTCTTCCACTCAAATCAAACAGGTGAATTCAAAATTGCCTGTTACATTTTTAATCTTATCTACTGACAAGCTTTGTGGCTTCAGGCTCTGCTGGTTTCAGAGAGAGAAAGAATTACAGGTTTGCTCTCCACTAAATGACTCTATAATCGGTGCTGATTGCTTAATTTTGAACTACATCAGTAGCTAACCACTGGTTATGAAATGCCTGGATCTAGTTTATTTTCTTTACTGTTTACATTCTGTAGAATAAACATTTGAGCAAGAGATGGAAATACTAAAGAACCTCAAGGAATTTTCTTTATACCTATCATATACCTTTAAAATTCTCACATGCCCTTTGTTAGGATGATCAGTATTACAGCCAACCTCTTAAAAAGTGACTTTGAAAGCATCTCAACACATACGTGAATCTCCACTGTCACTTATTAATTCTAATACGTGGCAGGGCTTTTTTCACATAGCATACTTGTACATGTTCCAAAGAAAAGGTTACAAAATTGCCCAGAAAAGGTTCTTGTTTTTGTTTTGCTTTGTTGCTGTGCAGAGTAGGGAAGCAGGAGAGGAATGATAACACAGTATGAAAAGAAATCAGGAATTTAACAAATGTGGAATACTTTCTTCTTTCTGTGTAAAACTAGAGGTTATATGCTCCTATGCCATAACAATGTATGCAGAAAATTATTGTGCCACAGTTTACACACATAACAAATAAAATGCAACACAAAATTATTTCTTGGTCATAAATTAGCTAAAAAGAAACAAAGATAACCAGAGCCATGGGAATTTAGGTATACCCATGACTACTTGAATGTTGGCTTAGAAAGATCTCAATTAATTACAAATAGGTTGTGTTCCAAAATTTAATTTGTAAATTCACTAACCTGGAATTCAAAACTTTGTTCTCTCATAAGAACAGTGTTAAATATAGCAGTTAGGTTCCCAGTTTGTCCGTAACAGCTGACACTACCTTAATTTACACTTCCTCTAAAGAGTTAATTCACCTCCATTACTCTTATCTGGGACCCCTTTCTTCTAAAAGGTTTTAATTGTGCATTAATTGACTTTTGTAGTCTAAGCTAGACATCACCACTTTATATGCTTTCTATATATTCCTATGAAAACAAGAAAACTACAGACCAAGGCAAAAAAATGAAAAAAGAGTGACTGAGAATACTTTCTGTCCTTCATTTCTCTGGAAAGGGCTAGACCCTGATAAGTTTGTTCGCCTTCATCAACAGGATAGATTAACGTTACAAATCCTAAACCATGTAAAATGAGTACACAAAACCTGTTTTCAAGCAAAAAGAAAATCACAGTAATTTCTACTTTTATAAAATCAGGTTATTGATTGGCTAAAAGAGACCACACACACACATACCTCCTCAAAATTCCCAATTATTTAGCCAATGCTATAGAACTTAATAAAAGCCAGGTGGTTAGACAGAACCACAGAATAGGCACATATGCAGGTTATCTTCGCTTTGGCTTTTCCTCTACCCCTGGGTTCCACATGCCACACACTAGCAAGAATCCTGACTGGACTGAAAAATTCTTGCTATTCCACTTTCCCAAAGGCTTAACTTACATTTGGAAGTACTCACACCATGACTCCACGTAAAGTAATGCTTGAAAATCAGCATTCTTCATTCCTAAGTCAAACTTAGCAGCAACAGGGCCACATCCTCATCTAGGGTAGGGAAGCAAAGTTGCTGCCCAAGCATTCCCCCCAATTCCCCTATCTCCTGCTGTCCTGAAGGGCTTGCCTGGTGGCTCAGGTGGTAAAGAATCTGCCTGCAATGCAGGAGACCTGGGTTCTATCCCTGGGTCAGGAAGATCCCCTGGAGAAGGGAATGGCAAACCACTGCAGCATTCTTGCCTGGAAAATTCCATGGACAGATGAGCCTGGTGGGCTACAATCCATAGTGTCACAAAGAGTTGGACGCGACTGAGTGACTTTCACTCACTCCATTGTCCTGAAGAGGTTGGCTCCCCTACTGTCCAATTCTAAGTAAGGCAGATTTCAGATACCTTTTCTGAAATTCTGGGTGATTCTGACTTAGATCTGAGGATCTCTGTCCCAAATCTACTCTTCAATTAAAAAAGAAAAAAAAATGTTGTTTTTTTTTTTCCTTTAATGAGAGAGCATACCCCAAAACATGGAACTTTGGCTCAAAGCAGTCTCAATATAAATTCTTTATACTAAAAATCAATTTGGCTAATATAACTAATAGCTCACCTACTGAACTTTTCATTATGAATTCATAGCCACTATGAATGGATGTTCTCTAAAACTCCAACTACTTCATGGAGAGACTTTTTAAGGATTCAGTTCAGTTCAGTCGCTCAGTCGTGTCCGACTTTTTGAAACCCCATGAACCGCAGCACGCCAGGCCTCCCTGTCCATCAGCAACTCCCGGAGTTCACCCAAATCCGTGTCCATCCATCCAGTGATGCCATTGAACCATCTCATCCTCTGGCATCCCCTTCTCCACCTGCCCTCAATCTTTTCCAGCATCAGGGTCTTACTGAGATAATATCTAAAAGTACCTAAAACTGTCTCCAGCAGAGGGTAAATGTTCCATAAAAGATTATGGCAGTCTGTGCACGTAAGCAGTCTGACTGCTAGAGCTAACACATTCAACAGATTTAATTATTTGCTACCTAATAATCAACATCTATGCTACACTGCTTTCAAGCAGCAATTCATGGCATTGCCACAGCATTTCTGCCGTATGGTTGTTCCACTTAACTCACCCCATACCACTTACAAAGGTAATTACATGTGTCTATGTGCCTAACAAAACAGCAGTGCAGGGCACAAGATTGTTGTCAGTATACTAACTTCATATTATGATCCCATTACCTTCACATGGCCATTTAAATAAAACTGGCTTATCAAAATTATCCTCTTCAGATCAATAAATTATTGGTGTGGTTTTTTTTCTTTCCATAAGATGGCTCTAGTAGTGTTTAGCTCTCTAAAATCATTCGAAACAATTGCTGGATTGTATTGTGACAGCTGTCATATATAAGTGTGTGTTTTAAAAAAAAAAAAAAACTTTTCAAAACTGGGGAATTTTTGTGTTGAAAATTTTGTGAATTTTCTTATGAAAGATGAAAAAAGCAATATTTTGGCATATTATGCTTTATTACTCCAAGAAAGGTAAAAAGGCAACTGAAATGCAAAAAAGATTTGGGCAGTGTATGGAGAAGGTGTTGTGACTGATTGAATGTGTCAAATGTAGTTTGCAAAGTTTCATGCTGGAGGTTTCTCACTGGACAATGCTCCATGAACATGTAGATCAGTTGATGTTGATAGTGACCAAATCAAGACATTAATTGAGAACAATCAACTTTATACCATGTGGGAGATAGCCAACATACTCAAACTATCCAAATAAAGCACTGGAAATCATTTGCCCCAGTTCGGTTATGCTATTCATGTTCATATTTGGGTTCCAAATAAGTTGAACAAAAAAAATCTTGACTATATTTCTACATGTCATTCTTTATTGAAACATAACAAAAACGTTCCATTTTTTAAATAAATTGTGATGGGCAATGAAAAGGGGATACTGTACAATAATGTGAAATGGAAGAGATTGTGGGGCAAGCAAAATAAAACACCACCAACCACACCAAAAGCTGGTCTTCATCCAAAGAAGGTGAAGTTGTGTAGATGGCGGGATTGGAAGGGAGTCCTCTACTATGAGCTCCTTACAGAAAACCAAACAACTAACTCCAACAAATACTGCTCCCGATGAGACCAACTGAAAGATGCACTCGACAAAAACTGTCCAGAATTAGTCAACAGAAAATGCATAATCTTCCAACAGTATAATGCAGGACAGCATGTTTCTTTGATGTCAGGCCCAAAACTGTTACTGTCTGGCTGGGAAATTCTGATTCATCCACTGTATTCAGCAGACATTGCACCACTGGATATCCATTTATTTTGGTCTTTACAAAACTCTCTTAATGGAAAAAGTTTTAATTCTTTGCAAGACTGTATAATGCCCTTGGAGCAGTTCTTTGCTCAAAAAGATAAAAAGTTTTGGCAAGATAGAATTATGAAGTTGCCTAAAAAATGGCAGAAAGTATTAGAACAAAATGGTGAATACCTTGTTCAGTAAAGTTCTTGGTGAAAATTTAAGTTTCTTTTATTTTTACTAAAAAACCAACCCAAGACTATCCATTTTGGCCAACCTCATACAATCCACCTCATACCAAATAGGGGAGCCAAATTTCTGAAAGACAAAGTGCTCTTTAGAGGAGACGGAAGGAAGTTTAGTTATTCTGTGTCTCCTGGTATACTGTTTGATGTGGCAATGTTAACATCAATCAAATCAATGGTCTAAATGGCAGATGAAAACTGTCAAAAGGAATCCTGACACTTAACCTCTATGGACATCAGTATGCTTCCTTTAAGAGTTCCTTATCACAGGCTGACAAACCACCTTGATAGATTTCTTGGAACAGAGTCTCAGGGTAGACTCTGGATCTTTAAATGCCCCTTCCAGTCCTGAGGGTCTCTGTTCTTTCCTATTACTATATGGTTTTCAGAGTAAATAGCATCTAGTAGTTTCTGAGTAACTGCTGCAACTTTACCAATTAGCCTAAGCCTAGTGAGGGAAAATTTTGAAAATTCCCCATATAATAATATTTTAATATCATGCTCCAGGTTATCTGCAATATCTAAACAGATCAACAATCAAGAAAAATTGAATCCCTTCCTATCTGTGACAAGAAATGTTTAAAAACTGTGCTAACGACAATTAAGCAGTCCCTTGGAACATGCAGGTTAGCACCACCAACCCTTGATGCAGTGGAAAATCTGCACCCAGGGTTCCACATCCCTGAACTCCACCAAGAGTGCAGTGCGTAGAACTGCTGCCTCTACTCTGGGACCTATGGAGTTCACACCCACATTCAAGTCACTGCACTTTAAATTTTTAAGAAATCTTCTACGTAGCCCCAACTCAAGAAGAGTGGCAAAGGCACAGACCAAAACATCAAATGTACATCTATGATAACAAAGACAATCACCTCTCAAGTATCTGTGGTATACAGTTTACGTGCAAGAAGGAACTACTAGAGCTGTAACAGTAATTATACCCTGGGGCTCATGCCCACAGAAGTGACAGGAGACATATATTCACTTAACTAACATTCAACAAATATATGTATCTTTGTTGACTATTACGTACCTTTGGCTGCGCAGCACACAGGGACTTCTCCAACCCCAGAGATAGAACTTGTGCCCCCTGAAGTGAAAGCAGAGTCCTAACCACTGGACTGGCCAGGGAACTCCTACAACCAATATTCAGTATGCAAAAATCCGCGTTTAGTTAGAAATGCTGGGGGAGGGGAGGCAGGGGTGCTAACCCACTGTATTAGTTTTTGCCAGGTTTTGCAAAGGAGAAAAAAAAAAAAGGAAATGAATGAAGGGAGGAAAGGAGGGAGGAAGTAAGAAAAGAATAAAAAGCAGGGAGCCAAATCAAAAACTTATCAGAAACTGTTCTGCTTTTCCTCTTAAAATTTTAAGGACCAGCCATATTTCTGAAGCCCTAATATCTCTTACTATTCCACATTCAAACAGCACCTCACTTCGGTATGTGCTAAGTTGCTTCAGTTGTGTCCAACTTTTTGCAACCCCACGGACTGCAGCCTGCCAGGCTCCTCTGTCCATAGGATTGTCCAGGCAAGAACACTGGAGTGGGCTGCCACATCCTCCTCCAGGGGATCTTCCCCATCCAGGGATCAAACCCACATTCTGTGTCTCTTGCACTAACAGGTGGGTTCTTTACCACTAGCGCCACTATACTGTCCAATTTGACAGTACACTGGATCAAAGCATCTAGTTTTCCTCACGGCCTGCGTAAACTGCTGATCGTGAAATTTAGAGAACTGCCAGAGAGCTCCATCTTATCAGACTCTTCACATCATGAGTAATTGTTACCAGTATCAATAAAATATAAAACAGAATTGTTTTCCTTTGACTGCTATCCTGGCTGAACACAATCCCTGTAAAAGGTATGGGGAAACAAGTCCACACCTGGAAATCTTCAGACAACAGAGCCCTTTCTGACTGAAGAAGGCAATCTTGCACTGATGAATCTGCCTCAGAAGTCTTAACAGCAAGTTATTATTAATACCATAATGATGGTGACATACATGACCACTGGAAAAACCATAGCCTTGACTAGACGGACCTTGGTTGGCAAAGTAATGTCTCTGTTTTTCAATATGCTATCTAGGTTGGTCATAACTTTCCTTCCAAGGAGTAAGCGTCTTTTAATTTCATGGCTGCAGTCACCATCTGCAGTGATTTTGGAGCCCAAAAAAATAAAGTCTGACACTATCTCCACTGTTTCCCCATCTATTTCCCATGAAGTGATGGGACCGGATGCCATGATCTTCATTTTCTGAATGTTGAGCTTTAAGCCAACTTTTTCACTCTCCTCTTTCACTTTCATCAAGAGGCTTTTTAGTTCCTCTTCACTTTCTGCCATAAGGGTGGTGTCATCTGCATATCAGAGCGCCGAAGAATTGATGCTTTTGAACTGTGGTGTTGGAGAAGACTCTTGAGAGTCCCTTGGACTGCAAGGAGATCCAACCAGTCCATTCTGAAGGAGATCAGCCCTGGGTGTTCTGTGGAAGGAATGATGCTAAAGCTGAAACTCCAGTACTTTGGCCACCTCATGCGAAGAGTTGACTCACTGGAAAAGACTCTGATGCTGGGAGGGATTGGGGGCAGGAGGAGAAGGGGACGACATAGGATGAGATGGCTGGATGGGATCACTGACTCGATGGACGCGAGTCTGAGTGAACACCAGGAGTTGGTGATGGACAGGGAGGCCTGGCATGCTGCGATTCATGGGGTCGCAAAGAGTCAGACAGGACCCAGCAACTCAACTGAACTGAATGATGGCGACAAAGTATCAAAATCACAGAATGCCAGTGGGGGGAGCAATTAAGATAAGCACAGATACATACAAAGATTTAGTATTCTCCCACAAATTGGGACAACAGGGGTTATAGGATAGCTTTTATAGGATGAAAAATGATAATAAAATTGTCTTTTTTCCAGGGGGGTGGGGTGGGTGGGTGAGGTAACTCAGAGAGGGATGACATTTCCTTCATTTTGGTTTCTAACATTTCCGTAGTGACAAAAAAAGATGCCCTTATCTCCCTTGAATTGTATCATATACCAATTAAGTATATACATTAAGCATATACTTTTAATAAATGCACATATGGAGATATTTAGCTGTCAAAAGAATGGCTCGAACTGCAAAAATCTTTCAAAGACCTAATTGGAATCAAAGCTGATGTTGAGATTGCTGCTGTACCAGTACAGCCCTAAGCCAAACCTCTTGTTCTGGCTGACCATGCAGACTGTGTCACTGGCCATTAACTTCACACAACACACAACAACCACCAAGTGCAGTCCTCTTGTGTCTGCCTAAGGCCAGATCCTACCTTTCCTCACAGGAGAGTAGATTATCAACATACTCAAAATACTACAACAAAGTCTTGGAAAGAAACCAGGAGGACAAAAAGTCACTTCTGTTCTTCTTAAAGTCTAGATATTGTCATCATTCAGTAAATCAAAGTTCTATAATGAGATGAGAAAGCCTTAATTTGCCAGGCCAGCATTCCAAATTTCCCAAGCATCAATCTTGGTCTTTTCTTCCACTTCCTGAATACACCTCTGTTCTCCAGCTTTTAAATTCCCCTCCCTGCTCCCTAAGGGCGCTCCACTGACTCGCAGAGTTATCTATTATTTCTCGAGTCTCTCACTATACTCAAACACACTGCATTTCCTAACTTTTACTGTTATCTGTGTAGGATTCTAAAGCTGGTAAGATAGTGAAAACTTACCTTATTAATGGGTACTTTAGAATAATGGAAAAAATATAAGCTTTGGAATCAGACGGGGCTTGATTTGAAACCTAGATCTGCTACTTCTTGGTTGTATAGTCTCGGGCAGTTCATTTATTTCTCTCAGTAAGTTTCCTCTTCTGTAAATACAATCTATAATATATCACTACCAGTTATTCAAAGAATTAGAGCTAGTGTATGTAAAGCATATGGCATTATACTAGGTTCATAGTAAGGACCTACTACATGGCAGTTATTGTCATTCAATTTTGTACACCCCTTCACTCCATTCCCAAAGGTCCATCACATCGCCTTAGTATTTTTTTTAAAAAATGAGAAAATTAAAATGACAGAGAATAAACTGGACCCACAATTTCATCTTAACCAAGCTTGATGCAACCAAAATCATGGCGGGGGTGTGTGGGGGGGGGGGTACTGTTTAATTTTAACATTGTTATTCAAAAGAAATGTGTCTAAGAGGTCTCCATGAAGATGCCAATTTTCATATAATTGGTTAAGAGATCAAACATGTCTTAAGCTACTATAGAAATGTCAGAAATGTTAAATGCTTTAAGTGAAAATGTTTCTTTATGTTCTATCTTTAAATTGCTTCTTCAATGAAAAAGAAAATTATTTTAAAAGGTACCATGAAGAGACCACATTAAGCAGGGGGTGAGGACAGAGATTTAACAATATACATATACAACGGAACTCCTCTGTTGCACTGTCTGTAGGAAAATATGGGAGTGTTGTATGTATCCCATGGAAAGGCCTGAACCTGAGCAACAGGAAGCCGCGTTGCAACAGACCTCACTGCAGAAACAAACCTAGAACAAGTTTTGGAAAACCAGAATTAACCATAATGTCAGTAAAATGATGCCTTCTGTCAACAGTGGCTATGGAAATGGAACAAATCAATGGATGTTGATTGTTAAGATTCCCAAAGGTGATGTTAAGTACAAAAACACAGGAAAGCAGAGGATAATGTAGCTCTCTAAGAAAGATATATCCTAAATCTGAAAATTAGGTATTTCCTAAATTTGAAAGATATTCAATTCAAATACATCAATGCTCAACTTCTACTCCCTATGCTTTCTCACCTCTATACTTCAGTTTGTCCAAGATGTCTGAAAGATAAATTCTGCTTCTTTGGATCACTCAAATACCATTTCTTCCCTCTGCCCTACACATTCAATTAGAAGTGCCCCCCCACCACCACAATCTCTTCAGCATTTTCACTTACCCAGATTTGTAGGACTTTCTTGCTGCCTATGACATGGAAATGTCTTTTGTTTCACAGATTCTCTCTTCCCCACTGGATTATAAACTCATTGGGGTCAGAATGTTCTTATACAGCCCCAAAGAGTTGTAAAAGGATAAGTATTTTCAGAAAATGTTTGTTGAATGAAAGGTATAAAAAGGTAATTTATTCAAAGTCTGGAATTATTTTTAGCATAGTCACACTCTAGCAGATTTGCATTACTGTTTCCATATCTAAGCAAACTTTAATAATAATAATGGTTCCTATCGTGCTAATAATATAAAGTGAAAAAGTGAAAGTGAAAGTCACTCAGTCTGTCCCACTCTTTGGGACCCCATGGATATATACAGCCCATGGAATTCTCCAGGAAAGAATACTGGAGTGGGTAGCCTTTCCTGTCTCCAGAAGATCCTCCCAACCCAGGTCGAATCCAAGTCTCTTGCATTGCGAGCGGATTCTTTACCAGCTGAGCCACCTGGGAAGCCCAAGAATACTTGAGTGGGTAGCCTATCTCTTTTCCAGAGGATCTTCCTGACCCAGGAATCGAACCAGGATCTCCTGCTTTGCAGGCGGATTCTTTACCAACTGAGCTATCAGGAAAGCCCAAGGAGCTAATAAAAATGTGTTATTTTGTGGATTTGGCAGAGGGGTGAAAACAGATGATTAAAGGGTCAAATTCTGTCTTCAGATAAAGTTGCTCTAACTTTTGGCATATGTCTACTACTCAAAGAATGCAAGACACAATTTAATAATATTTTGTACAACACCTTGGAGGCTTCCTATACACTTGCCCTCTCTGCTTCCCACTTCCTTTGCACTGGGGCCTCAGAAAGCAAGAGAGATCCTGAATAAGAACTTGGAGTCACAGGACCCAGTCTTTGCAAAACCCAAACAAATAGAGAAACAGGAGCATGGGATAAAGGTTGAGAGCTGTTCAACAACCGAAAACAAAGGTAAGAAAAATACTAAATGAAACGTGTGAATACTGCAGTGTGGTTATAAGAAAATAATTTTTAAAAAATCATAATGAAATAATATATAGAACTTGTTTTAAATTTTTCAACAAAAAAATGATGAAGCAAATATGGCAAAACACTCTTTTGAGGTGTTCAGTATAATATTCTATCTAGCTTTTCATATATTTCAAATTCTTCATAATAAAAACTAAGAAGAATTTTTTAAACTTGAAAAAAATATTGAGCTGTGAAGTGTGGATTCCGGTCCCAGCTAGGTCACGTACTGATGGGCAAAGATAAGTAAAGTAAACCTCTTTGAGTCTTAGTTCTTCATCTGTCAATACTACTAAGCTTAAGAGTTATTTCAGGATTAAATCAGTATGTAACATAATGAGGGCATTGCCATCACACAGTAATTACACCATATAGGTTAGCTACTATTATTGTTAGTATTCCTACTGGAAGGTGCAATAACCTAGTTAAACAGTTTTATTTTCCCACTGTATACAAAACTTACTGCTGATGGCAGCGGGGGCACCGGGAGTAAAAGATCAACTGTCTTTCTCTGGTCCAATATTTGTAAAGAAACTACAGTGGCAGCTAAAAGCCACAAAATTAAACAAAGAAAAGAGGAAGCTAAACCACCACCTCCCTCAGCAAGAGAAGACCTAGAGCTTACTACGGTGACTGACAGCTGCCACAAATCCCCACTGCCACGACCTCCACCTCCACAAACACAGAACTGGAAGCAGTCAAGCTCTGTGAAACAGCAGTAATCTGACATGTCATTAACAATAAAAATCAGTTTCTATTCATACAATAAAAAATTAAAGGTAAGAGTTATGTATGCTTAAAAGGCCAAAAGCACGTTAAATTCACTCTCCTAGAAGAAATGATGGTCAAGATTCCAACTGCACATGCACATGGGAAGCAAATGATTTCTCTCAAAAGGAAGACAAGACACATCGGCTTCTACTTCAACCCATTCCCCCTACTGCAAAAAAATTTTGTAAGCAAACAGAAAAACCTTCTAACTTAAATATGCAAAGGTTATATTCAGCTTAATCCTTCCTTTTGTGATTAGAATATACTTGCCCATGAGGACACTGAAGACTTACACCATGGCCTCACAGGTTCCTTTCTTCCCCCAAACTGACAACATTCAGATAAAAAGAAACAATCCCGTCATTGCCCATGAGGACACTGAAGACTTACACCATGGCCTCACAGGTTCCTTTCTTCCCCTAAACTGACAACATTCAGATAAAAAGAAACAATCCCATCATTAAAAATAGAAAACAGAAAAAACCGAAATACATATTCATGTCAGTGAAAGGAAACTCAATAAAGAGTAGACCTAACAGCAACGAGAAGGAAAGTCCTTGCTGCCCGGAGCACTGTGCTTACAGCAAGAGCAGAAATAGTGATGATGTTCACAGTGACAGCTTGTAGTTAGTCTTCTAAGCTAAGCGCTGTGCTAAGTGATTCCCTTGCATTAACTCATATAATCCTCAAATTCAATGAAGTATTATGACTTTAATTCCCCACTCTGCAAATGAAGATGAAATTTAGTGGTTTTGCCAAAGGTCATACAGCCAGCATCAACAAGAGATGGGATTTGAACCCGGGTCTAACACCAAAGCCCATGCTGTTAATTAGTTAGACACAGGCTCTCTTGAATGGATTCCTACAGCTGCCATAAGCCTGGAGCTATGACTCTGGTATTGCCAAGGCCAATTAGAGGCACTGACAATGATAAACCACAGTCATCTTGCCACCTTCCAATTAAAAAAAAAAAAGAAGAACTAAGTACCCAAATTTTAAAAGTCATATTTTTTAAAAAAATTACTTTTTCAGGCTCTGAATACTTCCAAATCCCAAATGTATTTTAAATTAATAAAATTTAATGAAGGAAGCCCAATTGGGTAAATAAAGCAAACATACCACAGTTAAGTCACAATATGTATAACTCATGTTTGTTCATGAAAAATGTTCACAGCTGAAATACTGTGATCTTTTGATCACAGCCTATTAGTACTATGGACAGTGCTAGGGTTCATTTCACCACTGGGAAAACATTTTGCCAAACAATGTCTTAAACAAGTATCTGGTTCATACTTATCTATGACCACAATTTTTAAAACTAACTTGAACCTGCTGACACATTAAGTATTCTTTATCGGTTCTATTCATAGAATTTTTTTTTGTTCTTCAAAACAAAAAGCAATTTGCTTCTTGGTTCCAAGTATTCATTCTTTCATTTTAACAAAATAAAGATATATAACTATATGTATCAACTGTATGAAAATACAGTATATATTTAAATGATTAAAATAACAAGTTAACAAGCAAATTTAACCATTTCTACTACTGTATATATAAATTTATACTCCAATTAATTTTTTACTCAACTCAATAGAGGAAAAATATCTGCACATCAATTATTTCCATGTTTCTATAGACAATTCATTCTAGAATGCTTTTTTCTTAAGTCTTTTATTCAGTATAAAAGCTTTTCTTCATTCTGTTACTGTAAAACTGTCATGATCTCATTTCTCAAAAAAAAAGTAAAATCCGTTAAGTCTGTATTACTATTAGCCACGTTAAGGTTCAAGTTCACTGACTTTAGTTGTGTTTTTGCAATGGTCCTAAATATCTCTCCAACTATATGATGAATGTCCTCTAGCAAAAATAAGTTTTAACTTTTCACTAAAGCATGTATTATACCTAACATATGAGTACATCTGTTAAGATGCCATTTTTTTACTCCAAATTAGCTAATGAAAGAATACTGAATTAAGGGCAGTGTTAGTTGCTCAGCCATTCCGACTCTTTGCAGCCCCAAATTGTAGCCTGCCAGGCTCCTCTGTCCATGGGATTCTTTAGGCAAGAATACTGGAGTGGGTTGCCATTCCCTTCTCCAGAATTAAGGCAGCAGAGAATAAATGTGAAGTGTATCCAATGCCTAAGAAAAAGCTTTAATAGTCCAAAATTAAATTCAATACATCTGAGGGGAGAAAAGTGATGCTCACTGCAAATCAAACAACACTGGTAAGTACACTGCAGGCCAGGTTTCCAAGCACCAGCCACCCCCTTATACACCAATACCAAAGCATCAAAAGTATAAAGAACAAATATATGTGTATGTATGCAGAAGCAATAAGGAGAGGTAAGTCAGATTTAGTTATTTAAACCAATGCATGTTATTAACTCTGAGAAGCTGAAAGAAAGAGAAATAGAGAATATATATGACTCACTGTAAGAGAGAACGTTCATAAAAAATTTAGCATTTGCAAATACAAAAGAAATACTTAAAACCAACAAAATGACAGACATAAATTAGAGATGAAATGGAGTAAGGAGAAAAAGATAAGAAACCAAATTATTGGTTATGTAATTAGCATTTTGATGATGTTGATAATGGCTAAAAGATACTGGACATTATCTCATTTATTAATTTCCATAACCCTCAAGGTAATACTATTAATACCCCCATATTACAGATGGGGATACTGAGGCACATAAAGCTAAAGTAACATTTCCAAGATCACATGGCTAACAAGTGGTTCATTTGGATATAAATGTTTCCCTATTCTGTAACAAACCCAGAAATTTAGAAGAAATGGTTCATGTCAATCACCAAACAATAGTCTTTAACATCTCATTTCTCTTTGGAAACCAAAAAAAAAAAAATTCAATTCACCTTCCTCTAACACAACTTTCTAGGAAATAATTTTCTTTACTGAGTTTTCTCTTAAGTTTTAAAAGAAGGGCAACATTAAGAGTTGAAGGTCTATAGTGCTAAGCTTCTTAAAATAAATAAATGTATTCTTTTTCCTGCATCACTGAATACAACAGGGTCAAAACAGGGGCTCTGAGATTTTTATGTCCAACAAATGAAGGTCCCAATCTCAAAGCTTACAGAGACATTACAAAAAATGTTTCAATGGTAAACGTTTATTTTAGTACTGGCTGTCTGCCCAGAGAATACCATAGTACATTTTAACCAAGTAGACAGAAAACAAAGTGGGACAGATTTAAATCTACTAAGATCTATGTAACACCACAATATAATTTCCTCTCATTACTTTTAATATATAGTTAGACTTGGGAAGTGACCAGGTAATTTTTTTTAAGTTCAATAATTCATATCTGATCATTTTACCTTACAGTCCATGTTCTTACATACTTTAAAGTTATATTTTAATTGAATTTCAGAGATTTTAGGGAAAATAGCACTAAACCAACAATGCTATCTTTTTTGTAAGGTAACGTCTATGAAAAGGATATAACATTAAAAGAGCACACAGGTTTATTTAACTGTCTGGAAAGAATTAGAAAGGTTGCATTGTGTTTGTGAATACATATAAATATGTAAAGTTATCTACAGATCTTATATGCAGCATGTATACATTTCATTCCATAATACCAGCTTTTCTTGCTTTTTAAATTAAATCTTGAACTTTATGCTAACCAGTTCTCAAGAGGAAAGAATTATAAATGTGCCACATCCTGTTCTTTATTTCAAAGTGTCAGCGTGAAATAATAAAGAGCTAATGTGGTCCTAACGATTACTGTACATTTCATTAAAATTTCATCTCTTTGTCCCATTTAAGGACTCATGACATGCTTCTGGCCATATGGAGTCAGTTACACAGACTCTTATTTTCGTCTCCATAAACGTTACTTCACTACTTGCACAGGAACAAAAAAAAACATAAACTAAGAAAAAATTTACACCATTTTTATAGCCAAGTTTTCCAATGATTCCATTACAATTCAAATCATCAATGTATCATGAGGTCAAATTACAATGAAATCAACCGGAAATTTCAAATTTTTCACAAAGGAATATAGAAATCCCAAATTAAGTATTCATTAGCTTACACTTTTAAGTAACAACTAATTTTTAAACAATAGCTTTTTAAAAAGTGTTATGACGTATGTGAACATACATTTTAATGCTACTGAATGAAACAAACTTGGTCAATACAAACAGTTAATACGAACCATGAAAGCATCACAGTAGTGAGCACACTTCCTCTTCTAAAGGTTGGCAGGCATTACAGCAGCCACTCCAGAAGCACTCTGGCATGGCAGACACAGCACAGAGCAAGAGCACCGGGAGCCGAGAGCCCGCTCTCCAACTCCTTCACATGGAGCTGGACAGCCATCTACCTCCCTAGACCGTGGTTCTCACTGGTAGGAAGAAACTCAACTAGATACTTTGTTTGCAAACTTTTAATGCAGAATCCTGACTACAATTATGCTACCAGAATAAAAGAGATAGAAGGAGACCTGCACCGGACTCTCTCCAGCAGCAACTCATGAGGCAGTGCCGAGCAAGCACCTAGGGCCTCAGCAGAGTGCAGTCAGAAATCTGGGGGGGGCTGAAAATACTTATTACTGCTCAAACACTTCCCAGCACTTAACTCCCAAATGCTTTGTGCTGAGATTAAACTAACACAACCACATGAATTGCTGCTCCCAAAAATATCAATCAGAAACTGGATAAAACAATTACATTCAATAAATATTTACTGAATATCCACCAGGAGGTAAATCCTGAGGATTAGTGGCAAATAAGACATAGTCCCTCCCTGAAAAAGAGCCTTCCAAGCTATAGGAGAGCCAGGTACAATCAACTATAATACAAACAGGCAAAATACTTCGGCAGTAGCACAATGCTGCTGCTGCTAAGTCGCTTCAGTCGTGTCCGACTCTGTGCAACCCCATAGGGGGCAGCCCACCAGGCTCCGCCGTCCCTGGGATCCTCCAGGCAAGAACACTGGAGTGGGTTGCCATTTCCTTCTGGGTCAGTTTACGCAAATTGGAGATGTCAGGCAAGGATTGTCAGAAAATACTGCATATAAGCTAACAAAACAAATGTATACATCATGAATGACAGGGTCCTAACTCCAGTGGATTCACTCACTTTTCTAACCACTCCTCCAAGTCTCCCCCTTACGCCCTACACGTTCCAACCATCTCACCCTTACTCTACTGTTCTCAGTAAAACTGACAATGGGTATGTCCATGTGAGCACTTCTTTTAAGGACAATAATATGCTTTCAAGACTGAGTGCTTTATGGAAACATCCACATGGGTGTGAGTTAACAGAAGAGATGTGTGGAGGTGTAAGGTGCATGGTTATTTTTATAAAATCTGTCCATGAATTTCTACTGAGGGTAAGGGCCATAAATTTATGCTTAATATATTAAGGCTCAAAGATATTCTGAAAGTTTCAATGTCATCACAGGTATCAACCTAACATAGAAGTTAATTAACCGATGTTTTGAAAAGATCTGAGTCAGTACTATATACACATTAACTATGAGATCTTTTTCAGAATTAATAAAATCACATAAAATTTGACTAATTTCCTATCTTGACCTTCAATTTTTATATTTAATTCCTTATAAACTGTAGTTTGGGGCAAGTGTTTTCTTCCATTTTTCTCTCTTACAACATCTTAACATTTTAATTATTAAAAAAATTCAAGTTCAATTGACCATTAAAGTCTGACAAAATCAATTCCTTTTCAATGCAAAATACAACAGTTTACAACTCTCAGTAACAAATATGAAAAAAAGCTGCTTAATATATACTTGAAAAAAATTTTTTAACTCACAAAGGTTTAAGTATAATAGAAGACATCCAAAGCAGGTATTTACTATCAATAAGCTAATTATAATCAGCTCAGTTCAGTCACTCAGTCATGTCCGACTCTCTGTGACCTCATGGACTAGAGCACACCAGGCCTCCCTGTCCATCACCAACTCCCCAAGCTTACTTAAACTCAGGTCCATTGAGTCAGTGATGCCATCCAACCATCTCATCCTGCCTCAGTCTTTTCCAGCATCAAGCTCTTTTCCAATGAGTCAGTTCTTCACATCAGGTGGCCAAAGTATTGGAGTTTCAGCTTCAACATCATTCTACCAATGAGTATTCAGGACTGATTTCTTTTAGGATGAACTGGTTGGATCTCCTTGCTGTCCAAGGGACTCTCAAGAGTCTTCTCAAACACCACACTTCAAAAGCACCAGTTCTTTAGCACTCAGCCTTCTTTATAGTCCAACTCTCACATCCATACATGACTACTGGGAAAACTATACCTTTATTAGACGGACCTTTGTTGGCAAAGTAATGTCTCTGCTTTTTAATATGCTGACTAGGTTGGTCACAGCTTTTCTTCCAAGAAGCAAACATCTTTTAATTTCATGGCTGCAGTCACCATCTGCAGTGATCTTGGAGCCCCAAAAATAAAGTCTCTCACTGTTTCCATTGTTTCCCCATCTATTTGCTATGAACTGATGGGACCAGATGCCATGATCTTAGTTTTCTGAATGTTGAGTTTTAAGCCAATTTTTTCACTCTCCTCTTTCACTTTCATCAAGAGGCTCTTGGGTTTTTCTTCGCTTTCTGCCATTAGGGTGGTATCATCTGCGTATCTGAGGTTATTGATATTTCTCCCGGCAATCTTGATTCCAGCTTGTGCTTCATCCAGCCTGGCATTTCTCATGATGTACTCTGCATATAAATTAAATAAGCAGGGTGGCAGTATACAGCCTTGATGTACTCCTTTCCTGATTTGGAACCAGTCTATTGTTCCATGTCCAGTTCTAACTGTTGCTTCTTGATCTGCATGCAGATTTTTCAGGAGGCAGGTCAGGTGGTCTGGTATTCCTATCTCTTTCACAATTTTCCAGTTTATTGTGATCCACACAGTCAAAGGCTTTGGCATAGTCAATAAAGCAGTAGTAGATGTTTTTCTGGAACTCTCTTGCTTTTTCGATGATCCAACAAATGTTGGCTACTTGATCTCTGGTTCCTCTGCCTTTTCTAAATCCAGCTTGAACATCTGGAAGTTCACAGTTCACATACTGTGCCTGGCGTGGAGAATTTTGAGCATTACTTTGCTAGCGTGTGGGATGAATGCAATTGTGCAGTAGTTTGAGCATTCTTTGGGAGTGAAATGAAAACTGATCTTTCCAGTCCTGTGGCCACTGCTGAGTTTTCCAAATTTGCTGGCATATTGAGTGCAACACTTTCACAGCATCATCTTTTAGGATTTGAAATAGCTCAACTAGAATTCCACCACCTCCACTAGCTTTGTTCGTAGTGATGCTTCCTAAGGCCTACTTGACTTCGCACTCCAGGATGTCTAACTCTAGGTGGGTGATCACACCACTGTGATTATGTGTCATGAAGATCTTTTTTTGTATAATTCTTCTGTGTATTCTAAACACCTCTTCTTAATATCTTCTGCTTCTGTTAGGTCCATACCATTTCTGTTCTTTATTATGCCCAACTTTACATGAAATGTTCCCTTGGTATCTCTAACTTTTGTGAAGAGATCTCTAGTCTTTCCCATTCTATTGTTTTCCTCTATTTCTTTGCAATGATCACTGAAGAATGCTTTCTTATCTCTCCTTGCTATTCCTTGGAACTCTGCATTCAAATGGGTATTTCTTTTCTTTTCTCCTTTGCCTTTAGCTTCTCTTTTCTCAGCTACTAATTATAATATCACCCTTATTAATGAAAAATATATATTAAAGCCAAAATACTTATTAACTACACCTCTCTTTATATAATAAATATTTGTGATAACTGCATTGTTTATAAGGTGAATAAATTTTAAATGTACATGGAAACGGTTTTTACAAAGATTCACAGTAAAGGTTTCCTAAATAAAAAAAAAGTACATAAATATAACACACAACACTTGCTTAGAGGTGAATTAACCTGAAATTGTATTTTTAAAACTTTTACAAAACAGACTAAACTGACTCTCCAGTAATATCTTCAAGTTGGCAGGCCTTTAGTAGTAATGAAACACATAATAACAATGCATTTTCAAAGCCTATAATATCAAAAGAATAAAACAATGATTTTTTTCAACCATAGAAGGCATCACACGATAAAAGATGTAAAACTGAGACTCTTGGGGAAGAGGGAAAAACACTTTAAACTACAATGCAAGTTGGCCTATGTAATATTTATCATAAAACTTTACATATTTAAAAAGATACAGGTCCACTCACAGATTCCTAAATTATACTGAGTTCAAATATTGTGGGTGAGCTTACTTCACGGGGACCTATTTGCTGCTCCTTGTCCATGTCATTCTCTTATCTGCACTATGTGCCAAGGCACATAACCATGTGCATCAATAAAAATAATTAAATCATTTCTCCCTCTCAGTTTTACCTTTTATTACTTCAGAGATTGCCCCCCAAAAAAGCATTTAATATTCTCAGACCATTCACTCATGAGCTGAACCCTCCTGTCGATAAACAATTCAATGTCCTCAATCAAAATCCTATGTACACAAAAGAAAAAAATTCAACAACAAAAAGAGACTTAGGAACAGAGCAGTAAAATATGAAGGAGAAACACTTTTTGTTTATTTATTTAACTGCAACAGAAGCTTCTGCAGCTGCAAAGAGCCTCTTCTGACTGATGTGACATGAGTCCCTACATTTTAAAACAAGGCACTTTGAACAGATGGCTATTTGGCTAAAGTCTTCAGGCATTATCTCCCACTCTCAGTCACATTTGCCAAAGAAGAGGGCAATAGGTTTCTGCTACAGCTTCAGTATTTGTACACTGACAATTACACACAGGACCACAGCTTAGTGATAAATAACTGCTACCATAATTTACATCTGTAAGGGAGTAAGCTAGTTTCAGACACAGCAAGGAGCAAAACAGTAAAGCCTAGGTAACGAATTCATTTTAAGTGCCTTAAGTGTAGGCTGCAGCTAGCATACAATTCAAGGACTATTCTGTACCAATAAGGGTTTCAACTTATGGTCACTTTTAGTCATCTGTTTATGTCGGAAGCTTACACTGCCCCAGTAGTGACCTGCAAAATGTGTAGCTGGAATATAAACCAATTAAGGATCACCTTATACTCACACATTTTTAATCAGTTTCCCAAAAGCACATTACAATGCATGCTTACGAATACTAGCATTCATACAGCTGCTTTCGGATTATATCTGTGTTAATAATCCAAAGAAACAAGCAGCCTTCTGCACTGGTGCTGCAGGAAAACACTGGGATAAATAACATCCAAGCTTCTAACGCAATAACGTGCTAGAAACTGCCTCGGAAAGGGGGCTTACAGCAATTTTTAAAAACCAACAACAACAAAAAAGGCATTATCGCTTCCTTGGAAGACTATACAAGCTTCCTGAGCAGAATGTCCATACCCTCTTTTTGGTCACACACTCTTCTATCCACCTTGCACACTAAATTCTGCACCAAGTCACACCTTTCCTTTCTCAATGCTCATCTGCACACATTCCCTCAGCGCCCCCACACCCAATTCTTGCTTAAAATACATAACACCAATTCCCCTAGCTCTTAGGATAAGCCCTTATCATGTCTGGAGAGCCATCTGTGACCCAGCGTGCCTGGCCTGCACCCACTGACACTCAGATCGATCTGTCTCATCTGATAACACTCTCTCAGGCACTTTCTCTGCTACAGCCACACTGGTCTTCCATTCCTGAATACACAGAGCTTCCTGCTACCAAGGGCTGCTATCATATCTGCCACAGAAATACTGTCACTCCTCTCTTTATCCACTTCAAGTCTACTCTGCTTTCACATTTTAGTTCAAACACCACTTCCTCAGACAACTGATTTTCTTTGATTAAGTCCCGTACTATCTACATAGCACCATACAATCCAGTTTCTGTACTTACGGCAGTTGTGATTTTTTTATGTGTATTTATGTGACTTTCCCAATGCCTACATCTACCCAACGGTTTAAATTCAAAGACCGCAAAAGTTCAAGTTTGTTTGCATCCACCACTATATTCCCCAGTGCTTACAGCACAGTGACTGCTACAAACTGAGCAGTTAATAACTGCTGAGTGAGTGAGTGAAAAGGGGTGATTAAAAAATCAGTATACATCTTTCAGTAAGAAAATTTATTACCACATTTTTCAGTTGCAATCCCACAACAATTTACTTTCATTGAATTGGAAATTTGGCAAAACTCCTCTTTAGGGATCAAATTTTTCACCCTTTGACTTCGAGTATGAAGATAAAATTCTTCAAATATAAACCCATGAATTTACAGCATAAAAATAAGAAGCTATTCTAGAATTAAATCTTTAAAAACTAGACTGTGCTTCAGAGAGACAAAGGATTAAAGATGAATTTATAAAAATAAAGAAATGGATAGGAAAAGAGGTAGAAAAGACAACTCAGAAAGTAAAGCAACTTCCTGAAGGGAATAAAATGGTTTACAGAATATATTTTAATTCACTAAGATAAAAAGTTAGATAAAAAGATACTAGGGTTGAAATTTTTGGCAAGAAAGGAATAATATGATTTTTTATACATAAAAGGACTCCTTAAAAGAAGGCAGATTAAACAACTGATTTTTTTTTTTCATTTTAATTTGGGACGCAGATTAGATGCCAGCCTGTTAAGGACGTAATACTTTAATATAAAAATGTCATAATCAACAGCCCAGCAGATAGTGTATAATTCATTTTTCCTCATTGTAGTTATACTGATTTAGGATGTGGAGGTTTAATTTTTCCCCATAATATTCACACTTCTTAAAATTTTATTCTCTAAGTAAGGGCCATCACTTACAAGTACTTGTTTTATGTAGAGATTATTCTGAAGTGTCAAGAGATCAATTCATCATATTATGTGTATTCCCTTATGACACAACTTAGAGAGACTGGACTACACAATGTCAAATAGTAACCAATTTTAAACTTAGTTACCTTAAAAAACACTGTGTTACTGCCATGTAGACATTCCAGTGTGTTCCTTCCTCACCTATATTTTTATTTCCTTTACTTCCTTATTCATTATTGCTTCATTGCTAGCATTTCCTTTTGATGTGTATTGATCACATTAATAGCTATAACACTGCTTTTTGTGCCTGGAACTGATTGACTGTATTTTATAAAAATCCATATGAACTAACCAACAAGTTTATTTAATGATGTTTATTCAAAGAATGACATTTTCTAGACATTTTCACCACATTTAAAATATTCAAGATAAAATACATGTTAGCTTTTAAAATATATACAACTTAGAAAATCTTGTAATACTGTAAAAAATTCAGCACATGTAAATTTTCATAGGCCATCTAAGCTACATGTACTAAGTCTATCACCAATATCTATTAAGACAACCTGATCTTATGCTACCCACCTGCTGGAAGTATAAAATGAAGATCTTTATGTGAATGTAGTTCTTTAAGTTCAAAATGAAGACATTTTTATTCCTACATATAAAAATCTTCAATGTGACTAAACTAGTTTTATCTAATGATTTAACTAAATTAATTATGATGACAAATAAGAGTACTAAACAGAAGTAACACCTCTTTAACTCCTAGAATAGTACCTGGTGCTTAGGAAACATTTTCTAAATGAATGAACAAATAAACAGCATAAATCTTTGTGATGAGAAACTATTAGGCTCCTCTCCCCACATATTTCCTGGCCTCCAATCAGAAGGAAGGTGAGAAAATTAAACCTGTTTTAAATGTGAGTAACCCCAAAGCCTATAGAATACAACCAAGTCTACAAAAACAACTGTTTAATCCCACAAGATACTTCCTGGAAGTCTCCCTGTTTTATAAACTCCCAATATCCAAGATGCAAACTAAAATTAGAATTTTCTTCTTCAACAAGCCTAAAAAGACAGTTATCTGTTTAAACAATTCCAGCAATGATTGTAGGAGGGAGTTAAAAAAAAGTGCCAGGCCTATAATATAGACTCTGAAATACTTTTTAAAAGAACATGATCCAAATGGAAACCCACCAGCTGCTACAGACAAGGTCGGGGGTCAGGGTGGAGGTGGGGCGGGGGGGAGGGAACACTCTGAAATGAAAAGAAGAAGCGTAAGTTGCCTGAAGGAGTCTTCAAAATGTGACAGGACTAAGATGTCTGGTGAGCTGAATCAAAGTGATCAGAGTCTGGCCTTAGAAAAACATTACAGCACTGAATCAATTATGAGACGATGGGGTTTGGGAAATACATACATACATACATACATATATACATATATATATATATAAAAGAATTTAAAAGGAGCCTGTCCAAAACAGAAACATGGTAAACATAAGAGACACTAGACAGCAGAGAGGTGCTCACTAATGTGCAGCAAGGACACAGTATACTATGTCCCAGAAAACATTTAATTCCTTTGATCTCATGTTCACCAAGCAATCCTTTAACACTGCTAATTTAGTTTCCCAGGTACCAAGATACAATGAAAAAGCATGTTGGAGAGCAACAAGCTTTCCCAATTCACTCCACTGTCAATTAACTGACAAGCACTGCGGATTATAAATCAACTTCTTTCTGAAAGTGTCTCAGTTTCCCAGAGCTGGATCATACCTAGGCAAACTGATGAAAATATAAAGCTGAAGTCATGCACCGAGAGTAATGGATCCCTTTACACTTATATATCATCACACAATATATTATTCATAGGAAAAATAACTATATTCACCAAAATTAGTTGAGTAAAGGGGTGCTGATTTTCATTACTGCTAACCACTTTTAAGTCTGCCTTAATAGAAGACAACTGAATTGTTGATCTGCTTCTAAATGCAATACAATGTAATATGCTGTCTTGGTTAAAGTTTACAAAAAAAATCCAACTCCATGCAAATAGGTACTTGGAGAAGAAAGGAACATTTTAATAATCCTTAGAATTAGCTGTGTTATACCAAAAGCTGATAAATGGTAGCTTCTAAACATTGAGTGAGTTGAAGTCGCTCAGTCATGTCCGACTCTGCAACCCCATAGACTGTAGCCTACCAGGCTCCTCCGTGCATGGGATTTTCCAGGCAAGAGTACTGGAGTGGGATGCCATTTCCTTCTCCAGAGGATCTTCCCGACCCAGGGATCAAACCCGGGTCTCCCACATTGTAGGCAGACGCTTTACCATCTGAGCCACCAGGAAGCCTCTAAACATTCAGTTCAGTTCAGTCGCTCAGTCGTGTCCTACTCTTTGTGACCCTATGAATCGCACCACGCCAGGCCTCCCTGTCCATCACCAACACCTGGAGTTCACTCAGACTCATGTCCATCGAGTCGGTGATGCCATCCAGCCATCTCATCCTCTGTCGTCCCCTTCTCCTCCTGCCCCCAATCCCTCCCAGCATCAGAGTCTTTTCCAATGAGCCAACTCTTCGCATGAGGTGGCCAAAGTACTGGAGTTTCAGCTTTAGCATCACTCCTTCCAAAGAAACATTAGTACAATCTAAAAACCTGTATCAATGAACTTTCCATCATCTGTAACATTAAAACCCCACTGTTTGCCTTGCCCTCTAAATGAACCTGTTAACTCAATGCATGATTTTGTAACATCATGCACTGATTGTCTGGAAAATCCTCTTTCTGAGCTATGCAGGTCTTCTATCTGCTGACACATTTTACCATTAACTGAAGTCCACTCAGTCCTGTCTTACTGTTTTTGACCCCATGACTGTAACCCACCAGGCTCCTCCATCCATGGGATTTTCCAAGCAAGAACACTGGACGGGGTTACCATTACCATACAATATCCAAAAATAAAATCACACTTACTATTATCTCCAAAGATCTTATCAGAAAAATCTTTAGGTACTGGGAACCTAAGAAAACACAGTAGCTGATACAAGTTTTTAAACTATAATTTTCACATGAAATCACTAATTTTATGATAAGCAACAAATACATCAGTCTTCCTTGACAAGCTCACTTCAAGTTCATTTTGGAGAAAATATCTGCCTAATACCTAGGTCTGAAACTATAGTTTGTCAGTTGCTCTTTGAAAACCAAGAAAGCAGCTGATTTAACACAAAATTTAGATAACTGCACAAATGCTTACTCCTGAGATAACCACCCTGAGCATAAGTGTCTGATGTATGTATATGCTTGTAGTTTCTCTCACAGTATTAAAAAGACACATACTCAAGGGTCAAGACTTAATACAGTTAATAATTTTTATGTCTTGATCAGTGACACTTAAATATAAGGTACTGTCTTCTTTGAATGTGTGGCAATAAAGAATAAAACAATGACAACTAATACAGTTTGATACCTCTGCCTTAATTTCATAAGGCACCTGCAGTTTGACACACCATTGCTTTTGTACCATCGGCGCGAATTTCAACACAGTGAAAAAGGCAAAGATTACAAAAATTGTTTTCAGTTCCTGAAAGAGACTAAAGGACTCCCTCTCACCCCTATGACTGCAGATCATATTTGAAACTGATGGATTATAAATCAACTTCTATGGGTTGTTGAGTAAGCATCTAAAAAACTTGCACTGCAAAGGCTTGTTGTCCTTCAGTCGCCAAGTCGTGGAAAGCCTTGTTAAGAGATAGCCAAATGGCCTCTCTGCCACAGATTTGTTTTTGCTAGGAAGATGGAGGCTCCCTACCTCATGAGACAATGAATTTATAAAGACCTCTAATAATTCTTATACTAAGTTAAATCTGTAGTCCTGTAACTTACATCTACTTCTTGGAAAATAATACAAAATAATTTTTTGTTTACAACAGAGACTATTTTATGTCTCTAAAAGTCCAGCGTAAATATATCTAACTGCTGTAGCCATTCCTCATTCGACACAGTCCCCAGACTCAGCCGCAGCCCAACCAACCCTTCTGTCCTGCCATGGCTCCGGTTTCCAAAGTCCTTAGAATGAAGCTTTCCAACATGAGCATCTGATTCCAGACATCTCCAATGAAGAGAGAGAGCAGTAAAACTATTCAAGTACCCTGATCTGAATACAATGCTTATATCAAGACAGACTAGGTATCATGGAAACTTCATTAGGCACGGACCAAAACATCCAGCTTCTTTTCTTTTACTCACAATACTGTCAAGCCCCAGCTCCTCCATCTATACCTGGCAATCTGCTTTTTTAAAACCTTAGGGTTTCACCTTTATCCTTATTACATTTTATCCTGTCAATCAGATACACTGACCAAAGATAAACTTTTGAAAACTCTCAACTTTATTATTATTTGTTAAATCAGCTTTAAGCAGATTTTATAAATATGACTTCTTTCTCATTATCGAAAATTTCCGTTGTTTTTGTTTCTAAATTAACAAGTGCTTAATGAGACAAAAACCACAGGCAAAGTCCAGGGACATAAAACTGCAGAATCTCCTTCTGGGCCATGAAAGACTCAATCAAGACCCACTTGGGTGTAAGTTCCCCAACAGATATCCCTAATTTGCACAGAAGTTAAAATTCTGTACAATTGCTTACCTCTAAGTCAATGACTCAAGAAAAGGACCAAAGAGTTCCCTTCTGAAATGAAAGAACCTCGTTTTCAGATGTAAAAAATTCAGTCAGATACCAGCATGTGATTTTCTCCCTTCACCTTCAATGAGAAAGGTCATAACAAAGTGCAACTGCATTATTTGGAGTAACTAGTGACATCATTACCAAAAAGATCCTTCTTGCCATATATTCCAGACAAGTAAATATATCTGAAAGAACATCTTCCAGTTTTTATTCTCTAGAAATGAGAAACCTCCAGCTTTCAGTAAATGGCCACAGAAAATGAAAGTACATTTTACAGAATTTAGGTAATCTTCTACTCCCTACTAGATACTTTATCTGGAATACTAAGCATCTACCCCAAGGCAACAAAGCATACTAAAAAAAAGATCTGAAGTCAAAAACTTCTAGAGCCCTAGCTTCACCACCTTAAAACTGAGTGGTCATGAGCCTTCACTTCACACCTGTGTAACCCTAAAAATGTACTGGAACCTCGGGAGACTCAGAACACTTCATACATCATAGCATAACCGTTAAGGATAATAATTGAGATAACATACAGGAAGATGCCTCATAAACTGTCTAGCACAAAGGAAAATTTCAATATACATGAGTTTCCATCCCTCTTGACACAGTGTCTTCCAAGGAATAAGCATTCCCTCATTATGCTTCCTTCCAAATCATTTAAGGCAAAAAACAAGTGTTCTTCTGAGCTCCCACAGAAGACAACAGTTGTCTCTCCCAGTCCCAGAGCTAACAGCTTTTATAGACAGCATCACAGATTGTGATATAATTGATCAGAAAATATGCCTTGCTCATCTTTGGAAACAGGGGCATGGCACACTAGAAGCAAAGAAAAAGAAAAAAGAAGTTTCCCAAACTAGTGATCCTCAACCTAAGAAACTCTCACCCACAGAAAAAAGTACAGATTCAAAGTGAATTTTTTTCAATCAAAAGCACCTATCATGTTTTTAAAAACATGACTCTAAGATCTCAAAATAAGAACTGCAATGGTTAAACATAACTTGGCTAAGCATGGCACTGTAGGTGTTCTTTGAATGTAATTACCACATACAGCAATAAAACCACTACAAGCAGAGAGAACAACAAAGTCAAGAAACTATGTCACCATGATTCAGAAACAGACATAGTACTGTCTTATTTTAACATGGTAGGATACAGGGTAGTAAAAGAGGTATTTTAAACATAATATGATAAAACACATATATGCTATAATAAAAAGTACACATCCCTGTTTCATAGTTTGTCTCTGTCTTCCCTTGAAAGCATGGCAAGACTATTTAATCAGAGATATTTAATATACTACACTTCCTTTCCTGGACTTCCTTACAGAGTGTCTGTTAGATATCAAGATAAGAGAAATGTGAGATGCAACAAAACTGGTAAATGTTTCTAAATACTGGCCCAATGACTGACAAAATATCACCCATACAACCAATTCTATTATCATTTCCACCTTACCAAATTAACAAAACCAAATATTTCAGTATCACACAATGTATTACAGGAATCAAAAGGAAAAAGGACTATCTATATAAGGGGTCAACTGAGAGAATAATCCTATAAAGGCTACCCACTCCAGTATTCTGGCCTGGAGAATTCCATGGACTGAATCGGACACAACTGAGCGACCTTCACTTTCACACTATGTATGAGAAAGAGGAAGAATGGCAAAGCTAGGATAACCCAGTGTAAACACTTACATTAACTGTGAGAACAATACTCCATATTTGCAGGTAAAGGTAAACCAAAGTTCTACACTACATATATGGACAAGATAATAACCTGAAGAGATGAAGGTTTTTTACTGGCTAAGCAATAAAGTTTCAGCTACAAGTATACAAATTAGAAACAATCACCACATAATATAAAACTTTTTACATAATTTACATCTACTTTTATAGTTATTCATCTGTCTTCCCAATGTGATTCTTATTTTCCCTGTGTCTAAGTACTTAGAAACATTACTTTGACTTAAATCTCAGACATTTCACATGAAAATTTCTCGAGTATAATTTTAAAATTTCATCTTATATTGACATTATTAATTTGGTACCCAACCACACTATTCTTACTATATTTAACAGGCCTCTTTCATTACTGATTACCTCCCTGCATAGTTAATTTTATATTATTAAAAACACACCAAAATATAAATCTATCATATAAAAAAAGTAGCACATTAAAAGAGTACATTTTCACATTTAGAACTCAGTGTCCGAAATAAATCAAATTACCAACAGCAACCTGAATTTTAGAACAACAATTATTTCACTGAAATGTCCAAAGCAAAATTCTTAACACAGATTACAGAATTTTCAGAGTTAACGCTACAGACTTGTGTTACATTTCTGATGGCCAGATGTTATACTCCTCTATGGTACTCAACCAAGTACTTTAATAACAGAGTATTTTGTACTGAAATATTTATACAATTTGACAAATGATCCTAATTTCACACTTAGGAAGACCTAGAGTCTTAATGGCAACCCACTCCAGTATTCTTGCCTAGAGAATCCCAGGGACGGGGGACCCTGGTGGGCTGCAGTCTATGGGGTTGCACAGGGTCGGACACGACTGAAGTGACTTAGCAGCAGCAGCAACCACCCCTTACCTTGTCTTCACCTCTTTTGTAAAGAATAACATCCTTCCTGACTGATCACCTACCGAGTCTCTCAACAAAGGTGTATCTTAATCAGCCTTGCAGTATGCAGCACATATTAGGAATTCCAAACATTGGGGGCTCAATCGAACTCAATATTCACTCCTAAGATATTCTGATGACTCAGCATTTGAAAGGGAGTGTGAAATGAGAAAAAATCTAACATTTTTGTTAAGTGGGTTCTGAATTAATATAAAGAACTTATTGAAAAAAAAAAAGAACTTATTGGAGACTATACAGTTTTGCTATGTAAGCAAAGCAATCTTTATCAGAATGAATTTTTGTGAAGTGAATTAATATTCTTCACTACCCATTTTAAAGTATACTTATTTTCTCCACGGAATATGCACTTTGAAAATACACACATAAATTGCTTGTATAAAAGGGGAGTACTGAAAGCAGAACAGTTACTCAAAGTGGAAAGGTAATGAGTAATTATGGTTGCTTCTTAGGTCCAAAATTGTTTAAGAAGTTCTTCCCATACAGGATGCTCGGGGCTGGTGCACTGGGATGACCCAAAGGAATGGTATGAGGAGGGTGGTGGGTGGGAGGGGGGTTCAGGATGGGGAACACGTGTACACCCATGGGGGATTAATGTTGATGTATGGCAAAACCAATACAATATTGTAAACCAATTAACCTCCAATTAAAATAAATAAATTTATATTAAAAAATATAAACAAATAAACAATAAAAAAAGATTTAAAATCTCCAGTTACTTATGTGTGTATATGTACATGGTTTTTTAAAAAGAGAGCAGTTTCATGTCAAGAAGTAGTGGAGACTTTTTCTTAACTCATATTGTAAAATAGAATTTTAATATAAAACTCATTCTGCCTGTATTTAAAGTCAGAGAAACTGCTGACGCAGATGAAAAATAATATTGTGTATATGGGTTAAGGATAAGTGGGAAGGTTTCTCAAGGTCCAACAGTCGTGTCATGTAATGGGGACATCCACATACCTGAGCAGGACACAAATTGCTTCTAGTTACAGGAGAGTACACTAGAAGAAAGAAAAGGGAGAAGGAAGGAGAAACCAAAAAGATTCATGGTAAAATCTTGAAGTACACTACAGATGATATGGCCATTCTCCATGGAACACTCACTCATTACAGAATTAGTAGTTACTTACCCGGCTACCACCAGCTGTATTTTGAATCTATATGCATAGCTATTGAAAGGATTTTAAGTAATTACCTGAAAGGGTTGTTGTAGAAGATGCCAATGACACAACAGTAAACACCAGTTAAAAGATGCTGGTCATATCTCATAGGAGAAGGCAATGGCACCCCACTCCAAGTACTCCTGCCTGGAAAATCCCATGGGCGGAGGAGCCTGGTAGGCTGCAGTCCAGGGGGTCGCTAAGGGTCAGACATGACTGAGCTGACTTCACTTTCACTTTTCACTTTCCTGCATTGGAGAAGGAAATGGCAACCCACTCCAGTGTTCTAGCCTGGAGAATCCCAGGGACGGGGGAGCCTGGTAGGCTGCCGTCTATGGGGTCGCACAGAGTCAGACACGACTGAAACAACTTAGCAGCAGCAGCATATCTCATAACTGTCAACATTCTTTACTTGAGTATCTCTATAATCTAAGTGATTTCCTTTTGGCCGTCTTCAACACAAACTGCTAACTGGAACAACTTTTATGGATTTCACCTCGGTCTCTGTGGCTTGACCACACTGCCTTGGTCATAAAACTCCAACCTGCTGCTGTTTACAACAAAAGACTCTTTATTAATATTATTGCCTATCGGTGCAATGGAACTCAAGAAAGTGGAGAAGAAAGCAAGCAAAGTAAGTGAGGCTCAACAGAAGGCAAGGACAGAAATATTTTCTGAATTGAACAAATGGTTAGATATGCCCAAAGTCAAATCAAAAAGAATGAGAACTTCATTTTTTAAATAAGTCGACTGGATATACATAGAAAAATATGACTTGTTGAATAAGTCTATAAAGATTACAGCTGACCATGTCAGGCTTAAGTGTTACTGGGACTGTATCTTGATCGATCAAGATAAATTTCTAAAATGAGAGTGTTGCAGTGTCAACCACCACAGAACAAAGACAAAACTACAAAACAGCCGCCTGCCTGCCCTTTGTTCTTTCTCTCATGACTTGACTTTCCACTTCAATAGAGAAAGTAACTGGAAAATAATTTCCACAGATGCAGAACTCCACCTCTACCCAAACGCCAGAACCTCGGTCCCTCTTCTATTACCGTAAATCACTGGTACTCAACCTGAGGCAATTTTGACCTCTCAGGTCAAAGTTTCTGATTGTCAAGACTGAGCAACTAGTGAATCAAGGCCCAAGATGTGGCTAAACATCTTACAGTGCCCAGGACAGCCCTCTAAAGGAAGAATTATAGCCCAAAATATCATCAGTGCCAAGGTTGAGAAGCCGACACAGATGGATTATCCACGCTGCTAACAAGTCCCTAAGAAGATGCCCCAGGCCCCATCCCCCTCACCTACTATAAGACACAGGTCCAGTAATTCTAAGTATCACTATTACACCAATTTGTGTGCAAGAAAAGGTAGAATCTTAATTAAGGGGATCCAAAAGAAATTTACTTACAGTAATATATATTTTAAACTGCCTTCAGCACTAATCATACCTAAAGGGCTAATCAAAACTGTAGTAGTTCCTCCTTACCATATAATTACAATGTTTATATGTAGAAAACAACTTCTAAAAAAACTTGGAAAGGAGTTCCTTGTTAAACAGAAACATATCTTGAAATTTTATCTAAATATAACATTTATGAACATTTTCTTTTTTAAGGAAAAAAAAAGGTGTAATCTAACTTTTTAAAAAATTCTCATTCAAGCATTTGGTCCTCTGTTTGAGATTACACATGACATCACCTAAACCTAAATTTCCTTTGCATATCATCCAACTGGAATCTGGCACCAGCAGTTTAGACAACAAGAATAAAAAACACTCATGTTACCACAAATTACACTGGAAAACAATAATTCCTTTAAAGTAAACCAAAGTTTTAACTAAAATAATGTTTGTGAGATGGAACAAAAGGGGGGGAAATGTATTTCTATAGATTATGCCTTCAAAAAAATGGAATACTAGGAGAATCTCAAAATAAACTTTTTTTTGGCGGGGTGGGGGTGGGGGTAGGGAGGCCATGGTTAACGCACCCTTACTACCAACAGTAAGGCCTAAAATCATAATTCAAATTGGTATTACCACAGTGAACTTCAGGCAACTGGAAAACTGTGGAGTTCGTAACCCACAGGTCCCACCACCTTTCTTGTCCCTCATTCTTATGCCTTCTCCTAGTTGAAATTCCATGGTCGCTCATTAGAGTCACTCTGTGCATGAACCTTCAACTGCCTTGGCCCTCTCTCATGTCCTTGTACACTCTGACAAAACTCCAGTTAAATCCAACTCTCCACCTAATCAGTGCTTCAACCTATACAGTTGAATGTGACTACATGAAACCCAAACCCACACAAACTGGTGATACTTTAAATTCAAAACCACAACTTAAGTGGGCTCCCGCCATCATGCAGAGAATTAAATCACTTTTCCAGAGGCACTTCACTTTACTGCTCTCCTGCAAGACTAACCCTTTTCTTCTTTGCCCTCTACAAGCCTCTGACATCTCTTCCTCTATCTTTGCTCTCAAGAGATGACCTTGCTTCTTTTTTCAATGATAGTTAAAAACCACTGAAGGAGAAATTCCACATGCCACATTTACCACCTACTGCATCTGTACTCATCAATTCTTATCTCCTCTCTTATTACACAGATATGTCTTTGCTCTTATCTAAAGCCACCTCTCACTTCTGCACTTTCCCCCATTTCCTATGGCTTACTGAAGAACACTGCTCCAGCAAATTCTATCTATCCTCTCTGCTTATCCTCTATTCTACCTGTCAATTTCTCATTCTTTACTGTATTATTCCTGACATACAACGCAAATAAAAAACAGAAGGGAGAAACAGAGAGACAGAGATACCTTCTCATGAACGTAGAAATCCATAAAACAAAATGTGGGAAGCAATGGACTCCAAACAACACATCTCACATGACTACTGTCCCCACCTTGAAATCCTGGTCAGTGTTCAAGGACTATCCCCTTCAGAAAGTGCCTTTTCCTTTAAAGTTCCAGCAGAGCACCAGCGCTTTGATCACCCTGCTAACATGCTGCTCTTCAAGTACAAAGATAGGCGTTTGTTGCCCTTCTTGAGATTTCAAGTTCCCTGAGGTGTGTGAATGTTCATCAAAGGAAGGAATGAATGAATTTTTGCATATTTCTTGCAGTTTACAAATCTGAAAAAACATTACCAAAAATCTGTTGATAGAAAAGCTGATTAAAATAAATGTATTACAAGCACTTTTAAAAGGTCCAGAGAAGCATCTGAACTTAATGGGACCCCACAAGTGACAGCAGTTTATAACATACCTGTTTGGGTATAAATATTAGGAAATAAGTTCACAGTGGTTAAAGCAGCTATGCAGATTTTGTGCTAAAACGTGAGATTTTCACAAACCCTGCTGTGAACAATTAAATATTTTAATAAACTTCTTAAATGAAACATCACCTATGAGCAACTGTTCAGTTCACAGATACTTAAATATAGGACTGGTGGGCTAAATTTTTAAATGCACATTTTAAAATCTCAATCTGTAAAACTGAGTTAATGTGTAAAGTGGTATCATAAAGCATACCAAATAAAATGACTAAGTATCACCAAGGAGGACATTTGATTTTTAAAATACTGAATTTTAAATTTCTGACCACCACCTAATAAATTCCTGAACTGCCAATTCCTAGTATTTATAAACAAATATGTACTTTACTACTAAGACCGTTAATTCTATAATACAAGCAAAACAACCACTAAGGTGAAATGTCAATTTTCCACTATAATATAAATACTCCAATATGTTCACAATCTCTGAAAGTTCACTTTATTTCTGTTTTAAAATTCATAGGAGTCAATGAAATTAAACAGCACTACTTTTTATTGTGTGTGGAGGGGGAAATTAAGATCAGATTCTTTCTTAAATGGGTTATAAATTCTCCATGTGTTTAAAAAACAACAAAAAAAGAAAGGTGTGTGTGAAGTAGAAGAACAACAACAAAACAACAGAGTCCTTGAGAAACAGAACTTTCCTTGAGATAACTGGTTAGGACAAACTCCAAAGTTTGAACATTACACCAGGCAGAAGCCAGAGAAGTTCTAAATAATTTACAAACCCCCATTCCAACTACCCTTAAGCCTCATTTCAGGATTACTGCCTACAGTTTAACCTCCCTGTTGCCAATGCTTCAGAGATGAGTCCAAAGAAATGACTAGATAAATACAGGGTTTCAGCAAATGTCCTCTTCATGGGCTATAGAGAACACACTGGAGAAGTCTGCTCAACATTCAGAAAGTCAGAGCCCCTCTGGTAAGGTTGCCACAATCTTTAGCTAAACCTTAAACTTTTAGAATAATTACAATCAATCGGAGGTCAAATGTGGTGAACAATATTCTCCTGCCTATTAAATAATAAAAACTAACAAAAGTAAATTAACAATTACAGAACATGGATGGTATGCAAAACAGTTTTTAAAAGTGCACAAATGGAAACTAAATACTTTCAGGAAATGTGGAGTTTGTATAACAAAGAAGAGAGGGATGTTTTCAGCGAAGTGGCAACTAGCCAACCTCTCATTTTGAATCAAATTTGTCACTGAAATGAAGTTTTCCAGGAAGCAATAAGAATAATAAAACTTTAGGCTTCAAAGAAACTCAGCTTAAGAAAAAACTATGTGGCAAATACTCAAAACATCAGTAAAGTAACAATAAATCATTTATTCAACTTGAAATCTGAACAATTTCCGGAAATGTCAATTAAACCAGACCTCTTCTTAAGCAGCAAGTCTGAACTACTTTTTTAATGCCAAACATTCACACACACACACAAGCAATAAAAATCATTATTTTGGTTTAAAATTTTGATTAAATCATTATTCTGATTTAAATAACTATTTCTCACTTGGTTTTTCACTCGGCACTGTTGGTTTTTCAAAACAACTAAAAGTCACTATTATTAAAGTTTTAATACTGTGTAAAGTTTACTTGACAACCACGACCAAATATTTATGACCCATGCTTGTTAGAAACAGCACTGTACATGGCAATGGGATTTCACACTTTTAGGAATATCATCCTAGTGTCTATGATGTTGAGGAATCAAAAAAGGCCTAAGAGAAGCAAGCACACCCAAAAGATTTGTTTTGTATTATCAGCAGGAAATTTTATTACCAAGACATTTTAACATACAAACATGTTTAATCTTGAAGTGTCTCATCTGGTAAAAAACTGTTGAAGATTGGGATAATTTCAAACTCTGAAAACTACACAATCTGTACTCTCCTACAAAGTAGTGAGCAGAAAGTAGTAAATTGCTTTGGGCACAATAAAGGACAGAAATAGTATGGACCTAACAGAAGCAGAAGATAATAAGAAGAGGTGTTTAGAATACACAGAGGAACTACACAAAAAAGATCTTCATGACCCAGATAACCATGATGGTATGATCACTCACCTAGAGCCAGACATCCTGTAGTGCGAAGTCAAGTGGGCCTTAGGAAGTATCACTACGAACAAAGCTAGTTGAGGTGATGGAATTTCAGTTGAGCTATTTCAAATCCTAAAAGATGGTGTGTGAAAGTGTTGCACTCAATATGCCAGTAAATTTGGAAAACTCAGCAGTGGCCACAGGACTGGAAAGATCAGTTTTCATTTCACTCCCAAAGAAAGGCAATGCCAAAGAATGCTCAAACTACCGCACAATTGCACTCATCTCACACGCTAGCAAAGTAAAGCTCAAAATTCTCCAAGCCAGGCTTCAGCAATACGTGAACCCTGAACTTCAAGAAGTTCAAGCTGGATTTAGAAAAGACAGAGGAACTAGAAATAAAATTGCCAACATCATCGAAACAGCAGGAGAGTTCTAGAAAAACATCTGCTACTGCTTTACTGACTATGCCAAAGCCTCGTGTCTGACTCTTAGCGACCCCATGGACTGCAGGCTACCAGGCTCCTCCACGCATGGGATCTGCCAGGCAAGAGTACTGGAGTGGGGTGCCACTGCCTTCTCCTATAACCAACCTAGTCAGCATATTCAAAAGCAGAGACATTACTTTGCCAACAAAGGTCCGTCTAGTTAATTAAGCTGTGGTTTTCCCAGTAGTCATGTATGGATGTAAGAGTCAGGCTATAAAGAAAGCTGAGTGCCTTTGAACTGTGGTGTTGGAGAAGACTCTTGAGAATCTCTTGGACTGCAGGAGATCCAACCAGTCAGTCTTTAAAGGAAATGACTGGAAGGACTGATGCTGAAGCTGAAGCTCCAATACTTTGGCCAGCTGATGCGAAGAACTGACTCACTGGGATGCTGGGAAAGACTCAAGGCAGGAGGAGAAGGGGACGACAGAGGATGAGATAGTTGGATGGCCATCACCGACTCAATGCACATGAGTCTGAGTAAATTCTGGGAGTTGGTGATGGACAGGGAAGCCTAGCGTGATGCAGGCGATGCAGTTGCAGGGAGTTGGACCCAACTGAGAAATTGAACTGAACTGAGTACCTTATGATAATCAATAAGATAGCTGATCTTGACATCTAACAACATTCAGGGTCTAAAGTTCCAAAGCATATCAAGCAAGCCTCTTGGTAATCCAGTCCCATCCCATCTTTTTGATCTATTTCCTATTATTTCTGGCCCAGATACTTATTACAAAAACACCAAATTTTGTGGCTGCATGTTTTTCTTTCTCTATGCCTTTATTCATTGTATTCTCTTCCCCTGAAATAAATAAATTCTCTTCATTTCAGCATCACATCCCTCTTTCAGCACTTCCTCCTCTACAAAGCATTCCCACTACTCTCAAGCAGCAATAATCTCTTTTGAATTACCATAGCCATAATTGGGCTTCCCTGGTGGCTCAGAGGGTAAAGCGTCTGCCTACAATGCAGGAGACCTGGGTTCAATCCTTGGGTCGGGAAGATCCCCTGGAGAAGGAAATGATAACCTACTCCAGTACTCTTGCCTGGAAAATCCCATGGACTGAGAAACCTGGTAGGCTACAGTCCATGGGGTCGTGGTAAAGAGTCAGACACGACTTAGCGACTTCAGTTTCACTTTAGTTCCCTGGTGGCTCAAAGGTTAAAGCGTGATTCCCCTAGAGAAGGAAATGGCAACCCACTCCAGGACTCTTGCCTGGAGAATGCCATGGAGGGAGGAGCCTGTAAGGCTACAGTCCATGGGGTTGCAAAGAGCTGGACATGACTGAGCAACTTCATTTCACTTTTTAGCCATAATTATTTCACAAGCATCATTTTGCATATATGATTATACTTAATATGTTTCTCTCCCCTACTTGACAGAGTGTCCTGTGACCAAATGACACCTGCTGAATAAAAACCATCAGTGTGCCACAGATCCCAAAGCCAGAAGAGACCTGATATCAGGTGAATAGAAAGAAGCAAAGTCTTCCCACTCACTTGTATTTTAATTCCTGTTTAGTAGCTTTATTGCTTAGCAAATTGTTTTCTGAGGAAAAGTTTAGATGGGTCCAATAAGTTAAAAGTTAGAATATCTCACTTGGTTGTCACAGAAATCCTGAATCAGTTACGTGAAACTACAAAAAAGCAAGAGAGTTCCACAAAAACATCTATTTCTGCTTTATTGACTATGCCAAAGCCTTTGACTGTGTGGATCACAATAAACTGTGGACAATTCTGAAAGAGATGGGAATACCAGACCACCTGACCTGCCTCTTGAGAAACCTATATGCAGGTCAGGAAGCAACAATTAGAACTGGACATGGAACAACAGACTGGTTCCAAATAGGAAAAGGAGTACGTCAAGGCTGTATATTGTCACCCTGCTTATTTAACTTCTATGCAGAGTACATCATGAGAAATGCTGGACTGGAAGAAGCGCAAGCTGGAATTAAGATTGCCGGGAGAAATATCAATAACCTCAGATATGCAGATGACACCACCCTTATGGCAGAAAGTGAAGAGGAACTCAAAAGCCTCTTGATGAAAGTGAAAGAGGAGAGTGAAAAAGTTGGCTTAAAGCTCAACATTCAGAAAACGAAGATCATGGCATCCAGTCCCATCACTTCATGGCAAACAGATCGGGAAACAGTGGAAACAGGGTCAGACTTTATTTTTCTGGGCTCCAAAATCACTGCAGATGGTGACTGCAGCCATGAAATTAAAAGATGCTTACTCCTTGGAAGGAAAGTTATGACCAACCTAGATAGCATATTGAAAAGCAGAGACATTACTTTGCCAACAAAGGTCCGTCTAGTCAAGGCTATGGCTCTTCCAGTGGTCAGTATGGATGCGAGACTTGGACTGTGAAGAAAGCTGTGCGCAGAAGAATTGATGCTTTTGAACTGTGGTGTTGGAGAAGACTCTTGAGAGTCCCTTGGGCTGCAAGGAGATCCAACCAGTCCATTCTAAAGGAGATCAGTCCTGGGTGTTCTTTGGAAGAAATGATGCTAAAGCTGAAACTCCAGTACTTTGGCCACTTCATGCGAAGAGTTGGCTCGTTGGAAAAGACTCTGATGCTGGAAGGGACTGAGGGCAGGAGGAGAAGGGGATGACCGAGGATGAGATGGCTGGATGGCATCACTGACTCGATGGACATGAGTTTGAGTGAACTCCGGAAGCTGATGATGGACAGGGAGACCTGGCGTGCTGCAATTCATGGAGTCGCAAAGAGTCGGACACGACTGAGCGACTGAACTAAACTGAACCCACTATATAGCTGAGGAAATGAAACCCTGTGATTAAGTAACCTATTTCAAGGTCATTACAGCAAGGAGGTGCAAAAGTTGGTACTACAGTCCAAGCTTTGTGATACTTGCTTTACTGCTTTTGTTTCACCACACTACCCCCAGGAATACCGTCAGGGGAGACGGCGTCAGCGATGTGGGGGTGGGGGGTGGGGGTGGCGGGGTGGAGAATGAATGTTGCAGTTAAGAAAATAGAGGAGAAAAGGTTGGTATTCCTTGGTTTATGCAGAAAGCCAATAAAGCCCCTGCACAGGACTTGCTCTGTTCATGTAGGCCACAGGCACCTTCTCAGTGTAGCGAAGGCACCCCACCTTGGGCACTTTCTCGAGAGGGTCTTAGAAGCCCAGGCATGAAAGTGAACTCAGAGGGCTCCTGCGCTCCAGGGGATCAACCTGAAAAGGAAAGAGGAAGAGAGAGAAAAAAGACCCGGGGTAACCAAGCTTTGATGACAAGGCCTGCAACTTTATTTTCACAGACAGCTTTTATACCTTAAGTTGTACATAGAGAATAATGGAAGATGCAGAGTCATCCAGGGTCAGCAGTCCTGACCCTTATCGAGACCAGGCTTTCTTTATGCATACCTATCTGTATACACAGGTCTTAGGCATCATCTTCTGGCCAGGAGGCCTGCTAACATTTTACAACTCTTTCTTCTGATAAACGTTAGTTAACCAGAAAGCTTATTTTCTCTAAAAGTGTTTTTTCTAACGTCAGGTGCCATTCTCCGAAAGCACTAGATAAAGTTGCGTTCCTATAGGGCAAAGGTGCAGTGGGCTATAACAGGGAAAGAATTTATTAACTCAAGTTTTAGTGTTGTTAATATCAAGGCCACTACTTATATTTCTATATATCAACTATGTTAATTAATGCACACAATATGAAAACTTGGCAGCAAACACTGGCTCAACAATGAGACCCTTCACCAGTACCATTCTAATAATTTTAACTCCTCGAAAGGCTTTATTTAAGCTTCCCGTGCCTCTCGCGGTTGGGAGTTTATAAACAATCACAAGCGTAGTTGTAAAAGTCTGGATAAACCTGTCAGGCAAGTTAGAGAGCCATCAGAGGGGTTTGAATTGAAACACTCCTATTATGCCCGGGAGACTTATTAACTAGAGCCCTCAGTTGATTTCCTTCAGAGAAAGGTGGTCGGGGATAGCCCCCGGTAAACGTCAGAAGAGCTGGTGAAAGGCATAAAATAGCAAGACAGACTCTGGTTTTGGGGTAGATGCTCGAGCAGGTAAAGGGGGTCCCTCGAGTCCTGATTCGCCTTTGCCCGTCAGGTCTCTTCCACATGACCTTTGTCATGGGTGGGATTTCCCATGCTGGCTCGCGGCAACCCCCGCTCTGGATAATCACAGCAAAGCTAAAATACAGAGCTTGGCGTAGAGGCAGGCAGACTGGAGAGCCACTTCTAGAGTCTTCTCCAGCCCTGAGAGCCCACATACAAGGCGTCCACGGTAGTCTGAGCTCCTGCTGTCCCTCTAGAAAACGCGCTTCCCAAATCCACACTCTGCCATTCAGAATTCTAACCCTAACTAACCTGGCCCATGTTTTCTACCGCTCTCCCAAACAAACTTTCAGCTCCCCACAGCTGCTTACTGCTATGCTACATACAGCACAAATAAATACTCACTGCTTTGTGCTCAGGCTGCTATCACATTCCTATGTACACTTGTGCTAATCTTTTGTGTTCTCCAGGCAAACTGCCCTAATGACTCCAGCTCAGAGATTTTAGCCTATTACCTGTGAGATCACATTTCACATTTTATTATAAGTGCTCTAGGTTCTCTACAGAAGTCAATATAAAGCGGTTAAAACCAAAGAACTAGAGCCAGATGCCCTTCTCTTCCACTTACGTGTCTTCTGGGAGTTCTTAACATCTCTATGCCTCAGTTTCCCCACATATAAACAGGAAATCTTAGTATAGTCCATACCACACAACAATGACATGATAAAATGAGTTAATACAAAAAACTGCTTTGAACAATGCCCAGCATGGAAATAATGCTTCAAAGTTAGTAGCTATCATTGCCATTTCTTCCAGTACCACAGTTAGTTTTATCTCCTCAGGACTATTTAACTATTCCACAATGCTAGACACATATTGTTTCATTTGTAAGTTATATTTTAATAACATGCTTTTAAGTCTTCTCCCAAAAAAATCAATTTATGTTTTCAGAGATCTCTTTCATTTTATAAGGCAAACCAGTATATGCTAAAAACTTATTTTTATAATATAGAAAATATAACTATGGTAATCATAGGGGATTAATAGAAGTAAATATCCACTCCATTAAATCTGGAACTCTGTACTGATCCAACAGTTCCCTTCATTTAATCAAACACCATGCAAACTATTAAAGAGTTCCTTCTGACTTTAACAGCTATTTTCTCAGAGAAAAAGCCAAGTGCCTGCTAAAAGATCTTAATAATCCACAGGGCCTGGAGAGTACTGCCTTTTTTCTTTTTCTTTTTAAAGTTAAAAAAGGCTTTTCCTCTTAACCGAAATCAATGAAAAGCCTCTTGAACGCAGCAAGAAGATAAGGTTGATTTTAGCTACAATGTAAGTCACTACAGAATTTCAGAGTGCCAACAATGGTGTCACTTTTCTCATTCACTGGATTTATTCCTGTTTTTTCAGGACTACAATAGTCTGTGCAATGTTATGAACGCCTCTCACCAGCGTTACATTTCACATAACATAATTAACAAATTATATATAAAAAAAAAATCATTTTCCTATCACAGCTGCTATTATTAGTCCTGAAAGGAAATCCTAAACATGAAGTGAAAAAAATTGTACTATGACCAATGAGGCCAATTTTACATCTCTAAAACCATATATTTTGAGTAGTTTGAGGATGGCTAAGTATTCATGTTTTTAAAAAAGTAAAGAGGGGGAAAAAATCTGTGCCCATATTATTCAAGGATCCTCAATTTTAAACAACTGTAAAAAGATAAAAATAGCCGTGGAAGTAGATACTGCTGCTGCTGCTAAGTTGCTTCAGTTGTGTCCGACTCTATGCAACCCCACCAGGCTCCCCCGTCCCTGGGATTCTCCAGGCAAGAACACTGGAGTGGGTTGCCATTTCCTTCTCCATAATAATAATTTAAAAAATAGCCAAGATCTCATATCCAGGGTGTCTAAGGCTGCGTGCTTTACACAACTATCACATAATATCACAATCCAAACGCTGCCATTGTGTCAGTGTCACGCGATCCCTCGTGTCCCCACTTTTAGAGCCACACTAGCTTTAGTCCCCTCCCATCCTGACCTAAACTCCTGGCAACCACTTATCTGTTCTCTACATCTATAATTAAGTCAAGAATGCTAGAAAAATGGAATCAGACAGTATGTATTAACTTCCAGGGTTCGCTTTTTCACTCAGCGTAATTTTCTGGAGGTTCATCCAGGTGGTTGTGTCAACAGTTTACTCCTCTTGATTAAATTGTAGTATTCCATTGCAGAATGGCTATATCACACTTTTTTTTCCACAAATTGAGGGATATCTGAATCGTTTCCAATTTGGAACTTTTATGAATAAAGCAGCTATTTGTTTATAGCTATACATGTAAAAACCTGTTTTTATGTGAACACACATTTTCACATATCGAAGATAAATGCCCAAGAGTACAATTCCTGAGTTGTACAGTAACTGTACATTTAGTTTAAGAAACCACCCCGACAGGATTAGAAAAGTGAACCACTCAGGAACTGTCTGCACAAGTGGTGCAAAAGAGCAGACCATCAGTGCTGCACTGGCATTAATCCCAGGAACCAATAGCAGCAGTGGGGCAACACCAATCTAACCTGAGCACAGGTGCCTCATGACAAATGTTACTAGTGTGTTCAACTGCATAATGTTCTAGCACTGTATTCTGAAAGACATTAATTTATTAAATAAATTGTATATATTAAAAGAAAAAAAAAAAGATAACCATCCAGCTATTTTCTATAGTGGCTTTGTGCATGATTTCAAAATCCCACCAGAAACATGTAAGTAATCGTTTCTTCACATCCTCCCCAGCATTTGGTGGTGTCAGTATTTTTCACTTTTAGCCACTGTGGTAGGTAAGTAATGACTGACCGTAATTTTAATCTGGATTTCCTTAATGGCTAATAATGCTGAAAAGCTTTTAATATATATATTGCCTTGTATATTTGTCTAAACAACTCTTCTGGCCATTTTCTTCTATATTAACTATTTGGTTTTTTACAACTGAGCTTTGAGAAATCTTTACATATTTTAGACTAGGTCTTTGTCAGATATAGGGTTTGCTAAGACTTTTTTCCGATTGCAACTTTTCATCCTCTCAAAGGGGTTTTCTGCAAAGTGTAAGTTTTTAAAATAAATAATTTGTTAATTTTTCCTTTTATAAACTGTGCTTTTGCTATTGGCTCTAAAAACTCCTAGATCATAGAAATTTTCATACTCATTGTTTTTTCCAAAAGTTCTATAGTTTTACATTCAATGCCTGTGGTTCATGGAGTTGTTGTTTTGTTTTGTTTTTTGTATAAGGTATGAGACTTGGGTCAAGGTACTTTTTTTGGTTGTTTTTGGATGTTTAATTACTTCACTACCAATGGTTGAAAAGGTGCATGAATTTTCAGCATATGAGACCTATACACTTTTTGTTAAGATTTTGGGGGCAATTATAAATGGTACTGGATTTTCAGTTTTATTTTATCCACAGGTTCATTGCTAATATATAGAAATAAAAATGATTTCTATATGTTTACCTCGTATCCTGTGATCTTGAACTCACTTATTTCTAGACTTACTGGTCTTTTTTTCTTTTTTTGGTAGAGTCCTTGGAATTTTCTACAAAAACCATTTTATCTGCAAACAGAGACAATTTTATTTCTTTCTGATCTGCCTCTTCTTTCTTTTTCTTGCCTTACTGTACTGGCTAGAACATCAACGTTAAAGCGAGTAAGAATGGTTAAAGCAGACAACCTGGTCTTCTTCCTGATCTTGGGTGAGGAGGAAGAAGTATTCGTCTTTTGTTATTAAATATAATATTAGCTGTTTGTTTATGTAGATGCTCTTTACAAAGTTGAGGAAATTCCCCCATTACTATTTTCTAAGAGTTTTTATCATAAATGGATATTAATTTCTGGACTTGAGTTTGTCACAATTTCAAAGAGAAATGATGAAGTTGCTCTGAATTAATCCTCAATTGTTTGCTCTTTAAGTATGAAGTCTGTGAACAGAGAAAACTGCTCACTACATCAAGTCTGAATTAAACTGCATTTCTTTTTACTATATAAATGTATACCTTATATCAACAGCTTCAAGTCCTTCCCCCCAACCCTAGGAAGCAATCCAAAAACATGATCATTTGGAAAACATGCAACAATCTAATACTTTTTGTTGAAGCTTTGCTTTCCATGTTCTTAAGAGTTCACTTTTTTTTCCAGCATAAAAAGTGATGTACTATTTTAAACATAAGAAAACAACACAATTTGAGCTTGTCAATGGAAATATGCGTGGTTTTCTTATCCTGGAATGTTTCTGCTGCTACCTTGAAAATCACAGCTTAGCTCAGTCAAGTAACAGTCATTCCCTGTCAAATACCTAAAACAAAATTCTACCCTCTAATCACTATTTATCTAGTGTTAAACTGCAGTGGTACTCTCAAGGAGTACCACTCAAGGATTAGTGGTGAAACACTAATCAAACTCTGAATTTAAACATCCATTTGCTTTTAACTCAATTTTAAAACTGAGAATTTTAGGAGCATAGAAATCTACGTTTAATTTAAACTATAGCATCAGAATTTAGAAGTCCAATTATTTCAAATCACCAAGGGACTATCAAAGGGAAGACAAAGGAGAGGCAAATACACCCAAAGTATTAATAATCTGCATCCTACCTAAAACTGTATTCATTTCCTTAGTCTTAATAAGGGCAATAAATAGAAAAAAGTAGTTAAAACAATTATGATAAAATAGTTTACATTCAAATGCTAGAAAAGCAGATACAATTATTAAGTTAAGGTTTCTTTGAAGTTTTACATCCAAAGCCAAAAAGAATTCTAAGTATACAGGGATATGGAAGCATTGTGGCTATTGCCTCTGTAGAACCAGCCTCCTCCACATACTCTCTCAATGAAGACACCCTACTCCTAACCTACCATAGCCAGGCACTTCTGCACTCCAAACAACAGAGCATAACAAAACACTTTTTAAACCAAGTACACCAAAATTTGAAAATTGCTAGTACAGTTGGAGAAAATTTAACTAATTGTCTATGTTAGTTATGTTTGCTTTAAAGATAAATGAAGTAAATAGGATTTCTACCTGCTTAATCTAAAAGAGTGAACAAAGGGAGCATAAGAAAACAGAAATACAAATGCAAAAACAAAACCGAGAAAAACAAATGAAAATTAATAGAATATACCACTAGTAAAAGGTTTTACTGCGTATGATTTCATAGGACTTATTCTGCAAATGCAGAACTGTTCTTAAGTTACATAAGATATCTTAAGTTACATAAGATATATTGGGGACCTGAATAGACCAGCGTTAAATTTGTATTACAAACCTACTCAGGAAGTGAGTGGATAGTTCAATATTTTTCAATTTCTAGGACAGTGTGACAAGAACAAGTAAAGCAAATAAGAAAAACTAGTCTCTTTTTTTATACTTCACCACTAAATTAAACAAACCCTGTAAAAACTAATTTCTTTTTAAAACAATCATAAGTATTTTTCAATGTAAATATTGAAGTATGATATTCCCAGTATTTTGTCTTAGAAACTAAAACCCTAGACTTAAAATTTAAATAAGCATAAATATCAACTGCAAATGTCTATATATTAATTTATCATTTTAGGAATAACTTGAAATCTGAGCCACCTATCTCTTAAAAAAAAAAAATCTCAAGTAGTATATAATTAAATACATTATTAAATCTAGTCAAGATGAAGACTTAGCGTTAAATAGAAATCTCAGGAAAATCCAGCCCCTCCCAATCAACAATATACCCCCAAAAGACAGGCAAAAATTCCTAATTGCTCATGATCAGGGTCCCCAAATTAAAGGAAAAGGCACAAAGAAATGAAAATCACATGTATGCCTCAGAAGGAAAGCACCATGGGATTAGCCAGTGACAATCAGAAACTGCCTCTAGTCCAAAGGAGAAATACAATCCAGGGAACTGCTTGACAAATGTATCAAAAATAGGAATATTAAAGGAGAATTTGTTCTGTATTCCATTTTTTAACAGAGAGAGACATAAATGACAAGGTAGAGAGAATGAAAAAAGGAAGGGAAAGTGAAGGAAGAAAATCCTGTCTGTAGCCACACCTCTATTTTTTTTAAAGTACAGGATGATTTCCAATCATTAGAGGGATAATAAAAATCATACATTTTAAGACTACTTCATCTATAAATTTTTAACCCATCTGATCAAATTCACTTTCACCACATTGATAAGTACTTCAAAAATATAAATCCCACAAAGTAAAATAAATTTTGGCTGAACTACAGAAGGACAAAAATTTGTACCTTACAGAAAACAAAAAGATTCAGAAGATTGTTTAAAAAAAAAAATCAAAGGAGTATTAAATATAAAGTATGATTGGGAATACAATAAACTAGAACCCATTCTAATTTTTCAATTAATTTAGTTATTCTTAAAGTAATAAATCTCAGGACTTTCAAGCAAACATCATAAATTGCTCTGAAAACCCATTCTGCTCCAAATATATAGCAATGATAGATAAAATAGACAAATTTAAAGGGCATGAATTAAAAAAAAAAAAAAAAAAACAGACAAACACCATGACAAAGAAACACGTAAGAGTAAGAGGGATTTAAGCTGTGAGCCTACTGGGCTCTTGTTTTAGAAGGTATCAACAGAGGCCCGGATTTCAGATTCTGTGAGCAAAGAAATAAAAATGGCCCACCCAAAACTAGAGACTAGAGACTAGAGCTGAAATTGGGCCGAAAAAAAAACTCCTGGTAATAGCTGCCCCAGGATAAGTAAGTTGTGTCCATGTAAGTGTGGCTTCTAAACTGAGTGCCTAGGAAAGTCAGACTATTCAACTTCACACATAGGACCTAAGCCACACCATCTAGTTGACTGGCCAATGGAACAAAGATACACCAAGCATCAGGGGTGAGCAGTCATGTGGTTTTGGATTGGGGGAAGGGACAGTAAGAAGAACCAGTTAAGAACACCTGCAAAACCACTAGATAAGAAGAGTAAGAAAAGACGGGGGCGGGGGGGGGGGGGTAGAGTAGTGACTTCTTGACAGTGAAGTTGTACCACGACATATGAAGAAAACTTAGTAAGAAAGACAGTCTACAAATACAGCAACTGAAGTACTTAATTCCTCCAAACAAAACAGAATCAGGAAATACACCTGAAACTAATGTACAGTCTTTCAAACATCAGGGGGAAAAATACTAACAACTCATCTAACCTCATTTTAAAACTATATTTTGAAAGTTGATAAGATGTAATTAACAAAAAAGTTCCACTCACCCATCTTCATTTGCAACCCAATAGTCCTCCAAGTTCAGTTTCTACACTCAGAGAAATGAGACACCAGATGAGAGTGCTTTGCTTGTCACAAGTATAGTAATAAAAATTGTGATTGGGATAGAAGAGTAATAGAATAGTAGATTATACAACTGAATAATAACTGATTTCCAACAAAACAGAAAATTTCTCATTTACTAAAATCACATAAATCAACAAAAAGCAAAAACTAGTGCTATCAACAATAAATTATTCAAGGAAAAGTGTCTATTAAATTTCCCCTCTAAGTTTAAAACAAGTAGTCAGAAAAACTATAATACTGACAATGGGGCCTGCATTTACACTGAAGTTTTTGGTGGTTCAGCTATCAACAAGGCTGAAGAATTTGACAGTTTTACCTGAAAAGGTTAAGATACACAACTGGTTAAAGCTAAGATACACAACTGGTTAAAGCTTTGTGTGTTTTAGCAGGACAACTAGATTAAAAGTGAATTAATTTTATCATTATACAGTGGATTTAATCATCTACACTAATCACTTATTTTGATGGAAATATGTATTTAGGAATCATTCAGAGATAAACAGAGTAGTTGAAGACTACACAAGAAAGAAACACAAACTATAGATAGAACATCAGTGTCCTCATCAAGACAAAGCATATTCTTTGCTGGTGATAAACAGTTTACTCACTTTAGTTTAAAATTCCACCCAGGTGATCCATAAAATTACTCGGAGTTTCAGCGGATAAAAATACAGCAGCAGACATGCAGCCTGACTGCAAACACGGAACTCTGTATGCAGCAGAGTGCCTCGCCTTGCTAATGAGAAAAGTTCAGGCATTTCTACCGTCTTACAGTAGAGAAACACTCCATGCGCTTTCTCAGTTATCTATAAATGTCAGTAGCCCTCTGGCTCACTGCCATAAGGAGCTCTTATCTCTGTTCTCTGCTTTATCCCTTTGTCCATTCTTCAGTCATTTAGCACAACCACTACTCTATTTTCATCAGTAAGACGTTCTTCTGCAACAAAAATGGGAGTTCCAACTGCTTCAAAAGCAGTTACTCACCAGCTGCTAGCTAAAATCATGAAAACTAGAAAGCAACACTTTGTGGCTTTTTTAATCAAAGGAGCATAACATTTCAAATTGACATTTAAGACCCAGCAATCCACCCTCTTTTATAGTAAGCCAAATATATATATACACACATATATATATTAAAACGTTCACATAAAAGCAATCACTCTGATAAAAATTTTATAGATGTAACACTTACTTAGAAAATGTCTATGAAATCACAAACTCATTAACAGTAAGAAATAACATCAACAGTGTTTATTTAAGTATGACAGATAACCAAAATACGAGCTGTTATTTATTACTTTCCTTCCACACACCAAAAACCCAATAATTTTTTACTGAATGTAAAAAAGAAAAAAAAAAAGTATCTCAAGCTTTCTTCTGCTTAGGTCTGAACTGTACCATCTAACATTACATCCTGGCTCCATTCTGCCCTTTCCTCCCCACTGACATAAAATTCTCTGTCAAGTGACCTAAGAGTATTCAATGTATCCTGTGTGTGTCCATATACTAAAAAAAAAGTAAATAGAAAAGATAAAAACATGCCTTTCTTATATTGTACCGTCTGCTTTGAGTAGCTTTTCCTTCTTCTTCTAAAGGATATTTTTCTTTTTTTTTTAAGGCAGTAGCTCCATCCAGTTTTGCTTGCTAAGTTTTCATCAATAGGCAAACAGAATAAACTGCTTTCTTCCTGTGATCCCACACAGAATTTTAGGCCTGCCTCTTTACATTGAGACTTGTCTGACAATTCTGATCACCAGATTGAGGGCAAGCAGAGCTTTGCAACTGGAAAAGACCCTGAGCAGCAGTTACTATTGCTATAACTTAGAGCATGATAGCTACCTCTTTTCCAGCGGCAATCATTCTGCCTAACACCTCCTCTAGCTAAAAGCTTCTTCAAGGCAGGGAGGGCCTCAAGAAACGTCTCTTACCACATAGAGATTGTAGCTCTCCACATAATAACCATGCAAAAACTGCTTGGTGAACAATGAAAACTGAATCTATAAACACACTTTGAGAAAACTAGTACAATGAGTTAGTTATTGTGTTAGATAAAGACATAGATGCTAAGCAATGTAAGATTTTACGAATACAATTACACAAAGTCACTGTCTCTACTACGTCTCTCTAAGCCCTATTACCCACCCTCTCTATCCCTAGGAACCACTAAAATGTAGATACTTACAGCCTGACACACTGATTCAGGACTGTAAGGTATGTACAGGTTGGTGTCTGATCCATTCAGAGAAGTTACCATCTTCTTCTCTGCTGTTCCTTCTGTCTGCTCTAAGCATCTGATATCAGCCTCCTCCAGAATTCCCTTCCTTCTCCAGTCCCATATGTCTCTCCATCTCTTCTACCTTCTCTTACAGACCAACTTTTACATCAGAGAACTAGCCCAATTTATACAATGCTAGTCAGCCAGGGAAACACATTTTATTCCATGCAGTAAAGCAACCTTTGATCTTAACAGACTTTATAAACATCATCTCAGGCATTTCTGCCTAAGAAAATGGAGAAGAGAGTTCACACAAAAGTGGTACAGGCTTCATGCACACTTAAGTAGCTTCCTATAGCAACATCCTCATCTGCAGTAAACACTAAGGTCTTATTTAGGAGTGCTAAACTGTGTCACCCTTGAGGCTTACAGAAGCTCATCATCTGACTTTTAAACACTGTCTATTAGAAAAGTTTCATCCAACGCCTAAATTTCTACTTTCACTAAGTGTAAAAACAATAGCACTAAAGCACTTTCAGGAAAACAGTTCCCATTTCGTTAAACAATCATCAAACTTTAAGACTGAGACTACATCAGTTCAGTTCAGTCCAGTCACTAGTCATGTCCAACTCTTTGCAACACCATGGACTGCAGCACAGGCCTCCCTGTCCATCACCAACTTCTGGAGTTTACTCAAACTCATACACATTGAATCAGTGATGCCATCCAACCACCTCATCCTCTGTCGTCCCCTTCTCCTTCTGCGTTCAATCTTTCCCAGTATCAGGGTCTTTTCCAACAAGTCAGCTCTTCGCATCAGGTGGCCAAAGTATTGGAGTTTCAGCTTCAGAATCAGTCCTTCCAATGAACATTCAGGACTCATTTCCTTTAGGATGGACTGGTTGGATCTCCTTGCAGTCCAAGGGACTCTCAAGAGTCTTTTCCAACACCACAGTTCAAAAGCATCAATTCTTCGGTGATCACCTTTGTTTATAGTCCAAATCTCACATCCATACATGACTAATGGAAAAACCATAGCCTTGACTAGACAGACCTTTGTTGGCAAAGTAATGTCTCTGCTTTTTAATAAGCTGTTTAGGTTGGTCATAGCTTTCCTTCCAAGGAATAAGCATCTTTTAATTTCATGGCTCAAGTCACCATCTGCAGTGATTTTGGAGCCCAAGAAAATAAAGTCTGTTTCCACATTTTGGAGCCCAAGAAAATAAAGACTGTTTCCACATCTATGTGCCATGAAGTGATGGGAGTGAATGCCATGATCTTAGTTTTCTGAATGCTGAGCTTTAAGGCAACTTTTTCACTCTCCTCTTTCATTTTCATCAAGAGGTTCTTTAAATCTTCTTCACTTTCTGCCATAAGGGTGGTGTCATCTGCATATCTGAGGTTACTGATATTTCTCCTGGCAATCCTGATTCCAGCTTCTGCTTCATCCAAGCCCAACATTTCACATGATGTATTCCGCATACAAGTTAAATAAGCAGGGTGACAATATACAGCCTTGATGTACTCTTCCTATTTGGAACCAGTCTGTCATTCCACGTCCAGTTCTAACTGTTGCTTCCTGACCTGTATACAGACTTCTCAAGAGGCAGGTCAGGTGGTCTGGTATTCCCATCTTTTGAAGAATTTTCCACAGTTTGTTGTGGCCCACACAAAGGCTTTGGCATAATCAATAAAGCAGAAACATGTTTTTCTGGAACTCTCTTGCTTTTTCAATGATCCAGTGATGTTGGCAATTTGACCTCTGGTTCCTCTGCCTTTTCTAAATCCAGCCTGAACATCTGGTCATAGTTCATGTATTGCTGAAGCCTGGCTTGGAGAATTTTGAGCATTACTTTGCTAGCATGTGAGATGAGTGCAATCGTGTGGTACTCTGAATATTCTCTGGCATTGCCCTTCTTTGGAAGTGGAATGAAAACTGACCTTTTCCAGTCCTGTGGCCACTGCTGAGTTTTCCAACTTTGCTGGCATATTGAGTGCAGCACTTTCACAGCGCCATCTTTTAGGATTTGAAAGAGCTCAACTGGGTGGGAGGGGGGTTCAGGAGTGGGAACTTATGTACACCCATGGCGGATTCATGTTGATGTGTGGCAAAACCAATACAGTATTGTAAAGTAAAAAAATAAAAATAAATAAATTTTTTAAAAAAAGGACATCTTTCTAAAATGAACAAATTTTTCTTCGGAAAAAAAAAAAAAAAGAGCTCAACTGGAATTCCATAACCTCCACTAGCTCTTGTTCGTAGTGATGCTTCCTAAAGCCCACTTGACTTCACATTCCAGGATGTCTGGCTCTAGGTGAGTGATCACGCCATCGAGACCACCTACTTACACACTTTGGGGGTGGGGAAGGTGGGGAGATGTCAAACCTGTTCCAAGAGAAATAATATTTTGATCCAGTGTCAAATTCTACTCTTCTCCACATTCCCACAAATAAAGAAATGTATCTACCCTAACACCATACTTCTCACATTTAAGAAGCTAATCAACTATTAACTTCATATAGTAATCAATAAAAAAGGCAAATTATTATCTCAAGAAAATAATTTCAAGTTCAAGCTTATAATATGAGCATTCTCTCTCCTTCTCTCTCTTTTTGGGGTCTTAGCTCCCCAACCACGGATTGAACCTGGGCTCCCAGCAATGAAAGCACTGAGTCCTAACCACCGGAGGGGGAGGGAATTCCCTATAAGAGCATTTTCTATCCTAGATGTGTGTTCTATGTAATATAATTTAAATCCGCAAACAGCCAAAATTCTTTGTTATGGTTGAAATAAAGGAGGAAAAACAAACATATTTTAAGCAGCCTGTTAAAAAATTCATATATAATTAAAATCACTTACCAACATAAAAGTTTGTTTGATAAAATGACACCAATCCTCTGCCTTTTTAAAATGTCTTATTTCCCTCTTAGACCATGAAAAAAAGGAATAATGGCCATGTGATAGTCATTCAACATTTCCAAAGCACTTTCATACTTTCTACAATGTTAACAATTCAATATAATTTAGGCACCATTTTTATCATAGGCTGCAAAAATGATGCTTTTTCAAGACATCGATTATATTCACAATAAATTATCACATTTATTAGAACAGCATTTGTAGTTCAAAATAATTTGAACCATCAAGAGAAAGAAAATAATCTTTCCCACCAAGCCTAAATTTTAAAACTCTTGGGAATTCATTCGACTAAAAACTGTTCAACTACTGCTGAAATACTTAGTAAACACTATGCTAAGAGTGTTCATAATACATATGGAGACTGCCCTCAATGAGTCTACAGTCCGCTGGGAGGGAGCATGAAACCCATGAGAACACAATGATACAGATGAAGCACGCTTCAAAGACAGTACCCTCACTGAACCTCACTTTCCTATTAATGAATTTTAATTGTCTTAATGAGTAAATGTCATTGATAAAATTAAAGAACATTAGTCAGCAAGTTGAAATTTTACAATAAAGGGCTGGAGGTAGATAACATCATAAAAGTTCCTGTCACACAGTAGATATGATGGCTGTTGTTCCTGTAACTTAAAAGCAGAGTGGGGAACACAAATAGTCCCAGCCTCTGAGTTTAAAAGAAATCCAATTCAGAGAGAAGGTTGCAAAAGAAGAGCAGTCATTCTCAAGATAAATTAATAAACATACATGCTAGCCTTGAAGCACTGGCAAAATTCCAAACTGTAAAAGAAAACTATACAAAGACTACTGAATCAAGCACATTCAACAGTGCACATCCACTGGACTGACAGGCCCCTGGGGCGAGTCATATGAAGAGCATCCATCTCTACCTAAGTTTCACTTTTCTCTAAAGTATTCTATACCAACACTGAAAATATCATCTGGAAGTATTACACACAGAAAGTATCAAGGAAAGAACGTCACAAAATGAAATCAGATAAGCCCATAGTTACTTTAATACCATATAATCTATCATATGAACTTTCGTGATCAAATGTATCCAAATAACGGCTGTAAAAACCAAGAAACCCTGAGAAGGATAGCTTTCCTTCTCTGAAAAAAACTGGAAGAACAAGGAAAAATTATAAAAATAGATAATAAGGCAAGGAAAGAAAAATAATACATGTGTAGACCAACATATTTTATTTAAAAGTGACTCAAATATTCAATGAGTCTAAAATGTGTATATAAAAAAAGTAACTTTGGTCCATAGTCAACAACATTATTAATGTACTTAATAACAGAGGTCAAACTAAGGACATCAGCCAGGAAGCAATGTACTTCAGGAGATCTGCCCTAGGGAGCTCCACCTCCCTACAACTGTACAGTTCTAGAAGTATGTGCATAGGTGGTTTTCCTAGACCACCCAAAGCTTTCCACAGATCTCAGATGGATAGATGACCTAAAAAAGCTAAGAGTTACTCATCTAAGACTGTAAGTTTCCAACATTCCTAATATTAAGTTTCCTTGACAATGAACAACAATAAGAAAACAAGCTAAACACTTAAGAATAAGGTTAAAACAAGCTATCATAAAACTCAGTGGAATTTTTTTTACAGCATAAGAGAAATACACTGTATTCTTTGTAAGTTGTAAATTTGAAAATTTAAAGTTTTATGACACTAAACTAGCTTCACGAAACAGATGTTGTTGCCTGTGCCATTTAATCAATTCAAGTCACATTCCTAGAAGACAATATAGCCATCTGATGAGTTCAACGTCAATGGAATGAGCCAAATCCACACAACAGCATTTTACAAAAATAATCAGTGGTTTAAAGCAGGGCATGTGCAAAATTCCTGAAATAACACATACATAATTCACTGCCAAACTCAGATCAATTCAAAATCTGCAGAGGCAAGAAGCATTATTACAGCTCTGAAACCCATATTCAGTAAGGCTGTGTTCAGAAAAGTTTCCTTTCAATCTCAAGAAAGTAAATGACTAGAGAAGTTCAATAACAATTTTGGCAGATATCAGTATCCCTCGTTCAAAGCAAAAAATTTTACACAGCTCAAGATTCTTTAAAAGATAAAGAAAAGCACCAATTTATAGAACCTGAGTCTGAATTTCAGGATAAAATGTCACCTACTTGAGAAATATAACACTGCATCCTCTCAAATATTACAACCATCTAGACAACAGAAGCAAAAGAGCACAATGGAAAAGGAAGGAGAAAGCACAGCCTTATTAGCGATCAGGCTGTCCTTCTGGCTCTGCCACCAGCAAACTGTAAGGCTTAGAGCAAGTTACTTTACCTCTTCATGCCTTGGTTTACTCAACAAAGTATTAGCAAACTGAATCCAATACCAGATAAAAAAAGATCACACACACGATCACGTGGCATTCATCCCAAGTTCACAAGGATGGGTCAACATATGCAAACCAATCAATGTGATACATCACATAAACAAAAGACAAAAACCACATGGTCATCTCAATAGGTGCAGGAAAAGCGTATGACAAAATTCAACATCCATTCATGATAAAAATTCTTGCCAAAGTGGGTACAGAGGAAACGTATGTCAAAACAACAGAAGTTATTTATGACAAACCCACAGAGAATGTAATCCCAGTGGTGAAAAGTTGAAAGTCTTCCTGCTAAAATCTGGAACAAGACAAGGATGCCCACTCTCATCACGTCTCTTCAACATAGTATTGTAAATCCTAACCACAGTAATCAGATAAGAAAAAGAACAAAAGGTATCCAGATTGAAAGGAAAGAGGTAAAACTGTCATGACATGCAGATGATACAATATGATATACAGAACACCCTAAAGACTCTTACTCCTTGGAAGAAAAGTTATGACCAACCTAGATAGCATATTCAAAAGCAGAGACATTACTTTGACAACAAAGGTCCGTCTAGTCAAGGCTATGGTTTTTCCAGTGGTCATGTATGGATGTGAGAGCTGGACTGTGAAGAAAGCTGAGGGCTGAAGAATTGATGCTTTTGAACTGTGGTGTTGGAGAAGACTCTTGAGAGTCCCTTGGACTGCAAGGAGATCCAACCAGTCCATTCTGAAGGAGATCAGCCCTGGGATTTCTTTGGAAGGAATGATGCTGAAGCTGAAACTCCAGTACTTTGGCCACCTCATGCAAAGAGTTGGCTCATTGGAAAAGACTCTGATGCTTGGAGGGATTGGGGGCAGGAGGAGAAGAGGACAACATAGGATGAGATGGCTGGATGGCATCACCAACTCAATGGACGTGAGTCTGAGTGAACTCCGGGAGTTGGTGAAGGACAGGGAGGCCTGGCGTGCTGTGATTCATGGGGTCGCAAAGAGCTGGACACGACTGAGCGACTGAACTGAACTGAAAGACTCCATACAAAAACTACTAGAACTGATAAATGATGAATGCAACAGAGTAGCAGGACACAAGATTAATATACAGAAATTGGCTGCATTTCTTCACACCAGCAATGAAATATCAGAAAGGGAATGTTTAAAAAAAAAAAAAAAGTACCTTTTAAAATAACAGCCTCCAAAATAAAATACTTAGGAATAAACCTCATCAAGGAGGTAGAAGACTCATACACTGAGAACTATAAAACATTAATTAAGGAAAATGAGGTGGTGTGCTCACTCAGTTGTGTCCAACTCTTTGCAACCCTATGGACTGTAGCCCGCCAGGCTCCCCTGTCCATGAGATTCTCCCAGGAAGAATACTGGGATGGGTGCCATTTCCTCCTCCAGGGGATCTTCCTGACCCAGTGGCTGAACCTGCATCTCTCACATACTCTGCACTGGCAGGTAGATTCTTTACCATTAGTGCCACCTGGGAAGCCCAAGGAAACTGAAGTGATTCAAAGAAATGGAAAGATATCCCATGCTCTTGGACTATAAGAATTAATACTGTCAAAAGGGCCATACCACCCAAAGCAGTCTACAGATTTACTGCAATCAATATCAAATTACCCATGACCTTTTACAAAGAACTAAAATTCACACGGAACCATAAAAGACCCAGAATTGGTGAAGTAATCCTGAAAAAAAAAAAAAAAAAGCAGGAAGCATAACCATCCCAGGCTTCAGACAACACTATACAGCTGTGAGAATCCAAACACCATGATCTTTGCACAAAAACAGACATATGGATCAATGGGACAGAATACAGCCCAGAAATAAACCCACACAGTCAATTAATCTTTAACAATAGAGGCAGGAATATATAATGGGAAAGACTCTCTTCAGCAAATGGAGTTCTACACCCACATGTAAATCAATGAGGTGAGAACACACTCACCATGCACAAAAATAAACTCAAAATGGCTTGAAGACCTGACACTATAAAACTCCTAGAAGAGAACAGAGGCCAGACATTCTCTGACATAAATCACACCAACGTTTTCTTAACATTAGTCTTCCAAAGCAACAGAAATAAAAACAAAAATAAACAAATGGGTAATCAAATTTACAACCTTTTTCACAACACAGGAAACCATAAACAAAATGAAAGACAACCGACAGACTAGGGGAAAACACTTGCAAACATTGGCAACTACCAAGAGCTTAATTTCCAAAATATACAATACAAACAGCTCATACAACTGGACAACAACAAAAATAACCTCATCAAAAAAGAAGACAGAAGACCTAAGTAGACATTTCTCCGAAGAAGAAATACAGATGGCCAATAGGCCTATGAAAAGATGCTCAACACTGCTAACCATTAGAGAAATGCCAATCAAAACTACAATGAAGAATCACCTCACCCTGGCCAAAATGACCATAATTTAAAAAATCTAAAAATAACAAATGCTGGAAAGGGTGAGGAGAAAAGGAAACCCTCCTATACTGCTGGTGGGGATGTAAATTGGTACAGCCCCTATTGAAGACAGTATGGAGGTTCCTCGGAAAACTAGAGAGAGAATTACCATATGATCCAGCACTCCCACTCCTGATCATCAGGTGTGTGCACTCCGCTGCATCTCACTCTTTGTGACCCCATGGCCTACAGCCCACCAGGCTCTTCTGTCCCTGGGATTTCCCAGGCAAGAATACTAGAATGGGTTGCCCTTTCCTTCTCCAGAGGATCTTCCTGGCCCAGGGATCAAACCTGCTTCTCCTGCACTGGCAGGTGTGTTACCACTGAGCCAGCCATAAAAAAGAATGAAATAATGCCGTCTGCAGCAGTCTGGATGCAGCTAGAGATTATTATACTTAGTGAAGCTAGGAAGAGACAAACACTGTATGACATCACTTAGGTGCAACACAAATGGAACCTGACGATGAAACAGAAACAGAATCAGGACACAGAAAACAGACTGCTAGCTGCCAATGGAGTGAGCTGTGAGAAAGGGAGGGACTAAGAGTTTGGGATTAGCAGATGCAAACTAGTATATACAGGATTGATAAACAAGCTCCTGCTGTATAGCACAGGGAACTACATTCAATATCCTGTGAGAAACCATACTGGAAAAGAATATGAAAAAGAATGTATATATAACTGAGTTGCTCTGCTGTACAGCAGAAACACAACATTGTAATTCAACTACACTTCAATAAAAAAAAATTTAAAACAAATAAACTGCCTGAAGCTGTGATGCCCAAGGAACCTCTTAATCTCCCCTAACAACCACCAACCCTTAACCACCCCATAGGCTCAAGCTTTCCTTAAAAGACAATTTTAATGCTTTAGGAAAATTTAAATTTCTTCTCACAAAAGGCATAGCAGTAAACACAACAGTCTCAAAAATGTAAAAACATCTGGCAAAAGAAGGACAAAAGAAAGAAATTACAGAGGTTTACAAAAGCACTGCTGTTCAGGACCCAATGCTAAACATACCTGAAACCAGAGCAATGAACTTTGCTAAAACTTATTAGATCTGATTCATGATTGTCTTCCACAGAAATCTATGTAGAACCTGTAGCCTGAGTTTCCTCACCTGCCAAGTTGTATGTATGTTTAGGGGATGGGAATGAGTATGCACTAAAATCAGCAGCTTTCAAAACACATTCCTCTGAACTCTCAGGTCCTGTGAAAGTGCCTCACAGGACTCAGGACAAATATCTTCACACCACCTTCAAGCAGGCAACCCAGTTGTATTGCTTTATGTATCATATGGTTTTACATTAAGGTAAAATCACGTAAGGATTCCATGTAAGATTCTTACAACTAAGTTCTGGTTATAAATGTTGGCAAGTGATACACAAAATAAATAGTTCTTAAAGCTCTGACACTGTGAGTTGATGGCTATCATTTTGAAATGGAATTTAACAGTAAAATGGGGTTTGCTTTACAGAAACTTGCTTGTGCTACAGATTCAATGACAGATTACATCTATTACTACATTTATCCCCACCTCAGGACAAAGGTAACATCTAAAATGGTATCTTCATGAAGTTTTAGAGGGAAATACCAGAAAACTGACGAGAAAGTTGGATACAGAAATGCATGTGGTTTAATTCATCCATGTCTCTTGTAAGAACTTTAATGTGATTACAATCATAAATCCCTGCAATTCAATTATTGCTAAAGTTAGTGTTAATTTACAAATGAGTTGCTTTGAATTTCTTAAAAAAAAAAAAAACCCACATATGAAAGGAAGAATAAACAGAAATTCCCTGCACTGACAGATTTAAAGTTTTTTGTTTCAACTAGTCAAGAGGCAAAGGAGGGCCACTGTAATGTAGTAAACTGCATTTTGCAAAGGCTAGAATGTGAACTGCTGGCACAGTGAAACTGGTGAAAGGGAGCCGTCGTTTCACTTGCAAACAAGCTTCACTAGTGGACTGTTTATGATTTTTCTGCTATTGTTTATTTCTACCTGTTGCCAGAAATATAGTAACTTTCCTGAAGCTATTGTTTTAAAAGTTGGTTTTTTGTTTTAATCAAAAATGGACACAAAAATAAAAACCAGCCAATTGCTAGAGCTGGTGGTAGATGTGAAGAGGTCCAAGGAATGACTAGTGTTAGCCAAAAATACAAGAAAGGAAAGTCATTGGTGACCACTCAGGAAGTGAACCAGTGACCCATATGCTCAGTTAGAAATAAGAAAAAGCCATCTGCAGGAGTATTTTTGGTGAGTGGACCAGGCAGGGCAAAAATTATATTTTATGGAGGAAAATTCTATGTCATAATGGTATATTATAAAAAAAAATTTTTTAAGTGGGATTTTTTTTTGAAGAAGGCTTCAAGATGTACCTCTCTCAAATAGATTTTACAGACCACAATCTTAAAATCTCTCTACTTTGACAGAGAAGAGAACTTAACAGAAACTAACTTAGCATAAAACCCTAGTGATTTGGACCAGCTGCTCAAGACTCATGAGCAGCCAGATGTAAAGTGAATTGCTGCACTCTGCTATCATCTGCAATAAGGAGAACCTGAAAGGGCTTTCCTGACAAGGAAAGACTGTTGTCTCAAGAGCCACACTGCAGACGGCTCAAACCAGCTCTCCTGGTATACCTCTTTTTCAGTGTAGATGGATGTTCTGAGTCCCAAATGAAAACATTTAGCCAAAAACCTTGTCTCTAGTATGTGTCCTGGAGTCTGACTGCTGCCATGACTTACCCTGCTTCATTCTCCATTAAATGCTCTCCTAGTTACAACCCATTTCTTTCCATCTTACTTTCCACTATGTGTATCTTCCTTTGGCCCACCCCTGATTTCCTGTATACCTGGCTGCTGCTGTTAATCCCAAACTTCCCTCATTTTGTGTGTGTGGATGCCAGCTTGCTATCTTACTTTCATAAACTAATCCAGTCAGGGTCCAAGACAAATTGGCAGCAGACAAGACATGATCTAGGCATAATATCATTGCCAAGAGAAAGGAGCGGTGTGCGCTAATGTGGTGATCACAGCTGGCGCGCGCTCACAAACACCAGTTCCTTGCCGTCCCTCTCATGGTGGCACCAGGACACCATCAGGGAGTGGAAAGGGAGCCCTCACTCTCAACAGCGCGTGGCCTCCGACAATAGCCCAGCTACAAAAGGACCCAGAAGCCATCTCACACAGGTTTTTACTGACTGAAAATAAGACAAGCAACATCAAGAAGGATGACAACTGCAACTGACTGAAACAATGTTTAAATCCTTGAGTTAAAAACATTCAAAAATAAAAACTCACAGGTCAGTTTCTGAAGAACAGGTGACTATCACTCCTTAAACTAAAGAATTTTCTTCAAATACTAGTCATATTATACCTGCCGTTTCAGTAATAACTAATAAGACTTAAATGTTCTATTCATAGGGAAATGGAAGCAAAACTAATTTGCATACTCTGCATGAAGAGTAAAGCATCAGAAAAAAACAAGAAGAAGAAGAAATAGCATTATCTGGTCAAAGCTGCGATATAAAAGATGGAAATGTTAAACCCCTCTCCCTCCACAAGAGTCGCGATGTGTATTTTATGCATCCCAATTAGCATTTTTGTATATATATGTCCTGACTTTTAAATCTATGCAAGAATCATGAATGATTGAGTAGAATTCTGAGAATCTAATAGTTTTTTTTAAATTGCCAACACTTTAGGTACCTATTACCAGCGGACTTTAAATATTGCAAGGATATAGAGCGGACAAGACTTTGAAGTTTCTGATTCCAGGGGATAAATTACAAACCAAGGAGATAAACCACTATGTTCAACATCATTTAGTAACTTTTATTTTGGACTAAACCAGAACCCTAAGGTCACACTGAGGAAATATTTTTAAACAGTCCCCAGAAAAATCACACAAGCTAGAGTTTATTCCTCTTGAACTTTATGGTTTTGCTTTAAAAAAAAAAAAAAAAAAAATATTCCTCACTGCTTCCTATCAACTGCTGAGCGAGTAGTCAGATAACTATTAGGGCCAACCTCCTACCACAGTGAGGTTTGTTCCAGACCTACTTACATGGTCCCAAAGCCAAAATAAAACCAAGATGATACTTCCTCAAATGATGCAGAGTCCTCCAGCTGTGGTAAGCCCTGAAGATTTTCAAGTGGTTCTACTATACTCTGGGCTCTTAATGCTAATAACACTTTACCATGGAATCACCAAAATGATGGTTCCTCCTGAAATACTCTTCTAAAAACACACTAGGAAAGTTAAAACAATTCTAAAAACTCTAAGAAAGTTAACTATTTTTCCCCTAAATTTCTCTAATGTTTTGGGCAGTCAACTGCCACAAACTACACTAAATCAATTTGAGTGAAGAAAAATTCAACTGCTTTTCTTTCCCATTTCAACTTACATGCTACGTGAGATACAGCAGCTTGGGAGGGAGGGCAGGCAGCTTCAGACTAAAGAATAAGGCTTATAAGTATGATGAGTTAGCAGAGGCACCTCAAAAGAATTCCAATCACCCCAAAAGCATACAGACATTCTCTAAAAGACATTCAAAGGATGAGAATCTTCAGCGAAATCATTTAAGGACAGAGTGAAAGTGAAACTGCATATGTGGATCTTCAGCTACACAGAGGAAAGGAGACTGCTTTGAAATACTGCCACATTTACATTCTCAAGAAAATCAGAAAAATCATAAAGCACACGGTATGAATAACATTCTTACTTCTCCCAAACCTATGAGGGCATTGAATAAATGCTTACAGAGTGAAATGCCTTATTTTATGCAATAAGCTCAAATAAGGTGGCCAACAGGGTGGCCACATAGGGCAACTAAGCACATATCATAGCTCCTTAAATTTCTTTCTACCATTTCTCCAAAATAGAATAAACATCCCCAAATCAATCTTAGAAGGTTACCAACATATACTCACATAACATTTCTATAACGGTATAGTTTAGCCCTAAAGTGTAACCACAGGTCTTTCAGGGAAAATGTGTACGTTCCGTACAGCACCTAATATTCTGTTCACAAAGGGACAACAAAAAAGCCACCAAGGATTCTAAAATCCAAAACTGGCACAATTGTATCTACCAGATTTATATCTGCCCACAAGCAGAAATGTACAAAAATAAGCCTCCACAAATCATGCCTGGGTTTAGGAAAAATGTAAACTGGCAAGATCACAAAGAAACCTCTAACTACAGCTAATGCAAATGGAGAGGCATTTATAAATGAAAGCTCATCAGGAGATCAAGATAAATCATGTGAAAAGCAGATGCTGAAAAGCACTGTTAGGTTTACCACCTGAAGCCGTCAACTTGAAGAGCCTAGGAAAATCATCAAGAAAACTAATCCCCTGCATAGTAAATAAGTTCACCACCATTTCAAAAAGGAAGTAAGGGAGGAAAGAGAAGGACAAAATAAAAGAGGACAGGCCAAGGGAGGACTTAAGGAAAACTTCCAGACACCGTTATTAAAGCTCCCAGTCAGATGAGAAAAAACTTCCTACCACATTGCTGCTCAATGGTCTTCTGTTAGAACACTTTAGTGCCTCCTCAAGGTGGTATTTCTGCCCTTTCCAACCATTGCTGGTTTTCCCCCATAGCAGAACTGCTAATCAGACCTTCCATAGCGATGAAAAGGTCTCCGCCATCCAATAGGGTGGCCATGCAGGACAACTAGGCACCTTAATGTGTCATGTGACAGAGGGTCTGAGTTTTTCACTTTATTTAATATTAATTAATTTAAATTTAACAGTCACATGTGAAGCGGCTGCCGTGCCAAATAATGCAACTCTAGAGAGTCAAAGTAATTTGATACTCTATTGTTGAAAAAAGTTTTACTGATAAAAATGTACCTTTTAAGGTGGCTGACCGATTCAAACAGGTGTATAAACTCAGGGGGAAAAAAATTTTTTTTTTCTTGAATACATTCCTGTACATATCAGTCACACAGGGTCCTCTCTACTGAAAGGCATATTCCAAAACTGGTCTATTTATACTTTAAGACAGCCAAATTTTGGAGTTAGGAATAATTTTTATGACATGCACGAAAGGTAAGTGACAGAAGAAATACAGTACAAAAATAAATCTAGAAATTCCAAAATTTTTCTTAGTTTAACTTTTTTAAAAATAAAAGTAGCAGGAATTCCCTGACAGTCCAGTGGCTGGGACTGGACACTTCCTGCCAGGGGGCAGGGGTCGAGGGGCAGGGTTTAATGTCAGGTGGGAAAACTAACATCCCCCTACATCCCCCTAAGCCGTGGTGTGGCCAAAAAAAAGCAGCTACTTATCCCAGGTCCCAAACTACTAATCACTACATCCCTATTAAAAAGTTTCCTTCTCAATTACTACTGTATCATATTTTAATCTTACATGTATCATATTTTAACCTTTGATTACATTCAATTTTAAAACTTTGTTATACATGACTGTGTTAGGTAGCATTTCCTAAGAATACTGTGACATTCTTATAAAGCAACATGAAAACAGGACTATAGTAGCTCAATAAATAATTTCTGAAATAAGTTAAAATAATGAAAAACAGCCTTTTAAAATGCTTACTAAGTATATATGTACCACTTTCCCTGAGGAAGCCAAATCTACTAATCATATTATACCTCTGTAATTAAATTTTAAAGTTTGCAAGTAACTTCCTCTTAGAAACCCATGAGATTAAGCTGCTAATTGTTTAATAATGATATTAGGTTAATTTTTATAAATTATTAAAATTGATACTATTATTACTTCCCTATCTGAACAAATATAAGTCAAGAAGAATACATTTTCTCATGGGAAACCATCAAAACTTCTAAGAACCAGAGAATCTGACCCCACAATTTTCTGGTCTTTTCGGCAGAGTGTACTATGATGCTACTTCTTATAACTTGGTTTTTCTACTAGAAAGAGATTTTTTAACCCAAACAATTACAGTTAAAATTATTCCATAAATATAGTACATATGGAGCATGTTAATAAAATCTAGTTTTCCAATTTAACATGGTATTCAAACTTCACTTCCTGCAGCTCATATAGCCAAAACAAACACACACACATTCACATGCACACAACTTTAATCAGCCTAAGCAAAACACATGTACAGAAAACAAAGTCAAATATGTTCTGCCCTAATGATCAAATTATACTTTAAAAAAAGGCTTTCTATAATATCAGGAAACTCAAGTGATTCCTAAAAATACATAGTTCATAGAGACAATGAAACTACTGCAGAATGGACACTAAGAGAATTACAACATACATTATCACCTTCCTTTTGAAACTAAAAATCCCAGTACAATCTCAGGAAGTCAAGAGTAATGCTCAAGGCAACTCCTTGACATGCTGCCATTAGATCAAGGAGACTGGCTTCTGAGATGTTGCTATGGCAATCAGCGATGGCTATCCTAAAAAGAAAAAAGCAACTACCACCGTTAATTATAGTCTCAATACTAGCATCCAAGAACAAATCCAATACTGGAAGAAAAAGCATGTTGTAAATGAAGCACAAAGCCTACTGTTCCCATCATTTGTGTGGCCTGATGAACTTTTACAGTTTAAATTTTACTTTTCAATAAACCAAGTAGGTTTTCTTCCCACCAATTAATTCCCCTTCACAAGGACGCAGGGAGCAATGGACTGACAGATGTATAACAAAAGAAGAAGAGGAAAGGGAGACCTCCCAGCTATATAAAAACAACCTCTGCTTCCAAATCAAAGGCAAAAGCAAGTATGGGAGGCCAATATTTTAGAACTAAAAAATAAACACTAAAATTATTTGCAAGTTTCTCCTGGAGTACAGGTAATTTTCCCTAACATTTTGCAACTATTCTTCCAAATTCGTAAATTTGATGCTTCTGATTTATTTGCACATAATGATCATTACCAAACAAAAGATCCTTTATTTCAAAGGGTACTGGTGAAGACTAAATTTAGTTTCAAGGTAGAAAAAGCCAAGAAAAGCTCATTAGTCCAGAATTTAAAGTTTATATCTGGAAACAAAACATCACATCCATCCTGTATAGATTCCATTGGTTACCCCCAGCCCCGCCTCAACACCCCTTAAGGGAAAACAAAAACAAAACCGGAGGTATCTTTACTCCACAGAGTAAAATGTAGGATTCCTTAGTGATGTGAACAACTCTATACTAGATACAAAGTTCTGATTTTTTCCCCCCTAATCAACAGATCAGGTTAAATAACAACTACATAATATAATATCCTCCTGCCAGTATGTTGCAGTCATGGTAACAACACAACAGCAAAATACTAAGCTGTTTCTTTCCCATCTGACTCATCTTGTTATGTAATAACTCAGTTCTGAGAGTCAAGAGCCATTTAATGAAACTGGAATTACTTACAAAGAAACCATCTATCTTCTCTTAAGACTGTCAAATGATCTTTAAAAAAAAAAAAACCCAAAAGGAAAAGGAAAAATAGCTTTGCAATATCTATTTCAAAGGTGTGAAGCTAGATCAGATATTTTCAAAATATTAACTAAAAACTGAATTAACCCCAAATCGAAATTTCAGTATTTATATTCGTCCCAAATCTGGATGAAATGTAAGTAACACTAAAATCTCCCCCTATTCAGGCACCTACAATATCTAAGGAAAACATGGTTTCCAGAAACAGTTTCTTTCTCTTGGTTTCCTATCAAACAACTTAAATAGGAATAAGTAAAAATGGTTAGCTCAAAATCACTTTATCAATTTGTACAAAAAGTAAATACAACAGCCCAGATCATTTTATAACTAAAACCCTTGGAGGAAACACACACACACACACACACACACCTTTTAATCTAACTCACTGTGATTTCTATAAAGTGACCCCAAAGTGTATCTGGTTAGCTTAGCTCTGCACTACTTTATCACCAAAAAATATTCTCATACATAATAATTTTTGCTGCCCAACTTTATTGGACTGACCAACTATATTCAGGCTGCCTCATTTGAAAATGTATACCCACCAATCTAGCCTCATAAAACTATCAAATAGTGTATCCTAATATTTCTGGGGCACTCTTAATTTTACAGATTATCAAAATCTACATAAAAATTTCAAAGGGTATCATTATATATGTACAAACTGAATAATAGATTAATTTTTTAAGTGCTCCAATAAAAACATTTCAGGGGCAGGGGGTGGTTTAAAATATTTTATTTTTGCTTTAGCTACGCTCAATAGTATATTATAATATAATCTTTGTTCTCTTTCACCCACAAATGATGTTGTCTATGAAAATCAATACTTCCTTTAAGTGAACATTCCCTAATACCATTCTTTCAGAAATGACAAAATCATGTTTACAGGCTCTTTTTCTCAGCAATCTTAGAGAAATCTGTCACCTTGCATTCCATATAACTTTCAGTGGCTTTGCCCACTGTCTAAGAGATAAAGCCAAGGAAGCCTTACACAATCTGATTCCTTTCTATCTTTCCAGCCTCAACCACCCTCCCCTATCCAGTCACCTCTTCTACCACATACTCAGCAAGCCCTGAACATCTACAGTTAACTCAACCTCAATTCAACTTCTCCTGCCCTGTTAAAATACAAAAAGCACTTTTTAAAGTGCTGAGATCGTATCTCACTTAGATCCACAATGCTTAACTCAGTATTTAGCAGACAGGAACAAATCAACAAATTAAAACACACATAAATTCAATATTAAGAAATCAAAAAGTCAGATTAAAATACACAAAAATGCTATTTAATGGCTCTCGGATTTCACCAAAAATGATGGAACAGACTTCTAATATTCTTGCCATCAACTTCCTTCCTCTAATTTATGTAACACACTACAGTCCAGATTAATCCTTCTAACTGCTCTGGATTCTGCAAAGTTCCTGCTAATGGTCTACTGAATGGTGCTAATTGCCTTAACCCACTATTCAAGGTCCCCTATTATTTGAACTACCTTTCCAATCTTATTTCTTCCTCTTTTCCTTATCACTCCCTTCTCAATCAGTTCAGTTCAGTTCAGTTGCTCAGTCACGTCCCACTCTTTGCGACCCCTGGGACTGTAGCACACCAGGCTTCCCTGTCCATCACCAACTCCTGGAGCTTGCTCAAACTCATATCCATCAAGTTGGTGATGCCATCCAACCATTTTATCCTCTGTCATCACCTTCTCCTCCTGCCCTCAAATCTTTCCCAGTATCAGGGTCTTTTCCAGTGAATGAGTCAGTTCTTCTCAACAGCCAAGCTGAAATTCCAGCTATGACCAAAACTTCTCTACTGTGCCTTTATCCTTGGTTAATCACTTTCACTAGATTATCTTTTCTTCTAGCCCCTGAAAGTCACATGTCCCAAATCAACTTTCTAAAACATTTTTTTAAAACTGGTCAATGTAACAAGCACACAGCCATGAATCCATCCTCTTGCATTCCATACTCAACAAACATCCCATTCAATTTAAGAGAATTACAGCTGGTAGCTTGAGAGATGGGAACAGGAGCAAAGACCAACATGCTATTTCTATGTCTGATTTCACACTGAAAATCCTCAACAAAGATGTAACTAACTAGCAAGGAGATATGGTATGTGGAATACATAAAAACATGTCATAAATAATGTATGAGCACAAAGTTGATAATAAGGACAAGAAACTTTTGGCAAAATCCCATTTGTCTTCCACATGAAGAAAGTTTTAATATTCTGACATTTTTAACAAACCTAGTAACTTGAGAAGTCTTAACCTTTAGCTTTACAGAATATTCACTGAAGATACTTGTTCAATTGGCTTGAAATGTCTTCTCTCACCCTCTGAAGGTTGTCACAAACCAAAAAGACACTGCAACATATGAACAAGTCTAAGAAGCTGCTTGGGCACCCATCTATCTAGGTAAAAACATAACAACCTAGAAGTACTACCCATATCAGAGCATTTATAACACTGTACTGAGTACTTATCTAACTGTCCCACAAAGAATAAATCTGAGAGATCAAGAAGTTCAACTTATCAGTGAAGGCCAAATATTATCTCTCCCATGTTCATACATGAAGACTGAACAAACAAAAAGCAAGAGTAAACAAAACTCACTAAAACCTTACGAGTTCCTGAGAATTGTATCAAAATAAGATGATCTGAACTCAAATTTTCATTATTTAAATTCTGGGGAAATGAACAACCAATTATGTATGTATGGAAGGCAATAACCATGTCATCCTCAGCACACAGGACAGTACCGAGCACTCAACAAATGTTTGCTGAAATGAATTCCATACTTTCCTCCTCCTCCAAGTATAAGACATATAGAGATTTGCTAAAATAACTATCTAATTAGCCTTTTTCTAATTAAACCTTTGCTGGGTCATTTTAGGAGATACATAATTTTATTTTAATCCAGTAGTATATGGTGATCCAATTTACCTCAAATAACACTTTTTTTTTTAAGCTAAAACACAGAATAAAAGATGGGATTTTACTTTTTTTTCTAACTTTCCTTAATAGTGCCCTTGATCTTAATCTGAATCTATTCTATAAGCTAAAAAAGTCTCTTTAAATCTATTATTCAGTATATTGGGCAATTACAATTCACTCAATATTACTTCCCTGGTGGCTCAGACAGTAAAGCCACAATGTCTGCCTACAATGCGGGAGACCCCGGTTCTATCCCTGGGTCAGGAAGATCCTCTGGAGAAGATCCACTCCAGTACTCTTGCCTGGAAAATCCCATGGACGGAGGAGCGTGGTAGGCTACAGTCCATGGGGTCACAAAGATTTGGACGCGACTGAGCTACTGAACTGAACTGAAATGAAATATAACCAAGTCAGGATCAGTTTTTACTCTGTTCAAAATATCAGGCACTTGAAGACAATTCCTGCAATGCCAACAATTATAATCATGTCAACTAGCCAACATTTATAACAAAAACATGCTTTTTACATCCAACATGCCTTTATCCTAACTCTGGAATTCACAGTTTGGTACTCTGTGTACTTTTTGGCATTTTCCAGAAATTCAGTCTCCAGAAAACAGTTTCATACTTAACACACCAGGATTTTTTTAATGACATTAACACCACACTTCTGAGAAAATAATGAAGTTGTTAAAGACTCTCTAATATCATCAAATTTCTTCTCTAAATAACCCAAGACAAAATTCAGTAGAGTACTTACCAACATTTTGCAAAGCAGTTAAGACTACCAGTTAAATATTCTAATGCTGGTTTTATCAAAGAACTGACTACATTTAGAATTTCATGGTAATTTTAATTTTCTTCACTATTTTCAGAAATCAAAAAGCCCACAAAGGATAACTTTAAAGACTTTCTCAATTATAAAAGGAACACAAATGAGTTGGATAATTTTTAAATGATTGAAACAAATGTATACCTCAAGAATTTACATCATAGTTCTTATAAGTTAGAATGAAAGTATCATTGGATACTTAAAGCATAATAGCTAATTCCATACATCATTTTAGTTAACTCAAAATATTCTGGAAGAAGATAGAAATATTAATAATAAGAGATGGATTTAAACTATTATTTTCTTATATTAAACTGTACTGGTTTTTAATTTATATTGAATTTTAAAAATATATAATCAAGGAAAATGAAATAAAACATTTAAACATGAAAAATTAAACTTATATTTATGTTATTAACATAGTACATATTTCTGCCACATTATAAACTTAAGATAGATCAGCATTACAAATATAAAAATGATGAAATAAATTTATTTCAGAAGAAAATAAATTCTACACCAAACTCATTCATTTCATGAATCTTTAAATGATCTTTAGCACTTCTTAAAGAGAAATATATAAATATGCAGATTGATTCATTTTTATGTTCATAATGTGACTCCAATTAAAATCCCAAGATAGCCAACAAACCAAACTTTCAAAAGCATTCATCTACTGTACATCAATTGTAGTTTAAATTCTGTAATTTCACATTTACATCATTTCCAAGGCAAAATAATTTTAAGAACAAAATGTTAACAGCAAAATTGAACCACAGTTATTCAAGAAATATTCAGCCTTCTAAGGCCTAAAGATTGGATTCCAGAAAACTCCTATTAAATTAAGTTCAGCTGCCAAACATCTTTTCATGTGAAACATCACAAATATCTGTAAAGCCACCTATGTAGACTAAAACTATAATATATGGATTAACTTTGCTGTGTTAGTGCTACTATAAACTGATGAATCTTTTCACAAAATACATATTATTGTTCCAATGAATATTTTTCCAAACTCTATTTTCTTCTACTAGAGACTTTCAAGAGAAAACTATGAACTCATTATTTATATAGGTGACTTCCATATTTCCCACTTCTTTCAGCAAGACACCTAAATACATAGATTGATTAAAGCAGGCTATGACCAAAGGGTTTTTGGGTTTGATATACCTAAACTGCTGCTGCTGCTGCTAAGTCGCTTCAGTCGTGTCCGACTCTGTGCGACCCCATAGACAGCAGCCCATTAGGCTCCCCCGTCCCTGAGATTCTCCAGGCAAGAACACTGGAGTGGGTTGCCATTTCCTTCTCTAATGCAGGAAAGTGAAAAGCAAAAGTGAAGTCGCTCAGTCGTTTCCAACTCTCTGCGACCCCATGGACTGCAGCCTACCAGGCTCCTCTGTCTGTGGAATTTTCCAGGCAAGAGTACTGGAGTGGGGTGCCACTGCCTTCTCTGATACCTAGACTGGCAGAGGTTAAATTTTATAGTCCATACACACAAGAGTTAATCAACCAAATAAGATGCCAGGTAAACTCTGGGGCACAATACTTAACCACAGGAAAACTAAAAAGCTGGAAAAAGCTCTGTGACTCTGCTATTTAAGTAAAGCATCTCAACTACTAAACAACTGAACTAAGAAATTCAGTGGTTAGTTCACAGTCCCTCTAGTGTTCAACTAGTTAAATTAACAGTCTCAAAATGGTAGAGACTGCTAACTACTAAATCTGTTCCACACGTTAAATAAAATTGAATTTTTTTTAAAAAAAAAAAGGTATAAAAACATATCAACAAACTCTGAAATCTTTCCCTTAAATCATTCAAGTTTAGATATAAAAAGAATGAACGAACTCAGAATCATCTTCCAAAATCACCATCCCTATTTAGAACAATATGGAATACAATTTTAATTTTTTATTCTAAAATCCCTTCAGCACAGACGTAAGTATTATCAACCGTCCTTGTACTGCCAAACCCAAAAAAACAATTATGAGACAACTTTTTGAAAAATCAAATGGCTAAATGTTAATTTAACTAAGATGACACTGACAATGTCAGGTGAAAAAGAATTCAAATTTTATCTACAGGCAGAAATTATGATCAAAACTATGAATTATAAACTAAGTTCATAAAGATTTAAATATTTTCAAAGCAGAGTTCATTAAAGGAAAGGTATGACTATGAAAAGCATTTATTTACACAGTACGTAAAATGTATGAACTTTTCATAGTTGCTTCATGTTGTATCATAAAGTAAAGCTGTAATTCCCATAGTTTAGACAAGAATAAGTCAAAGCAAATTTAAATGACGTCTCACAAGGAGAGAGAGACAAGGAGTGAACATTCAAAATTTTTTTTAGTTTACTTATCATACTTATGGTCTCTACCTCTACAGAGATAAAAAATAATAAAAGAATGCTAAATTTCTTCCTGGCCTCTGCTACATTTTGGATATGTACGAGTGAACAGGAGGGACTAATTCACAACCCATGACCTATACCTCTGCTGAATGCTGGCTGAGCTAAGGTAACAAATGGAAACAGAGTGGTAATGGTTCCTAGCCAAGAAGGTGTGATTTGCTGAAGATGGAAGGGTTCTCCAAGCGTTCTCTGTGAGACAGGGCTGAATTTCAAGTGTGGTCAAATGGAATTTCAACTAACACAGGAAATCCAAGGAACTGCAGGTATATATGCAAGTACGTTTACAAGCATCTTTGGAGGGAGGGACAGATCAACTTTGTGAATGATCTTCGAAAAATGCCATTTTAGAATTATAGAACTAATTAAGTAACAACTTGCTAACTTAAATGTTTAGAAAATAGACAGAACCAAAAGGCTACCTTTATAACAGAAGAACAAAAGATGTATATTGACACACACACACAAGAAGTCTGTCAAAGATTTCACTGAAAATGTTTGCCTAATAGTATACTAACTCATTTTATCATGTAGTCTATAGACATGATATTTAAAGAGGTCAGTAATTAAGGATTTCAGAGTGAGAAAGCTCAGTGAAAGCTTTCAATCTGATTCTATAGGAAAACATGCAGTTTACCAGTGAGCATCTCAGCCAAGCAATCTTAGCTAATGATTTCTACGTAGCAAATATGAACTCTAAGAATGGGCTGGCAATTTATAACATACAGAGGACACCCAAGGTCATTCAATCTGTGACATATTTATAAGTTAACAAGGCTTCTGACACATAAATATCACTAAGCACTTTAATCCAATAAATAGTGCTCTTCCAAAGCCCCTGTTCTACATGACACAAGCTTTTTACCCACTGCCCAATACTTGCTATCTACAAATGAATAAAAATAATTTATGGAAAACAATTCAATTAAGTTTAATAAAACCTTTAAAATTAAACTATAAAAAGCAGTAACTCCCCCCAAAAATGAAGAAAATTACACTACTGTCTTCTTAATATGGAGTTGCTGCTGCTGCTGCTGCTAAGTCGCTTCAGTCGTGTCCGACTCTGTGCGACCCCACAGACAGCAGCCCACAAGGCTCCCCCGTCCCTGGGATTCTCCAGGCAAGAACACTGGAGTGGGTTGCCATTTCCTTCTCCAATACATGAAAGTGAAAAGTGAAAGTGAAGTCACTCAGTCGTGTCCAGCTCTTAGTGACCCCATGAACTGCAGCCCACCAGACTCCTCTGTCCATGGGATTTTCCACGCAAGAGTACTGGAGTGGGTTGCCATTGCCTTCTCCAAATATGGAGTTAAAAGAGAAATCAATGCACCAAGAAAATCTTTCAAATGTGGTCATATACTTTCTTTACATGTCTTCTGTAAGAGCATGTTTTCCTATGTGATCCAGAGTACTACAAGGACTTCACAGTGTGCAATGGTGCTAGACTGATAATCTTTGTACAAACTTCTCTTGCACTCATTCATTTACTAATTAACTTATCCTCTAAATATGTGCCAGGAATTATGTTGGTCCTGCCGTTACAACAATGGGCAAAGTCAGATGCAGGTCTTACCCCCAGCACATTTCACAGCCTACAGGGAGCTTCCCATCTCATCCTATCCAAAAATTCCCCCAATCCCCAACTGCCGGGAGCCAGCACAGACGGGAGATCCCACCCATGACAAGGTCATGCGTAGAGACCTGAAGGGCAAGGTGAGTCAGGTCTCAAGGGGTCCTCTGCCTGAGCATCTAACCCGAGACCAAAATCTGTCTGTTTACTGTCTGCTATACTATACTCTTCTGACATTACCACCTTTCTCTGGAAAGAGTTAACTCAGAGGTCCAGTTAACAGTCTCCTGCATATAAAAGGAATGTCTCCGTTTAAACCCCTTTGATGGCTTTCTAACTTACCTGACCAGTCTGCCCGGACTTTTACAACTTGTGAATTGTTTACAGCCCCCCAACCGAGAGAGGGAAGCTTAAAACATCTTAAAGATATAGAGCCTTTTAGAGCTAAGAATTAGTTTGGTGAACGATTTCATTGTTGAGTTAATGTTTGCCGCCAGGCCTCCATATCCTTTATCTTTTAGGCACCTGGGAGGATATTAATCAATGTAAAGGGGATACAGAAATAGGAATATAGTGGTTTTGATGTTAGCAACACTAGACTTGAGTTAATTACTTTTCTCTTTGTTATAAATCACTGTACTTCTTTCATTGTTATAAATTGTTGTGTCCTTGCTATGTAAGAATGTAACTTTATTTAGTGCTTTCTGAGAGTGGCACCAGACTTTGGAAAAGAACAACACTATTAAGCCAAATAAGTCTTCTGGTTGACAGACCCTTATCAGAAAAGGGCCATAAAATGTTAATTGGTCCTCTGGCCAGAAGATGATGTAAATCACCTAAGACTTGTGTATACAACTAGGTATGCAGAGAGAAAGCCTGGGCAGCTGACGCTGCATAATTTTGTATTATCCATTGATCTCTATGTACAATCAAAAGTATAAAAGGCCTTTCCGGACAATAGAGGATGGGCCAGTCACTGGAAAGACTGGTTTCCCCCGTGTCAAATCTCTCTCTTTCTCCCTCTCCCTCCCTCTCCTTTTCAGGCTGAGTTCCCATCTGGGGTCTACTTACTTGCCCTGGCTTCTAAGACTCCTGTGAGACAGAGCCCAAGGCGGAGCACCCTCCACTATTCAAGTGAGCGCCAGTGGCCTAACGTAGATGGTGCAAGTTCCTTGTGTGGAACTTTATTAGTTTTCCACGTAAATCAAGTTATTCAGCCTCTTTTCTCCACTAATTTTCCTACTACACTATTTCCTCTTAATCTCTTTTTATATTTCTAAATAAGTAAGTTTTTCCTCGCCTACTCCATCTCCCCTTCGAATTACCCTGGATCCACCGGGGCCAGGACCCTGGCACCCAACTACCTATTAAGTCCAAACTCCTCAGCCTAGTATTTAAGCTCAATCACCATCAGGCACAAGCACGCAGTTTCAATCAACTTATCTTTAACTCTTCCCCCACAGATACTGCAAACTTTCCTACTCTGTATCTTTGCACGTGCAATTTCATATACCTGAAATGTTCTTGCCGTGACACAGGCATATACCCAAATACCCAAATTGTACCCACTCTTTAAAGTTCAGCTTAAGAATCAATTGTTCCTCAAAGTGCTGCATCTTTCCAAGTAACTCCAGTAAGACTGTGTGTGTTCCTCTCAGGACATCTGCAGTAATGCTCTAGGTACATGTGTTGTGCCCCCTGTTAAGACTGTTTCTTTCTGAAGAACATAGTATGTTTCTGATTCATTTTGCATTCTGTACAGCACCTAAAATAATCCAGACTCAATAAATATCTGCTGGCTAAATACATGGTGGTAACTCTAAATATTAAAGATCATTAAAGAGCAATAATACTTTACAAAGCTGAAAGGATGCTTTTAAAACATCATTTTGTATGTTATTTTACTGCTGTTACAAAATACTATAAATTGAAACATGGGGGCAACCGAGCTGAATCAGTATTCCAGGACATCCGAGGAAGATGTTCTTGCCCAAGTATATTCTACCCAACCATTCTGCACATCACACTGATATCTGTGCACATCAGGACTAATCACAGAGAGTGCTTCATTTAAGTCATTTAACCCTTTTATTCATAAAATTTCCTTTGAAAAAGTGTAAGTCACTCAGTCATGTCCAACTTTTTGTGAGCCTATGGACTACAGCCCACCAGGCTCCTCTGTCAATGGGGATTCTCCAGACCAGAAAACTGGAGTGGGTAGCCAGTCCCTTCTCCAAGGGATCTTCCCTACCCAAGGATTGAATCCAGGTCTCCCACACTGCAGGCGGATTCTTTACCATCTGAGCTACCAGTGGCTTATGCTTATTAAGAATGCGTTTAAGGGCTCTGGCTATCTGATTCTAATTAATGAAACCTTTTCTATAGCAACTGGATATGTGTTCCAACCCCAGATGTGCTACTGGAATCAAGGGCTCCTCCTTGTTATACTCTTCATGAAACCAAGAAACGGCCTGATAAATATCTCCATAAACGTCACTGCCAACAAATGTTCCTTCCTTCCTAAACTGAGTTGCATCTTAAACTTGCAAGGATGCCCTTTCCATTATTAATATCTGCTAGGCTACTTTTAAAATAAGTTAAAAATATACTGCCTAAAACTGAACTGACAGTATCTGAATTTTTCTCCTTTAGACTAAATATATTTCAATGTGAATGATCTGCCCTCTTATAAATAGCAAACATCAAAGCTGCTTACATTTAAACAAGCCCAAGATTACCAGTGAAAAAATAATCTTAATGAAGAGACCTCCTCTTGATGATGTTCACACTTTCCTTCTTTAGGCAGTCACTCTACAAATATTTACTTATTTCCAACTGAAGGCATAGAATAAGCCTTCAAGAAGATTAGCATTAAGTCTTACCTCCCCCTAAGGCTAGTAAAGCCATACATAAAGGTAATGTTTTAATGAAATATATTTTGCATATAACATTATATTAAATATGAGGAAGGGGTTTTTCATGACAAATCTGTGAATGTGCTACCTTTCAGCTTACCACTGTATACACACAATCCTTTTCAACACAAAAGCACTCTATCCAATTTTTAATCTTAATATTTAATTTGTTTTAAGTCAAGACAGTTTTGCTGCATGATCAACTGCAAACCACAGGTATTATTCTACCACAACAGTCTGGCAACTGGCTCATATTCAGTTACACTATCACAGCAAACACAAAAAAACTAACTGTATGATCATGTGGCTACTGCAGAAGGCCTTTAAGCTCAATCCTAGGTGGGCCTCAGAGGATAATGCTTATTCTGTTGAAGTCACAGACAAATCACAGTACGACAGAGCCAAGATCAAAACGAGACTCAACTATACCAAGAGTACATTTAATCAGTGTTGGGTTTATAAGAAATAGGTATGCGGCCCAGTACTTGTGGGAAATTGTACAAAAATATGTACACAGATGAAGCAGTAAAGAGAATTACTGAACACTTACTAGCCATAATGATACTCAATGAAAAACTCCTCAGGTAGCATCAGGACAATTTTAGGCATGAAATATTTAAAGCAACAGAATCCAATTTCATAATTCTCTAGTGCTTAAAACATTTCAAAACCTTTGAGATCTTTTGGGAGGAGGGAGGAAAGAAGCATATACTATGTGTTATTTCTGCCATTAAAACATTTTTTATACAGAACAAAAAATTTTAGCTCCTAACTGAATCATTTTGCTGTTCATCTGAAACACTGCAAATTAACTATATTCCAATATAAGATACAAATTCAATTTAATTTTTAAAAATACTAATAAATAAATAAAGTCAAAAAAAACATAAGCCCTATGTCCAGAATTAAGCAAGTCAGTGCTCTTTCTGTAAGTTCAGAAAATAGATTTTATTAGATACAGAAGATAACAGAACTCTTAATAGTTTATTTTAAATGCTATGGTAGAATTGAATTACTCTATAAAATGAGTAAATCACACAGTTTATGTTACATATAGCTTTAGAGACAACAATGGTTTTAATTTTAAAAGGTATAAAGTATGGATTTGAGTTCCATTACAACTAGTGATATGACTAAGTCATGGACTTTTATAAGCATCCATTTCCCTATGGGTATGCTAACTTAAATGAATGACTGGGACAGGACACTCCAGGAGTCCTTTCAATGATGAACCACCACGATTCAGCCCCACTTCCTTCCTTTAAAAAACCTAGTTTTATTTTAGAGACTTCTAATTTTATCTTCTATATAAAACACTTCAAACAGTAAGACTGACTGAATATGTCAGCAAAGGATTTGCTTGTAAATTGTGGAGCAAAAAGTGTTTTGTTCTCTAATGTGTAATTTTATATCTACATCACTCAATTTTAATCTCCAAATATGTATTTTTTCTTGAATTAATTAGGCCTTTAAATTAACTTTTTCTCCAATTTAGCACATTTTAATTTCTTAGATCAACCTCTCTGAACAAGAGATAAAGAAACTGCTTTACTGGACAAAGAAATCTTTATAGTACTTTAATGCATAGGAACCTATTTTAAATCTTAAAAGTACTCTAATAAAACAGAAAAAGATTTTGAACTGTGTTCATCACTAAAACTACTTACGTCTCAAGCAAAAAGAAAAAAACAAAAGCTGGAATACACCAAGAAAGTTTACCTACTTTTAGGTTAATTTGCAACCCTACTTGTGATGGTGACTTTAACACCTCATTACTAGGGAGATTTATTCAGGTTTACTTTATAGAGTAGGTAATTTTATATATAATGCTTATACACACTTACCAAAACATAAATCTCCACACACACACATACCCTGCAAATCAAATGATTTAACTTTTCCCTAAAGCCACCATCTTTAAAGTGTAATTTTTCTTACCAACTATTTAATTTTCATATCATTAGAACATAAGTCCTTTACATGCTATTTCACTACAATCTCTATATAAATGTCTCATTTTTCATAGAAAAAACTAATTACATGGTTCAGTAAGTTGCCTGTGGTAACACATCGATTTTATTTACATTCAAAAATTAGACTTCAGCTTATTCTCTCAATTTCAAGCACATTTAGCTTAATAATTCTATCTAATCCATTAGATCTTTTCCTATTCTTCATATGAAAGAATTCTGAAATCTTAACCATCATTTTACAATATAAATTTACTGCTTACCAAAGTCTTAATAAGTATTTTACTTTCTCTAAGAATAAAATGTATAATTTTCTATTAAATCTAATATTTCAGTAATTACACACTAGAATCACTTATATAATCATACAGTGAAAACTATTACTATTTTACAGTTTTTTAGCAAGCTAATTCTTTCAAAACAAAACACAGTGAAAACAAGAAATACTTACTTTATAACTACTCAGAACTAGCTACTATCTACCACTCGGTTCATGCTTTCCATCAAAGTGTTTGCTTCTTTTGAAACATAAATGTATTCTTCTACTATCCTCCACAAAGTAAAAGCAAATATGAAAATTAAAGTAACATTTACTTTTCAGATACACTGTGTTAACAATCTCAAGAATTATTAATGCCATGTAATGAAATCTCCATATAAATGTTGATACATAAAATATTAATATTAGAAATCTAGGATGCTGTAGAATGGTATAATTCACTTGTTTTCAAAATCAGATTTATACACTTGAAGAATAAATAAATGCAAACAATGTGAAAAAAAGCTTTCTCAATCAAGCCAGAGATTAATTTTAATGAATCATAAATGAACTATCAATAATGACAAAACAGATATAAAAACAGAATGGAACGTCAGGGATCAGAAGAAATTTCTTTAGAAGAAATTTTCAAACTAAATGACGTTTTACCTAATTTCATTCCTATTAATTTTATATGTAAAGCTGTCACTACATTCAGAGAAAGCAATTCTTTTTCATTGCAACTAAGAATAAATCCATTTACAATGTTGACTAAAATTCATTTCATTTAGTCAAAGATAATCAGAAATCACCAAAACCCAACTGACAATTCAGACTGTTAAGATACACATACATGGTAATACATTCCTGTGTAGATATACTTCACTGTCTATGATCTTATGAAAATTCAATGCCAACACTTCTCTTTTTAATATTCTAAGCAATAAGTGGCTATTAATTTTCAGAGTTTGGCTTGATCATCATAATTTGCCTTTGTGAGCTCTTGAATGTTTTTCATCCTTTCTTCTCTCCTCTGCCTGACCCCATCTTTCTTATGACTTCAGAACAATCTTCATTTGAACTTTTAACTGCTTTTGTAAAAGCAGATGATTCAAGAAGTCTTCTGTTTTTAAACAGGCTCAAAGTCAGGTTCTTCCTCAAGCCAGAGTGAAAAGTTATAGGGGAAAATAATAATCACAGTCTCAAAGTTTAGCCCCAAACTTAACAGTTACAAAAGTAGGAGGGCATCTTTACACTGGATATTTACACCTCACTGAGAATCAAAAACAGAAATAATAATGCCTTAACTAGGTTTCAATCTTCTCAGATTACCAAATAATTCAAAATTTCAAGTGTATTTATTATAAATCAACCTTCTGAAAGGATAAACCACGCTATGTTAGAATCATTTAAGAGGTTTTTCATTCATTCATTCAATGAACGTTATTAAGCACATATACAACTAATCTGTGTAAGATACTTCTTCTGGACCAGCAGTTCTTTGGGTCAAGCCATCTCCAATCCCTAGAAGTCTGTGCTTGTTCTTTGTATGATTTTTGGACTCAAAGATTGCATGTCTTTCCCATTACTGACTAACAGGCAATGAAATGACCAAACAATTGTGTTTATAAAATGATTCCGTTTGGTAGATAAGAAGTCAATTTAGCATAATATATTATTCTCTAAAAATCAAATGGAAAAATGTGGGAAAGAATTTAGGCAAGCAAAAACAGCCAAGTTATAATAAAATAAAATTGGCAAAAACTATCAATATCAAGTTCAGTACATAGTCATTGGTATTTTTTAACTTAAATCTGTATCCTAAACTAAAAACATTTAATAACTCAATTCAGAATAAAATAATATATTACAATATTATGGTCTTCCTGCCCATATTCAATATCTTATATATAATCTTTCTAATTATCTCTTTCTTAATCAGAAACCTTTAACAATTCCTCAAAATCTATCAGATTAAGTCCTTGCTTCAGTGAACTCCACACTATGGCCCACCTCCCCACTTTTTGTTTCCCCCAACTATCTCACTCATATTCCACATTCTGGGCAAGCCTGCCTCTTCCACAGTTCATTCACTGCCCGAAGGCCCATTTATAGAGGCTACTTTCTCTGACTAGGGCAAATTCCATTGCAACCTATGTAACAGATGTATCCTGTAAGACACTGCAAGCCTCACGGCCTCTGGGCTTCACCCGTATCTCCCTATTCTCCTTCCCTGAGGTTGCATCTGGTACTTCTGCGAGATCCCTAACTTAAACATTTGCAGCTTACTCCCCTGTATCATCATCATGGACTCATTTAGCTGCTTCCCCAGTAAGACTGTGAGCTCCTTAAAGATGAGGATTCGTTTTTACATCTAGGGCTGATCACAACTCTTGCCTAATAGAGACTAACAGACCAGAAACCAAGAAGGTTTCTCACTAGGACTCAGAGTGTTCTTGTGAAAACTTTATAGAACCCTTATTTACGCATTAGTCCTGGAATTGAGGGCCTCCCTGGTGGCTCAGATGGTAAAGAATCCGCCTGCAATGCAGGATACCTGGGTTCAATTTCAATCCCTTGGCTGGGAAGATCCCCTGGAGGAGGACATGGCAACCCACTCCAGTACTCTTGCCTGGAGAATCCCATGGACAGAGGAGCCTGGTGGGCTACAGTCCATGGGGTCCCAAAGGGTCGGACACGACTGAGCGACTCAGCACAGCACACACCTGGAATTGAATGTTTGCTAATGTGGAAAACAGTCAATCTACTATATTTCTCTTATATTTCTCTTATATACTTACAGTGTTCCCTGCATTATACATATTTGTCTGCCTGTCTTATACCCTTTTCAAACTATAATTTATCAAGGGTAGAGACTTCAAAGCCCTATAATTGGACCTGCTGATACAGGTACTTAGAGATGGACACAAAGAAGGAAATACTTATATATTCAGTATTCAGCCAGTGTCCTTCAATACCTCTATGTGGAGAAGGCAGTAAAGTTACAAATCTACATTACAGGGATCCAACAGAGTCAAATCTTAAAGTTCTGACCTCTTTATAACATAATTTAAGGTTTGTTATGAAATTCTGTTTACAGACTCTATCTAGACAAATTTCCTATGAGGAGGAATATCTTCACTGCTTTCTAATAGTTTACTATTCTTAGTTATCAACATTAACAAACTCAAAAATGATTACTTCAATCTAAAAGTATACTTTAAAAAACTAGTATTTGACAAACATCAGCAAATACTGAATGTTATACCACACAGACCAACTGCCAAAATGTTTTCATTTTAATGTCTGAGTTAATTGCTGGTACTGCAGTAGCAGCAGTATTTACAATTCTAGATTAGCTTGTTCTCTGTGCTGTTCTCAGTACTTAAACTCTTTTTATTCTTGTAACCCAGTTTAGAGTGAGGAAACTGAAGCACGAATAAGGTAAATAACTAGACCAAAGATACAGAGCAAGCAAGTCAACAAGCAGGGATTCAAACCCAAGCCTCTGAACCACTATGCTATACAATATAAACAACTCCCTAAACAAGAGCCCAAAAGCGTTTATCCAAGTGACAGGGACCAGTTATAAACGTGTCTTAGTCTTCTCATAGACTATTTCATAGGTATTTTAAGCATTTGAGCAAAAAATGTAATATAAAACTATGTGTATCCTATAGGATTGTTCTCCTTCTGCATGTATTTAAATACAATGCTTTGTGTTATTTCTTAGTAGAATGCTATTTGGGTTAAACTGTAAAAACAAAGGTAAATGCCTAATAACATAACTAAAAAGCATTTTAAAGGACAGTAAAATGTCCCTTAAAAAAAAGAGAATGCTACAAATAATGGTACCATTATCTTAATATTAAAGGATCCTGACAAAATTTTAGCCAAAATGGAATCATTCTTACACATATAAGAGAATGAAACAGACTGCAAGTATCCTAAATGTGTGTGACTACCATTACAATACTCCCCTGGTATCCTTTTTCCATGATTGCTCTACATGTTATATTCTCCCTCACTTGAAACAAAGCAGTCTTTATGTCATTCATTTTTCTAATTAAGTTTCATATACTTCCTAATATTAGTTGAAACATGAAACTACTCTTTACAACCACTTTTACCTACAGAAAAGATCATTTGCCTTGATCTAATAACTTTCACACATTAAATATATTAAAAAGAGTAGATGTACTTAACAAAGTTATGATTGTTTCATCACTCTAATACTTCCCTGGTGACATACCAAAAAATAAACAGTTTACACTGTTTTCAGACTCAATAGGGAAGAAAATTAAAAGGCAATCATTCTCAGGTGAAAACATTCATAAGACACTGTTAAGAGAAAAGGGCTGACTTACAAAACAGTATGATACCACTTTCATTTATACATAGAAACACCAAACATTAAAACTCTCTGCTTTAGACTTCAGGATTCTTGTGTTTTTTGGTCTCTTCCTTTGGCAGTTCTGTTTTCCTAATTTTCTAATTAAAGTGTAATATTTCTGTAATTTATAAAACGATCTAAAAGAATTTAATCTTACATATTTACCACAAAAAAACACTTAAAATATGAAAAAATGTACATAGGCAATCTATAGCAACTATAAAATATTCAAACAGGCTACATCTTTTCATTAACACAGTAACAAAATCCATGAGAAATAACACAGTAACTTAGTAAGTTATTTCTAAAAACACTGACCATGTGCCTTTTTGGTATGGATAAATAGCTTTATACATCAACTAAATAAGCCTAAATAACAGTTGCGTTTGGTTTCATCTTCATTATAAAATGATTATTTGTGTTGCTAACAGTAAAGACCAGACCAAAAAGTTAAAACATAAAGGATCAACAGGGAAAAAGAAAGAGAGTGAGACTGAGTCAGAAACAATCACGGAAAATGAAGGGGAAAGAAACGGGGGAAAAAAAAAAAAAGCTGTATTATTCCTCTACCACGTGTGCAAAAGAAGAAAAAGATATGTGAAAGAAGAAAAAGATATGCTTTGATACTTAAATGGACAAACATAAATGCTATCTTTTAGGAGGTATCTTATTTTAAAAACTCTGATTAAACAGAAACCAGATGTTTAAAATTTTACCTTGAGTTCACTGCAAACTACATGTAATAAGCTTTGAGATGTATATAATTCTGAGACTGCTGACTAGCGAGCTAGGTAAGCAATCTTACCCAGAATAGATTCTTATATATATAAACCAAATACTCTAAAAAACTATGGGAGAAAGGTTTGAGCTGAACAAATGGACCATAAAGTAAACAGCTCAATTAGTCCACTGTGGTTTACTGCCCTCTGGCTGTTGTGGCAGGAGATATCACAGATTAAAAAAAGTGGCTGTAAAGAAAAGCGAGGAAGGTGTCAAGCAGAAGTTGGCAGGAAATCCTTTAGGGAAATTAGATGCTTTAAAATAGATCCTCAGATACATTAAAGTTAGTTTTACTCCTTCCTATAAAAAAAATTAAATATACGTACTAACAAAACATTTCAAACATTAACTGAAATTTTTCAACCACAAATTAATAAGAGTGATTTAGACACTATAAATGTTGGCTCTAGGAGACTAAGTCAAAAAGAGTTAATGGCCTATCCAAACTAAAAATCAGAATTAGCCCTGATTTAGAAAAATTCTCTAGCATACTAGATGAAAACATTTAAGGAAAGAGGTAAAAAAGTTTTTATAAGAAATTCAAAGAGTATCAATAAAATTTCCTCTGGTTATAAATTGGTGGTAAATACAAAAAGTATCAATAGCTCAGAAAAATCAAAGTCTTATATTAATTCAACATTTCCAGATATCAGAGGTAATCTGAAGTTAAACGTTAGGCAGCATTAGAGCAAATAATTCCTGGAATCACCTACTTACATAAAAAGCAGGAACAAAACACAGGAAAACTTGCTACAAAACCAGAGTAGATTCTTTACATGAATCTTTCTTCAAATATACTATGCAATGACACCTCATAATTCTGTCCAATAAGGCTTGCACTAAGTTCCTATTATCACTTTACAATTTTCCACCAGAGTTCAGCTGGCAAAAATCATAACAGCAGGAGTCCAAGAAGAAAAAAAAAACAATTCTTTTCATTTCACTGACTTGCTAATAACTCACATTTCACTATCATTTTAATACAGTAGATCTTAGCCTCAATTCCAACCCAGACACCTAGGGGACACTTTCTATAATAGAGTGGTTCTCAAGGTACTGTATGAATGGGAAAGAATCTGAATAAAACAGGGGTGGAAAGAAGAGGGGTGAGAGTAAGGAGGTTCCTTTGACACAAATCCACTAAACACTTGGATTTTTTTTCTCAGCAAGTCTTCATAACCTTTTCAGAATATACCACTATTCAAAACATATATAATGCAAATAATTTTTAAGAAAAAAAAAAAAAAAACTTACCCTGTAGTTCATGATGTATTACACCCACTAGGTTGGGTTCGTCTCCCCACCAGAATATCCATAACTCTTTGCAATCTGGTTTGACATCACGGCGCCATACACACAGCAAGTTGGCTTGGAGACAGCGGATGAAACTTAACAGGATTGGATCATCTTGGGCTGGGGCTGAAATTATGGGTCCACAGTCCCCGTGCCCTCCAAAATTGTACCTACGCCATTTGATTCCTGTGAGTTCAGCCTGGAAAAAGAAAATCACAATTTTGACTGTTTTCTTCACATAAAGAACACTAAAAACAGGCTTCAATATAGAAAAATAAATCTGCTAAAAATAAATATTTACAGTACACCTCATTACCGTAAGATTTCTTCCACTGAAGAATTTCTGTCAATCCTTGATTTTTTTTTAAAGGGGGTAAAAAGTTCATTTCTTCCTATCAAGATTTCTACATATATTATATATCAAAATACAGCAAAAAAGTAATCATTTCCTGTTGAACCATTTTTTACCTATTATTTACTATAAAGTCCCTATACTTATTACTTAGAATACTTTCTATATTATTATTCCTTATTTAACTCATAAATTATATTTAGAAGTCAAGTAAGAATCTGTAGAACTGAAATAATTTCTTTCAAAGAATTTCCTCAATTTCATCCCATCCAGAAACTATAGTTTAAATCTTTTTTAATTGGAGAAATACAATGCAGTAACATAGTACTTCATTATGAAAGCCAAAATAACCTGCTAATAAACTAATGGAATGTTATCGGCAATTTATTCCTGCTATTTAGTATGTGGCACACAGAAAAGCTTTCCTAACAGTTCCCTAGTTTACTTCGGTCTTTTGTTTTTTAAACACATTTTAAAACACAGTAACTTTAACTCAGCTGAAAGCAGATCCTCTATCTTTGATCTGTCTTGCGAATTTGTATTCTAAAATTTCTTAAGTATTAGGTTTAAAAAGAACTAAGTTTCAAGGATGTTTCAACACAAAAGTTGAATTCCTTACTTGACTAGGAACTACAACTATGTATTCAAAACTGACAGTAAAACTTATTCATAACATAACTCTGTACCAAAGAGTCCACGTATCCCTTGCATTTAACCCTTACTCACTCATATTCCCCTTCCTCACACCACTCCCAACCACCAAGTTAGTAACTTTTGTCAAGAAGTTGCATTTCGAAAAACAAGTACCACAGGTGAGAAAAATAACTGTTACCTTCTACTAACATAACTAAAACAAGCTGAAGTCCTAAAACAATCACTATAATGAACATCTTCAAGAAAAAATTATTAGTTTTCTTCAATCCCCAAAAAAGCTTCACTAAAAAAAAAAAAAATCAAAAAAGACAAACATCCAAACTAGAACTGTCTGAAATTCACTAATTTTCCCTTTCACAGTATGAGATGCGGAAATCTCATCTTTAATGAAAATTCTCAGTAAAACCTGGTATTGGCATCATTTAGGCTTTCTCTTTGGACCACTTGGGTTTTCCTCCAACTAAATATACCTGGCCAAGGAAAAGGTTCAAACAAAGAAGTAAACTAATCACACAAGAAATAATTATTTTCCATTATCATATGAGAAATAATTATCAGCATCATACTTTCCTGTTTTTCTGTACATAAACATTTTTTCAAATCCTTTTTCATTTACTATAAATATTTTTATATTACTAATTATCATTGAAAAATAATTAATATTTTCATACTATTCACTGCTTGGAGAAAACAATTTATTCAATAACAACTGGACAGTCTTCATTTTTCTCACTATTATAATTATTATAACTGGCAAACATCCTTGAACATTATTTTCCTCAATTATTTCCTTAGGAGAGATTGTTTGATGCGGAATTACCAAAGACTACAAATATTTTAGTCTTTGGCAAACTCACAAAAGGATGCTACCATATTTAGTAGTCTTCATCAACACAAATAACCTCCTCCCCAATGGCCTATTTTTAAAAATTCCTATCAGTTTAATAAAATGGTATGTCCTTGTACTAACTGGTAGTCCTCATTCCACTTAGAGAAAATCATTATCATGTATTTGATCTGATTGGAGCCAGTTTTCCTGGGTTTGACTTCCAGCTCTGTACTTATTAGCTGGAGGTAGAAGTACCCAGAGCAAATCATTTAATCTTGGTCTCTCAGTTCCCTTACAAGTAAAATGAAAATAATGGTATTCAGAATTGATTAAATGAGTTAGTATATACAGGCAGCGCTTAGGACAGTGCCTGGCACGGGGCCAAAAATATAACCATTACTGCTATCTTACTAGCACAGTTGTACTGCTTCCCTTTAGTTGTGTTTTCTATCAAATAGATTTGTTTCTTCAAATAAAAGCAATATGTATGTATCTGTTTCTGTCTTAATCAGAAAGCCTAAGATCAAGTTTTAAATATGTATCAAAGAAGGTATCTAAATAAAAAGACTAAGCGGGAGCAACTGAAATCAGAAAAGTAGAAGAGTTGTTCAATCACTCAGTCGTGTCCAACTCTGTGACCCCATGGGCCGTAGCCAGCCAGGCTCCCCTGTCCATGGGATTTGGGGGTTGCCAAAACTTTCCTCTTCCAGGGGATCTTCCCAACAGTGATTGAACCTGCATCTCCTGCACTGCAGGCAGATTCTTTCCCACTAAAAGACTAACTTTTCTTTCATCACGTAAACAAGCATTCTACGCCAAAGGATCCTGAGGAAGTGAGGGGAGAGGGAGGTAAGGCGGGGAATGAAAATATACCAATGAATGAGAACCACTCAACAGTCCATGGGGTCACAGAGAGTCGGACACAACTGACAGACTAACACTAATGTTTACACTAACCGTATTTAAAAGGAGAAAATTTAAATATATCAGCTATTTAAACATCAGGTGAGTCAGTTCCCAAGAAGTTCTATGAACCGCAATCTACTCACAAGAATACTTTCACCTGTAACATCCAATATGGCTCAGCAGACAAAAACATTTGGCTTTGCTTCAGGAGAATGGCTTCCTAATCCCAGCACTTCCACTAACTTCCTATCAGTGCTTCTATGGTCTCAGTGGTAAAAGAAAGCCGCTGCCACCTGCTCTCTATCTTTATGGGGCTGTTCCAGCAAGTGATATAATACAAATACAAGTGACATTACTTCAAAGCTACCAACTTAATCTCTTTATAACTAATTCAGCCAGAAGTACTAAAAATGTCCAGTCATTTAAAAACAATTTATCCCTTTACCTTAAAGCTAAATATCACTCTACCAATCTTCACTGGAAAATATAACAATAAAACACCATTAAAGCCTAACATATATCTGACTATAAAATGAATGTTCAAAGATTTAGCTTTACATTTTGAATTACTATTTGATAAGAGGAAAAATGATTGAAACACTTTGTCCATGAAAAAAAATTTTATCGTGGATGTATATTCAATTACACTATTAAAATATGTCCTTATATGCCATGATCATGTTTATAGTTAAAAATCAATTACACAAAGGTCTGTTGACCTAATTTCTGACAATTTCTGACCCAATTTCTTGTATCTCCAAGACTCAATATTCTTGAGGCAATCCTTTAAAATATTTCTAGATGCTAATTATCCCCAAAATGCAACTATTTCTCACTGTCAAAGATAAACAATCGACATTTATACTTAAGATTGTTGTTGTTCAGTCGCTAAGTCGTGTCCAACTCTTGTGACCCCATGGACTATAGCCCACCAGGCTCCTCTGTCAACAGAATTCTCCAGGCAAGAGTACTGCTGTGGGTTGCCATTTCCTTCTCCAGGGGATCTTCCTGCCCCAGGGATCAAACCTGCATCTCCTGCGTTGGCAGGTGGATTCTTTACCACTGAGCCACCAAGGAAGCCCTAAGCTTAAGATTATATAGCTTTAAAAATATATAATCAAAGGTATAAATAGTATTTTTATTCATCACGTACTTAATACCAGGCACCACAACAGGGTCTTCACATAGAATTTCTAATATGAGGCACCCTAATAGGCTTCAAATGTAATTTCTACATATGAGGCCTTCATATGTAATTTCTACATATGAGGCCTTCATACGTAATTTCTAATCTTGGCCAACAGCTAAAGAAATTAGTAGTCAGAAAAATTAAATAACTCTTCCATAACCACACAGGTAGCAATTGGCAAATCCGAAACATAACTGAACTTAAAGCATAAATTCTTTCTACTCTGTCATGATGTTTCATAGGGCTAATTGTAACAAGTAGCCTTAGAGGATTACAAAATAGTACAAAGAAACTGTCATCAACTCAATTTAGCAATGACAAGAGCTCATGGCCATACTTTCTAATTTAAGAAAGTTCATGAATCTATCTTCACTCTTCCTGAGTTATTAAGAAAACTAGTATAAGACTGCTCACTACACCATCCCATAAATAGAAGAGATTAATTTCACTCAGATAATTACATACTCCTTCAGGTACATGTTACCACTGTAAGACCATAACCACACAAGCTAATTCTTAGGGTATGTATAACAAACCACGAAAATAACTACTCTAATAGTAACAGAGACTGGAGGGAAGTTTTCTCAGCAATGGCTAGTATCAGCTGCATAGGTAGTAGTCAAGGTCCTTGGGGAACTGAACTTAACCAGAAGAGACTCTCCTAGCCAAAACAGCAGCTCAATTCAGAATGGTTCTAACTAAACTACAACAGCATCAGGATAAATGCATTTTCTTATGACATGAATGTATTTAAAGAAAATTTATACTGCTTCTTAACATCCTACTCTTTAGGTACTAATGTAAGAAGTGAGCTGATAAATTTTCCCACTGGAGGTCACTTATTTGCACTGACCCACGGCAATCAGATCCCTTGTGAGACCAGCATACATCAATACTTGCAAAGTGGCTCTCCAAAGTTAAAAACTGTATTCAGAGGCCATGGAATGGAGTAAAACTAATGTAACTTGATAAGAATGAACCCCGGGTATATTATGGGAAGAACACTGGCTGCAGGTCAGGAGACCGAGGCTCTAGTACTAGTTTTTCAACTATTTACCTAAATGGTATCAGGAAATCTCCATCTCAGGGCACCCTGGCTTCCCGACCTGTAAGGTGATATGGTTGACCTAGATACTATAAAGAGCTCACGTCTCCTGACCCAAGCTAATTACATCCCACTCATAAAGGTGACTTGTAAATGAAATTGACGCTCATTAGATACATTTGAATTTTCAAGAATTAGTTGAAATAAAGATATCTCAAACTACAGAACAAGCAGCTTAATATCAATCCTTGGCAGGATTCTAGCATGATCTGTAGAAAAGGCAGATGTGATCATTTGGGACTAACGTGAGTACATGAGGAAATTTCAAGTCTGCCTCACACCACTTCCTCCTGTGATAGGGTTACTACGCTAGCAGATCAGGAAAATACAGCTAACAAACATATTAAGTCACCTCTCAACTGAGTCAAAGGAAAGAAAAAAGTTAGGATAATAGAAAACGTCTGTTAAAACATAACTAATCAGCTCCAGGTAAAGATGGCAGAACAAATACACACATCTGCTTTTGCTCGCTCTTAAATCCCTCAAAAAACCCAGAAGTTTGTTTGTTTTTTTCCTTTAAATCATAAAATCACAATAGTAGGTAACAGAGATGAGAGCATCCAGATTTTTAAAGGTAAGAAGTCAATGCTCAAGAGGTCAGGAGCCTTATAATACCTAAGAAAACTGAATCTGGACTGTGGAGAAAGCAAAGCTACAACCCAATTTATACAGAATGATAAACACAGGTACAGTCATCCCCCAGTATCCATGGGGGATTGGTTCCAGGACACTCCACAAATTGTCAAAATCTGTGGATGCTCAAGTAGTTTAAATAAATGGTGTAGAATTTGCATTTAACTTATGCATATTATCATCAAAGAACTAAAAGGGCTCTTAGAAACTTTAAGACAATGATGCCAGAAATGATAAAACATCCAGATAAGGGCTGGAAGATAAAGTTTCTCCCAGAAAGTAAAGCAAATAAAAATGAATAAATAGATAAAAATAGGAGGGTGGGGGGAGATAAAACTAGAGGATCAGACCAGAAGTTCAAAACCAAATAAAAGAGCTTTCAGAAAGAGAAAACACAGAAAATGAAAAAGAGGAAATGACCAATAAAATGATTCATGAAAATTTTGAGGGGTGAAGAGGTAAGGGTGGGGACAAAGGAAGAATGCAAATTTCCAGATTGAAAGGGACTCACAGAAAGCATATCACTGTAAACTTTCAACACACTGCAGACAAAGAGAAGCGCCTCAAAGCTCCCATATAGTAAAAAGGGGTCAGGAATCAGAAGGATTTCTGACTTCTCAACAGTTACACTTGAAGCTAAAAGGCAATGGTGTAATATCTCCAAAATTCTTTAAAAAAAAGTATTCCAAACTAAACATCTATGCCAATCTAAATTATCTATGAAGTGTAAAAGCAGAATACATTTTAGAATATGCAATGTGTTTTTTTAAAAAATAAAAGGTATCCTTTCTTAGGAAGCTACTGGAGGCATACTTCATGAAAAAGAGGAAATAAACCCTGAGTAGCCATGAGATTTTATTGGAGAAGGAAATGGCAATCCACTCCAGTGTTCTTGCCTGGAGAATCCCAGGGACGGGGGAGCCTGGTGGGCTGCCGTCTACGGGGTCCCACAGAGTCGGACACGACTGAAGCGACTTAGCAGCAGCCATGAGATTTAGGAAACAGATTCAACGTGGGAGGGAGCAAACGAAGCCCTAGGATTACAGGCAATAATCAGATGATCCCAGGTTGTGAACTGTGCACCAGTTAGAAGGCAACCAATCTAGATTATAAGAGGTCAGACGGCTCCAAGGAAGACCCTGTCACGAATCTGGAACTGACAGAACACCGGATATTCGAAAGTCTTTTAAATGGAGACTCAAATAACAGGCAAAAGGTTTGGTGATGAATTAGTCAAAAATATACAGAAAAGTAAACAGTCGAAAACCAAGCAAACAAAACCCAGATAATTACCATCTTCCAGTTACACAGAAAAGAAAAAGTAATCAGAGTTTACTCAATGGCTCTGCCATATATTAACATAATCAAGTGAATGTTAACACTGAATACTGAGCTAACCAAAATTACAAACAACTATTTTGGTGAAATGGAAGGATGGAAAAGGCATATTTGCTTAGTAGGAGGGAGAGAGAATAAGCTAAATCTTGATTTTCAACAGTGGAAGGTTCAGAATTTTAAAACCTGAAAGTGATTATAAACACTATTTAGAAACATTTAAAAATTAAGATAATGAACAAAAGTAGATGAACACGTATGTCTCTGGAGAGGGTCAAATAGGGGCCAGTAGTAAGGGAATGCTATTCACTAAACCTGGGAATTCCTTGGAGATCCAGTGGCTAAGACTTACTGTTATCACTGTCAGGCCCAGGTTCAAATCCTGGTTGGGGAACTAAGACCTAACAAGCAGTGTGGTGCAGTTAAAAGAACAACAAAAACCTTGTAGAACTATTTGATTCTTTAACTATGTCAGAGTACAATTCTGTTCTAAAATTTAAAAAAACACTAACCAAAATGTAGCAAAAATATTTAATACATACAAAAAGTTAAAACTAATTTTGAGAACTCACTTCTACATTTTTACAGACTAATTCTAGGCAAATTCTTAAGCTTAAGAACAACTTAATATCCCATAAATTGTGTTGCAAAGCCAAAAACTTATTTTACTGGGTGTTAAGATAACTGCTGTTATCTGTTTCTTCTCTCCATTTTTAGACTATTAAAACTCTAGGTGGGCAGAGACATGCTTCCAGCTGCATGCTCCCTCCCATCTAGCTCTGCTCAAACTCTTCCTGCTCCGAGAGGAGAGGTTTGCCAGGGATCACCTCCACAGAGGCAAGGAGCACATCAGGGCAATGGGCCTCGCATCTGACTCTCATCTAACATGGTATTTTCATGTTAGGTAACTCCCTCCATACAATAAGTTGTATATCAAACATGCTTTCTAACACATACATACCTTTGCTGACTCATAATAACTTTTTCCCTCAACTGTAACTTTCTTCCCAGCCCTCAGTTTACCAACACTAATTCAAAACTATAAAGATTTTTAAAATGGAGTGTAGCATGAGTGGAAAGGGGTGTTTTATTTGACAATGACCTAAACACAATGTGAAGTAACTATTTTAAAAGTTACTGCCATCCTGAGCTACACTGATAAAAGTATCTAGACCCTACATAGCAGATTATAAGAGTCACTAGTCAATCCTGCTTTCAACTCCTAGCTCCTTAGTTTGAGAAAGATCTAGATAAGGTGCAACAAATTAACAGATGTAGGATGAGGAAATCTAAACATGTCATATGGCTAGAGGTTATACGGCCTCATGTTCGAATTCTTTCAATCGAATAAATAGCAAAAAGAAAATAAACCCACAGCTGAATTAAGTTGAATGAAGTTAAGAGGCTGAAGAAATTTGAAAAATCTTTAGTCACACAGAAGACTGATGCAGGAAAGATGAATTCAATTTGCTCAGAACTGACCCAAGTGGTAGCAGACAATCAAATGGAAAAAACTAAAACAACAATGAGAGGTCACAGAAGAAAACAGCCCTGACTGGCATCCCTGAGAATCATAGATATGGGGGGTTAGCAAGAAGCTGGTCAATACTAGGTGTGGCTTCAAACATCAAAGAGCTGGTTAAACAATACGATTTATAAGGTTCCTTTTGAATATGAAATATGTATCTCAAAGATTCCTCCCTTTCAAGCATAAGACTCCGTAACTCTAATATCATTTGTTTCTCAGTCAAGTAGCTCAGGGGGTAGCCCGCTAGGGCCTGCAGGTAGGCCACTTATTTTGTGAATTAAGTTTTATTAGTGCACAACCACACCACGTTATCATCTATGGCTGCTTCCACAGTACCACCACGCTGTTCAGCCTCAAGTAATGAACTCTCTGGTTCTCTAAGAAAAAGTCTGCTCATCCCTAAACTAGGATAATATACACAGACAAATATGACACTTAAAATATAAATAAGAAGCACCAGAATTATCCTCCCACCATAAACAATCAGAAAACCAGACCAAAAAATAAAAAAAAAAGAAACTGTTTTCAGATACTGGATAGCAGACAATACAAAGGTAGAATCTCTGAGGTAAAGAAAACCAATGAAGCAGGTCCTGTAAAGTCTAAGGTAACTGGAATATATTAAAGTAGATCACCAGAAAAGAGAGTTTATGCAGAAAAAGAGCTCCAGAGATCTGACAGGGTCTCTTTTGAGGCTGTTCCTAAATACCAAATGGCACATTTAAACAAAATTCAACAGGTGCCAGGCAACCAGGGAGTTCAGTGAACTCAGAGTAATATAAACCAAAAGAAAAAAGAAAATCAAAATATATACAATTAAACATCTGAACACCAGAGATAAAAAGGAAAATCTTCCGCAATGACAGGCAGGTTCTTTACCACTAGTGCCACCTGGGAAGCCCCAAAAAGAAACATCTTAAAAGCTGTCAAGAGGGGAAAAAAGAAACACATTACGTAAGCAGAAGCAACCAATATTTACAACAGATTGCTCAAAAGAAAATATGCAAACAGAAAATAATGGAACTTGGGACTTCCCCAGTGGTCCAGTACTTAAGAATCTGCTCTTCCCATGGGTTCCCTGGTTGGTTAACTGGGATCCCATATGCGACACAGTTAAAAAGCAAACAAACAAAAAAAACAATGGAATAAGCTGAAAGAAAAAAAAAAATCTCCACACCTGTAACTCTAGATCAAGCACAAATCTTTCAAACATGAAGGTAAAATACTGATTTTTTTTTTTTTTAAGATCAACAGAAGCCAATGGAACTGTACTTTAATAAATGTAACTAGAATAAATGTTTTTTAAAAAGTTCTTCTGCTACAAGGAAAATTTATCAGATGGAAACCTAGATCTACACAAAAGAATAACAAGCACCAGAAACAGTCAATATATAAATATAAATCATGTATCTCATTTTGAAATTTCCTGAAAAGCTAATTAACTGTTATTGCAAAACTAGTGGATCATGGACTGGATACTGGATACAGAAGAAAAATTTAAAACAACAGAACAAAGGCCAGAAGGAGAAAGTGTATATATATATTGTTCCATTAACAGAAAAGAAAAAATGCACTATTTGGAGGCAAACTGTAGTAAGCTAAAGATGCATATTCTAAGCCCTTAACCAGTTCTTAAAAACTAAAACAAAGAAGCATATCTAATAATGAAGACAAAATGGACTCATTCCAAAAAAAAAATACTCAATATAACCCAAAAACAAGGAGAAAAAGACCAAAAAAAAAGAAAGAAAATGGATGCAACAGATAGGAAAAAAGCCAAAATAGCTGATTTAAAGCCAATCATATCAATATAATTATACAATTAAAAGACACCAATTCTCAGTGGATAAAATATTTAAAGGCCCAACTATATACTGCTCACAAGAAAAGCACTTAAAGAGTGAAATGACATAAAAAGGTGATCAGGCAAGCATAACTTATAAGAAAACCAAGTGAATATATTAATAGCAAAGTTGACTCCAAGAGGACTATTACTAGGACTAGAGAGAGAAATTTTATAATGATAAAAATGGCAATTCTTCAAGAAGACATAAATCCCAAATATGTACGTATCTAATAACAAAACTTCAAAATATATGAACTACAATATAGATATATATATATATACACACAATATATCTAAAAGGAGGAATTGACAAATCCAGAATTATAATTGGAGACTTCAACAGGCCTCCTCTCGGCAACTGATAAAACAAGTAGACAGAAAATCAATAAGGATATAGAAAAACATGAACACTATCAACCAACATAACCAAACTGACATTTATAAAACATTACAACTCAACAAAAGACTACACATTTTTTTTTTCAAATGCACATGGAACATTCACCAAGAGAAATCATATGCTGGACTATAAAATAAATATCAATGTATTTTCAAAAGCTGAAATCTCTGAACAGAATTAAATTAGAAATTAATGAAGTATCTCCAATGCTTCCCTCCCCCACAAATAACTTTAAATAAAGCACAGGAACACCTCCTGCCAAAAAAAAAAAAAAACAAGGGAAACTAGAAAATATTTTGAACTGATTATGACAACAAAATATACTGAAATATGAGGGCTACAAGTAAAACAGTGCTCAAAGAGAAATCTGCAGTGTTATATATTCACATCAGAAAGGAAGAAATGTATAGAACCGCTCTAAGCGTCTTCCTCTGGAAGCTAGAAAAGGTGTAAATTAAATAAAATGCAAACTGACAGAAATAATAAAGCAAAGAAATAAATGAAATATAAAACAGACTAACAACAGACAAATCCAATAAAATGAAAAGCTGCTTATTTTAAAAGATCAATAAGATTGACAAACTTCTCACTAGGTTAATCAAGAGAGGTAAAAAAAGACAAATTACCATTATCAGGAATGAAAGATGAGAAATTACTCCACAATAATGACACTGTAAAGATAATGCAATTACTATAAACAACAGTATGTCAATAGTTAAAACTACTTAAATGGACTATTCCTTTGCAACAATTACAAAAGTAACATACACACAAAGACCTAAATAGCCCTTAATCTATTAAGAAATGGAATTCATAAATTAAAATCTTCCCTAAAAGAGTTCTCTAAAGCAAGATGGCTTCACTAGTAAATTCTATTCAAACATCTAAGGAAGCAATACCACCAGTTCTACACATACTTTAAAAAAAACAGAGGGACTACTTATCAATTCATTTTTAGGAAACCAACATTACTAAGACCAAAGACGTTACAAGAAAAGAAATCTACATGTCAATATCTTTCATGATCATAGATTTAAAAATCAGTAACAAAATACTGGCAAATCAAATCCAACATTATATAAAAATGATAATACAGGAGTTTATTTTGGGTATTAAACTTAGTAGCATTAGTTTGAAAATCCATCAATGTAATTTCAGTCTGGTGGTTGGTGGTTTAGTCGCCAAGTCATGTCCGACTCTTGCAATCCCAATGGACTGTATCCTGTCAGGCTCCTCTGTCCATGGGATTCTCCAGGCAAGAATACTGGAGTGGGTTGCCATTTCCTTCTCCAGGGGATCTTCCCAACCCAGGAACCGAACCCAGGTCTCCTGCATTGCAGGCAGATGATTTACCAACTGAGCTATGTTTGGTTCAAAAACTCATCAATAAAATACCCCATATTAACAAAACTTGTGATTAACCCAACAGACACAGAGCAAACGTTTTACAAAATTCAACACCAGTTCATAGCAAAAAATTAAGCAAACCAAGAATTAAAGGAAACTCTTGCAACTTGACGTACCTTCTTAATACATTTCTATTCAACTTTGAACTATAGATCCCCCCCCCAATCAATGCAATAAAGCAAGGAAGAGAAAAGGCATACAGATTAGAAAGGTGTAACACATCATTTTTATTCACAGACAACAGCATCATTTACACTTACAAAGATAAAAGGACTTCAGAAGAGCTACTAAAATACAGCTGACCTTCAACAACACAGGTGTGAACTGTGCAAGTCCACTAAAATGCAGATTTTTTTAATACTACAGCACTACATGATTTGTGGTTAGCTGAATCTGTGGATGCAGAACTGTGGATATGGAGGAACCATGGGTATGTAGGGCTGACTATAAGTTATATTCAGATTTTCAACTGTGGGGAGGGTTGCTTCCTATAACCTCCGTATTGTTAAAGGCTTAACTGCAATTGAATTTAGGAAATTTACAGTGTGGGGGATAAATATTGGGCTTCCCAGGTGGCTCAATGACAAAGAACCTGCCTGCCAATGCAGGAGACATAAGAGACGCCGGTTCGATCCCTGGGTCTGGAAGATCCCCTGAAGGGTATGGCAACCCACTCGAGTATTCTTGCTTGAAGAATTCCATGGACAGAGAAGCCTGGCGGGTTACAGTCCACAAGGTCACAAACAGTCGGACTCGACTGAAGCGACTTAGCATGCATGCACGGGATAAATATATAAAAGTTAACTGCTGCTGCTGCTAAGTCACTTCAGTCGTGTCTGACTCTGTGCGACCCCATAGATGGCAGACCACCAGGCTTCCCTGTTCCTGGGATTCTCCAGGCAAGAACACTGGAGTGGGTTGCCATTTCCTTCTCCAGTGCATGAAAGTGAAAAGTGAAAGTGAAGTCGCTCAGTCGGGTCTGACTCTTAGCGACCCCATGGACTGCAGCCCACCAGGCTCCTCCGTCCATGGGATTTTCCAGGCAAGAATACTGGAGTGGGGTGCCATTGCCTTCTCAGAATACATACTAGCAGTGAACAATTTAAAAATAATATTTAAAAAGCAACGCCACTTATAACAGCATTGAAAAATATGAAGTACTCAGAGATAAATCTGATAACATATGTTACAGACCTATACACCAAAAACTACAAAAAAATGCTGAGAGAAATTAAAGATCTAAAGAAATGGAGAGCTAGAACATGTTTACGGATTAGAACATCTAAAACTGTTCACCTATCAATTCTCCCCAAGTCGATCTACAGAGTCAACCAGACATCAGTCAAATCCCTGCAGTTTTCCTTAATAAATTAACAGATTGATTCTAAAACTTACATTGAAATGCAAAGTACTCATGAGAGCCAAAACAATTTTGAAAAAGAACAAAGTTGGGAATTTATCCTGATTTCAAGATGCACAGTAAGATTTCAACAATCATGACTGTGTGCTCGCGGCAGAAGTAGGTAGAGCAAAGGAACGGAACACAGGGAGCTCCCTGACAGTCCAGCGGCCGGGACGCCTCTCTCTCACTGCCGAGGGCCTGGCGTCGACCCCTGGTTGGGGATCCGACAAGGCACGCAACACACATACATTCAATACGTTCAACAGATTTTTGATAGGTATAGGGGAAAACATAAGTCTTTTCAACAAACAATGCTAGAATAACTAGATATCCCATGAGCAAAAATAACTTCAACCCTTACATCACACCACACAAAAAATTAACTCAAAATGGATCACTTAACCACAGGAAAAAATACTAAGATACCTCTGGAAGAAATCATAAGAGAAAATCTTTGCTACTCTGGAATAGCAATTAGAACTCATACATAGCTGGCTGCAATGTAAAATGGCACAACCACCTTTTTAAAGCTGAGCAGTACTTAATAAAGTGAAATCTATATTTCCCACATGATTCAGCAAGTGTACTCCTGGATATTTACAGAAATAAAAACATATGCCCCACATAAAAACCAGTACATGAAAGTTCATAATCATCAATAAATGAATGGATACGCAAATTGTGGTGTATCAATACACAGAACTACAACTTAGCACTAAAAAGGAATTATCTATTTAAACAATATGAAGCCACACAAAAGAGACTATATACTATATGATTCCATTCATAAAATATCCTAGAAAAGGCAAAATGAGTCTACAGTAACAGAAGATCAGTGGTTGCCTGGAGGTGGGGAATGGTTTCACCAACTACACATTCATCAAAACTCATAAATCTGTACTGCTTAAGGTGGGTAATATTTTACTGTATATAAACTATACCTCAATAAAGATAATTTTAAAATGTATGTATTAAATGAAAGAATCTACATTAAAAAATCTCTCAAAGAAAAAAAATCTATTTTTAATATAGCCAATGTAACCATATTGTGTATCTCCAATATAAATGAATCTCTTTTACAAAGTATACAATATTTTCAAAAAAGTTATTTTCACGCCTAACTATATCAGGACACTGATTAATGATTTATATTTATTAAAGTTAACTAAAAGAGAATTCTTATGAAATATCTGGGAACTATTAAATGAAGTTCATTAGTGACATTGGGATGATTTCTTATCCAACTGCAATAAGACTATAAATTAAAATTTTATGTTACTTTCTCTGTATATCAGAGATTGTCAGTTGCCTACCCAAGCATGAACGGCTCCTTCCTCCACAGTAACACACACTCCAATGCTGGGGAAAACAATGTGCTCACTTGAAGAACTACATTTCCCAGCCTCCCTGAGGTTAAGTATGGCCAGACGTGTTGTAAAGAATGTCCTAGAAGTTTCCTTTAAAAGGAGGGGTGTGGCCCTCCTACAGTTCCTTCTCCTTCCTATCTAGAATGTCACCAGGATGATTAGAGTTTGAGAAGCCATCTTGGACAATATGCTACTTGTGATAAACTAGAGATGATGGAATAACAAGAAAGGAAGAGCCTGGGTCCCTTGATGACTGAGAAAAGTAACCAAGCCAGTTCTAATGCTGCCTCCAGGTTGCATGTATGCAAAAAAGGAAATTTCTACCTTGTTTAAGCTATTTTTATTTTGAAATAAGCATATGATTATGTTACTATAATAAATCATTTCTGATGAGCATTTCAGCAACTGGTTTTTCATTTTCAAAAAAATTTTTAGTGAGATGATGAGTTTTTTTGAGACTATACAGTTACCTAGGTTTTTATCTTGCCCAGTCATTGACCAAAACAAACCACCCTAATTTTTCAACTGATTTCTCTATTTGGAATAAAGTAGTCTAGGAGGAAAAAAAAAAAAACACCTGCCTATCTGTGGGAAGAAATTTTAAGCTGCGTTATTACTCCATTAATCTCTGATGAAACTTTTTAAAAATGTAAACTGTGTTATCACTCCATTAATCTCAGGCAAATCTATATGCTCCAGTGACTTCTATCTTCATGCTTATGCTAAATTATATGGTCTACACTGTTAATTTTTTAAAGGCTCAGAAAAGAAAGAGACCAATAATGTCTGGAATCGCTAGGAAGAGCTTCACAAAAACTCTAAAAGGATTTAGACAAAAGAAAGGAGCACAGGATACAATGCACTAGGCTAAGTGCTCAGGCTTTTAAGTCAGTGACTCAGCTCCATGACTGGCTGGCTGTGTGACCTAAGGCAAGTTACTATAAGCTCGATTCAGTTTTCTTATCTGAAAAATGGGAACAGTGGTATCTATCTCATCAGGATCTTGATGAGAAAATTTATGTAGCTGGCAAGAAGTTAAGCAATTCCAGGCATTCAGTAAGCACTTTCAGAGCAAAAGCTCTGACATGAGAATGTGTGCAACATGTGAAAATGTAACCTGAAATAAAGATGCCTGTTAGTGAATGGTTGGAAATTTTAAATAGAAAAAGAAAACAGAAGGCTTTCTAGAGATTAAATGCTTTTGAAAAATAAGAAAATTCACAAAATATGTATACCCGTTTATATAAAAGCATTCTCATAACGTCATTAGAATAAAGAAACTTAAAATGTAAATACTGAGATATTTTCTGCTCAGAGTATAAAAATTTAAGTTTCACAATAGGTGAGGATAGAGGAATTAGGCATTTACATTATTGCCCAAGGAAATATAAACTGACACATCTTTCTGAAGAATTTATGGTTATAACTATCAAAAATGCATAACTACTTGTTACAGAAAAAACTGAATTATAATATTTCTCACAGTTGATGGTTAAATACCCAATCCTGTGAAACATGATACAATCGCTTAAAAAAATAACAACAGTGAGGTATATCTAAATTTACTAAGTCGAAAATATTTTGAGACTTTGATTCTATGACTTTAATATTTTTTAAATGTTAAGCTGAAACGTATGTTGCAGGGAAAATGGGAGAATTAGCCCCCACCTGTAATTTTTTTAACTACAAATACGACCATCTTCAACTGAATGCATAAACAAACTGTGGTACATGAGTAAATGGTAATTGCACATTGTTGGAACATAGTATTAAATAAAAAGGTAAGTTGCAAAGGAATACAGTTCATTTATAAAAAGTTCCAAAATCCAAAACTATATATATGTGTGTATATATATATATAACACACTAAATTCACATGATTAAAACTTTGTTTAAAAACAGATGATAAAAATAAAATCCAGAATAATTACCTTTGAAGGGATAGAAAAGAGAATGGAAAGCAATCACAGGACTTCACAAATGATAAGATGTTCTTTTTCTTACTCTGGGTATTAGGTACATGGGTGTTCAATATATCATGATTGTACCTTATGTATGATTTATACATGCTATTATCTAATGAAAACAATTTGAAACTGCAAGTTTATAAGCACACAAACATATTTTTAAAAAACCTGGAATGATAAAAAGTAAACTAACCTGGAATGATAAAAATTAAACAACTGGTAGTTACCCCTACATGGGGGAAGGGGAACCTCCTGTTAACAATATTGAATTATTAAATTATAAAATTAATTAAATTTATAAAATACTTTTCTCTTTCAAATTATAACTGTGAAAATGGTAACCACATGGAAAATATGCTAGTGCATACAGCTGAATAAAGAACTGTATTTACCCTGTGATTATATCTGTTTTTCAAAAATTGCACGTTAACAAGAATAGAAAAGTTGTGTGTGTCTAACACACACAGATCTAACGGTGTGTCTGGATTACGTAGGCACTTTATGCAGTTTAAATTTCTTGGAAGTTTTATTTCTTGGAAATATTTTGTATTTCATTAGTACGACCTCACTTGGAGAGAAATTACAGAAAAATGCAACTGCAAGAAAGCCAACTCTCCACCTCCAGGGTAGCCAAGTTAAAAATGTACCCGCATGGGAAGGCTGAATGAATTACAGCCAATTGACAATGGATAGCACATGCTGTGCCAGTAAGTGCACTCAAAACAACTGGAGAGGATCCCCACCACAGCAAGGAGATTACATCAAAAGGTTCTGAAGTGCATATGTACATTTTAGCGCTTAACTGAGAACTGGTGCTGCCAAGTGAAAGTGCAGCGGGTAGGGAAAGCTCCAGAGCACAAGAAGTCCAGGAATGTGCTGAAAAAGGAAAGGGGTAGGGAGGGATGGGCAGAAAGTGAGGGGCGAAGGGAAAACTTTTCCCAACATGTAAGGCAGAAATCTGACGTGGCATAACAATGATACTCTCAGTATCTATAAAAACATTGTCCAACCAGAAACCTAAGTGCTGAGAAAGAACAGGATGATAGGTATGAAAATTTAAAGGAACTCAAAATCAGAATAAAGAGGTGTCAAAGATACACACTGTTTTCTGGTCTTTACAACTGTCCTCTAGTTTATCCTAAAAACCGGCAGTTTCCACAAACGCAAGAAGAAAAACAGGGGTAAAAGTCTTTTTCATCCTCCTACCCATAATATCACTAATATGAAATTAAATATAAAGAAAGCCTTTAAATCTTAATATAAATAAAACCTTTAAATAAAAAAACTAAGTGAAAACCACCCATAGTAGATTTACAGAGGGAAAATGTAACCTGCTTTCTGAGCTTACCACTATTAAAAGCGGAAGCATTATGTAACAAATGCTGATAGAGCCACTGCTGTTGGGGTACACCCCCATCTATCTTTTCTGTCAGAGTTTCTCCACACCCATTTCTGATCATCAACATTTCAAGAGCTCTTCCGCTACCAAAATATTCTTCATTCCCACCTACAAACAACCACCATTCATCACCCACATCTCTCTACTCAGCCTACCAGTCTTGCCTTCTCCTTCCTTCCCCATCTTTTTAATTCACCCCTCCTTGCTCCTAAATCTTATTCTCGATTTAGGAGAGAACTCTTGTTCCCATTGCCTCAAGTCTTTTCTGAAAATAGGCAGGTTATAAAGGCTAATGTTTGTTTTTACTTTTTCCCCACTATCTCTTTCTTTCTGCCCCCAGCTCTTGTCTATAATTAATTTTAAAACTGTTGACTTCCACGGGGCATAACTTAATAGCAAGAACTCAGGCTCAGTGAATACTTTCACATATATATATGACTATGATCAAAGCATAGCTCTTTTTAACAACTATAGCTCATGGATGCCACTAACAGTTCTTTGTTTTGTATAAACAAGAACACAAATGCTATAAAACCAAGAATATCTGGTTTGCCATTTGATTCCTCTCCTATGACAAAATTTGGTAACCAACTTCTGTCAATTCTACCTCCAAAATATTACTTGATACCATTTCTTTCTCTTCATTCCTACTGACCCTGCATAATTTCTCAGATTTAGACTATTCTAAGAGCCTTCTCTCTGCCTTTGGGGTTTCTCTGCTATTACAGCTGACACTACACAGAGCCCACATGAGTTTTCTCTCTGAAACATAAATCTGGTCAGGTCATTATTCTCCTCAGTAGCCTTCAGGCACTCCCCTGTGCATACAGAATAAACTTCCAGCTCCTTCATGTCACCCAATATAGCATCAAACATCATCTTTCAGGATTGTCTCTTATAAGCATTAAATAAAAATAAGTAAACTCAACAAAAGAATAATTTCCAAGGGTATCTAGAAATGAATTCTTAATGTATTATGTATGCAATTATTTATGTAACTGATAAATTTATTTATCTCAACCACATACTATTACCTCCAACTCAACTTTTACAAAATAGCTAAAATAAAGTTCTATCCACCTAATGTGTTAAAACTGAATTTCACTATTTAAAATATTTTAATTTTCAATTCCAATATTAAAATGTAAGGTGGACAACAAGGATTCTAAAATCAAGTTATCTTTTAAATGAATGTAAACACATATTGACAAATTTCTCAGTTTTCTGGAATTTGTTAAAATCAGCTCTTAGAGTTGTTAACAATGTATCACATCTACCATATGAGAAAGTTTGACAACAAAGTCTAAGTCACTTTAGAAGATAAGCACCTACCTTACCGAATCCCATTTGTTTTCCATCTAGACTATTTCTTGAGTTCACCATATAAACTATCCAACCAGGCTATTCATCTTAACACAGTTATTAGAAAAGTTTCCTAAAAACAAGTACTTCTTTTTCAAACCAAATTTATAAAATTTACTAAAAAAGACAGTTCATTAGCTTACACACAGCAAAGGCTGGGTTCTCATGAGAATCATTCTGCTGTGTAATTAAGTGTTGTAGGAGCTTGCAGACAGACTCAAGAACCACACCATCTGTCTGGGTTGCAAAGCGCGGTTTCACCATGATATCACCAAACAGCAACAAAACATTATTTTCATACGTATCTCAAGTAATTTACAGACAACTAAAGAATTTGTATATTTGGGATCACAACACTTGATTCAATCCATACCCATGATAACACTTTGTATATAAACCAATACTCTTTGAAAAATGTTTTTAGTAACTTAGACTTATATTTCAGAAGGTAAACATTTATGGTCTTCAGTAGCTACAATGTAGATTTATGCTCTGGTATAAATTCTAAATGTTAAACCGTTCAGGTGTTAAATACATCTGTAAAATTTTAAAGTGCCTATTATTTGTTTAGAATAATATCATTTAAGTAAATTTTCCCCAAATATCTACAAATCTAGGATTACAGTGCCACACTTTTTGACAGGATTTCAATTCTCATTTTTTAATGTGAAAAGTTTTTTTAAAGAGAAATTATTATGAATAAAATCATCTATGTAACATGAAAACCATAGGAACAAAGCTGATTGAGAAAACTCTCATGATATTCCTGAATTCAAAAGCAGAAAATAATCCTTGCCACTGCAACTCAATCTAAACAGTACAGGCATGCCTGCCACAGATCAAACATCCTTTGCACCACCTCCTCTAACACTGAATGTTAAGGCAGACCACCGTGAGAAAGTAAAGTCCTAAATACACACATAATTTGCTAATCTTTGCTGCCTCATGTCCAATTCTTTGTGACCCCATGGACTGTACCCCCACAAAGCCCCACAAAGCTCCTCTGTCCATGGGATTCTCCAGGCAAGAATAATGGAGTGGGTGGCCATTTCCTTCTCCAGGGGATCTTCCCAACCCAGGGATCAAACCCAGATCTAACCCAGGCCTCTCGCATTACAGGCAGATTCTTTACCGTCTGAACCACCAGGGAAGCCCACAGTTGACTACATGGGCAGCCTCAAATGAGTAAAGCAACACTAAGTAGACAAAGGTAAATTACTTTGGTCTCACAGGCCAAACTTTCTGTTAAAACCTAAAGAAATTGTCTCAATAGGATATTTTATTTATCCTAAGGCTTTTCTTAACAATTACTTCCATTTAGCCAAAATTGAGGAGGCTGCCGACATGGCTCAGTGTTAAAGAATCTGCCTGCCAATGCAAGAGACATGGGTTCAAACCCTGGGTAAGGAAGATCCCCTGGGGAAGTAAATGGCAACCCACTCCAATATTCTTGCCTAGGAAATCCCATGGACAGAGAAGCCTGGTGGGCTACAGTCCATGGAGTCGCAAAAGAATCAGACACAACTTAGCGACTAAACAACAAGAAGCCAAAAATGAAGCTCAGGAAGATAGCTGACATTTGCTAGACAGACACAGACAGAGCACAACTTACAATTCCATTCCTCCTCTTCTGATAATCTGCCTTGATCCCCAGAGAGCAAAAATGGCACTCCCAATATCTAGTCCAATCAAGGGACCACTAAATCCACCTCCACTGATACTGTACTGAAACAAACACACTGAAGCACCAGACAGAGAACCTGGAAGGCAGTTGTACAAGCAAGGAAGGAGCTCTTAGCATATATGCATTATGTATGCATTCCAATACAGCTGGCCCTTGAACTGCCTGCCTACCCTGCAGAGTGGAAAATTCATGTGTAACTTCACAGTCAGCTCTCCTTATCCATGAACTCAATCCATGGAACAGGTCACATAATACTACAGTATTTATTTACTGAAATACACCTAAATATAAATGGACCCATGCAGTTCAAACCCATGTTGTTCAAGGGTCAACTGTATAGCCAAAAGCAGAGTTCTTCCCAGGACTTTTGCTCAACACCAGTAAAACCCCCATCAGAAGGTACTAAATTACTGACATAAGCAATAATTTACAGCAAAAAGCAGAACCGAGAGAAGAGAAAAGACACTGACCAAAGAAGTATACTTTAAAATAAGACTTTTCAGGACAGCTGACTAAACTGTCTCTAAAAGAAATTCCAAAAGAAAAAGACCAAAAGATACCAGACAATGGCATCAATATCTGATCCATTTCAAAGGAGTCTACTTTGAAGAAAGCTTCTCATTTGGGCAGATGAGTTCTAGTCCCAATGTGACCAGCTCACAATTAGTTTCGTAATTGTGAAATGTACAACCAAAGCAAGTGACATCTGACCTACTTAAAACAACCATTAAAGGAAAATTAAAACAAAAATGGTTGATAGTAACAAGAACATCAAGTAAAATGCAAAATTTTTAACAAAAAAAAATTTTACATGTTTATTCAGGCTCAAGCTCAGTATCTTTTAGTCTTTGAACTTAAAAAGCACTCAAGCTACAACTGAGATTGTCCCACTTCCTTCATACTTATTCATTTCTTATACCCTCACAGCTTTTATTTCTCAGGTGTCTTACTCTTTTCCCAGTGCTAATCCCATCACCTGGGTTCTTAACATCATTTCCAGCCTGACTGTTTCATTGATTATCAACTACTCTTGTATCTTTCATTTTTCTTTCCATCTCTCTACTACAGTTGCTCCTAACCTACAAATACAAATGAGGCTCTGGCCTTCTGAAAAACTGCCTTCATCTACCTTTCAGTCTCTTACCCTTCCCACTCCCATATCACCGCTTGTTTCACAATCAAGTTTCTTCAGCTGCGAAGTGTACCATTTATTCATTTTGCAAGCTGCTGTAATTCAGGTTCTAACCTCAATAAGCATATGTAATTATTTCAACCAAGTATCAAGCTGCCCAAACAGGAAACTTCCTCATCTTCCTCTCCTTAACTCTTTCCTTCAAGGTCCACCACAATTGTCTTTGAAAATTACGATTATTCCTTATTATTTTTATGTCAGATAAAGCAAATTTATATTGTCTACTGAAAACACTTTAACATATATATTCATGACTTGAATGTCTAGGCTTCATGAGAAGTAATTCTAGACCAAAATCTAATTTGTTTTAAATGCACAAAATTTAAAGAATGATAGGTTACACAGCTCAACAATTCCAATTTGTCTATTTAAGAGAGCAATCCTAGAAAGGCTTTTAAACATATTATTAAATGTAATACCATTTAACACACTTGTTTTTCCTCAATTCATTTCTCATAATAGTTTCTATATCATCTTGGATTATCTCCCACTTTTAGTTTCATATCCCATCTGCTCATTTAAGATTCACGTCTGTCCAGTTTCTGAAATATTTGTCACTTTAGTCATTAGCATTTTGAGTAATATAGCACTGTTTTTTAAAGTTCAAAACTGAATTATTTTAGAAAACTGATTATTTTAACATCACCACTTCTTAACCTAAATCAGTCTGCCCACACTTCAAATTTTTCACCTAACAAAAAGCAGACTTCAGTAAGTTTTTGTACTGTTTTTTAAAAGGGAACCAAGACCATAGATTAGAAGTGCTCTCCTATATACCACTTAGGAAATATTCTCAAGAACAGAGAGAGTTGACAACTGAGCTTCCAAATATGCAACCTTTCCATCCCCCTCTAAGAAGCCATATCCATCGATTCCTTCAAGACCCAGTTTAAAATTCCCAAGTTTTTCTGGTTGAGTTACTATGCTATCTGTTCACGTTGCTCTCCCTCTGCACTTACCATATACAATCTTATAGAAACTAAACATCAATAGTATATGCAGGTCTTTATCCTACATATCAAACCCTTCGTTGTTTAGTCGCTAAGCCAGCTGTCTCTGACTCTTTTGCAACCCCATGGACTATAGATCGCCAGGCTCCTCCGTCCATGGGATTTCCAAGGAAAGAAAACTGGAGTGGGTTGCCGTTTCGCTCCAAGGGATCTTCCTCCAGGGGATCTTCAAACTCACATCTCCTGTATTACATGCAGATTCTTTACTACTATTTTACTACTATTCCCTAGGGAAGCTCATTAGCCCTTCTGTAAAACCAAGCCAGACTTCAGGTATTTCTGATGTATGTACATTATTTGAAAATAAATTATATACAGCCTAAATTTCTCAAGCATCTGTAGTTGAGTCGCTTAGTCATGTCCGACTCTTTGCGACATGGACTGCAGCACACCAGGTTTCCCTGTCCTTAACCATTAACATTCAAAAAAATTGTCTAAATACTAATTTATTAGTTACCCCATCCAATCTCACCCCCAATTCCCTTTGCCTTCACTGAGACTCTCATGTGCTTATTTACCATACAACATAGCAAGTAGAAAAGATTGTCTTTAAAAGTGAATGAAGGAAAAAAGAGAAGGGAAAAGCTAAAGCGCAAAGATGACATCACAGAACCTGTTCCTGCTCCCTACATTTTAGGGAGTACATCAGCAAAGAGGAAGCAGCAGCAAATACCCTCAGAAAAGAAAGGGAATATCTGCTTAAATCCTTGGTGCAAAACTGTTCTTCCCATTGGGAAGAGGCCATCCTCACCTCTCCATGCCCTCTTCAAGACCCTCTTTCAGACAGCAATCCTCTCCTACCCTTCAAACATGCCCAGAGTCTGGGTGGGCCTCATTCCCACTGCCTGGAGCTAAGATGGGTTTTAGGGAAGGCCTGCTCTGATGGCCAGCACTATAGTCAGAGGAAAGGTACTCCTAATAACCTAAACTTTCCCATAAAAATGCTCACATAAATAGCATCTGAGTTCTATAATACAAGTAATTAAGTACAGTACAATAGGCTAACCATTATTTGTAGCTACAGAATTAAGGGTAGGTTTTATTTAAAAGCAAACTTACGTACAAATTAACTTTTTCTAATATTTAGAATGCTGGAGACCACTACATGGAAAATTCTACACTTTGGATAAAAACTTAGGACACTGTTCATAATCAACATGACTAAAACTACAGACTGGGGTAGAGGGGCTTTCCTTCCTTCAACAAGGTCTAAATATTTTTAGATGTCGCCACATATTAAATGGAAAATAGAAACTGGCTTGCAGTTGAGGATATACTTTGTTCAAAACAAAGTAAGGGTTATGACATGTGTGTCACACTAAAATGTGATTTAGTCTTTAAAAAGAAAAAGATATTTATTAAGTACTATTTCTGACATTCCCTGAGACAAATCTCAAAATGTTAATAGAACTGCTATTTAAAGTTCAAAGAGCACTCTGGAGCTGCCAAAGAATTAATAGCTTAAACTACCAAATAAGAGTCACAGTTCAATCTCCAGTCTCAGCCAGTCAGAGCTCAGGGTTGGCACAGCAAAATCACCCAGCTTATTAAAGACACACTGTGCAACCTGAGAATCATATACACAAATGAAAAGTTGTGACATCTAAAGATGGCTCATTTATAAAGAAAGACACAAGAACAATTTAATCTTCTGCTCCCCTCAAAAAGCACAAATTCAACATAACTGCCATACTTAAAACAAGTAATTTTGCTGTTCCACTTCCTGATTAACTGTCTAGGGTTACTCTATAACTTGAGTTGTAATTTGCCAGAAGACTCTTCCTATTAAAAAACATTATCTAGTCATCGAAAGTGCTTTCCTTAAAAGATACTCAAAATGATTTCTCACACCTCCTGACGCCCGTATTTCCATCAAGTTTATAGGAGAAAATGAGGCACAGAACCATTATGTGACCAACCAGATATAGTCATTAGTTTAAAAAAAAAAGGGGGGGGGTGTTGAATACCACTCAACTTTCCCTATTACAGGTTTACTACCATTTCACTGGGCTCATAGAAAGTAATCTTGTAACTGAAGATTAAGCAAAAGCCTTCTTACAGGATACTTCTTAGAGAATGAAAATGGAGGAATTTTGGATCAAACCTCAAACAAAATCTCCAACAGGTTCCAAAATCTATTAGATTGCTACCACCTTACACAAAATCTAGATAGGAACCAAATTCCTACTCCTTTGGGGTATAAGCATGCATCTCTTGATCAGCTGGAAATTTTTAAGAAAGATTTCCTAAAACTCATCTAAAATATTACCAAGCAACAGTACATACAGCCTAAACAATGTATGTTCAGAACACAGAGCTGAACAGCTAAATAAACTTCAAAAATAACAACACGTTGTGATCAGGGCCTAAATGGGTAATGAGAACTCCCCTATGAAACAAGGTGGGGAAGAGAATAGTTGTCCAGTTATTCGTTCATTCAACTGAGTTAACCAGCGTTTTAACTATGAAGGGAATGCAAAGATGGCTTAAGACAGGGTCACTGCCCTATAGAAGTTCATATGATTATCAGAGATAGACAGAGGAGGTATATGGAAGGAGCAAGAGTGACAAGTTTGATCTGTGGGAGTCAACGAAATCTTCACAGGGCGATGACATCTGACCTACTTAAAGATGAGGAGGACTGTGCCAAACATATGCATGTGCAGTAAAACTAGGAGCTGGTTCCTGAGTTGGACATATGTATGTTTTCCCTTATTTCTCTTTAGGACATTATTACTCAATCTTGTGAACTGCCAACACAAAATGCTTTTTCACACCTATTTTACTCTTTTGAATACCTTACTTATTAGCTCTCAAATTAAGCACAGATGGACTGTGGGAACTTTATGTGTCATGCAAAAATACTTCCTCAGAAATGTATCGATGGGAGCTAGGGGAAGGATCATGGTTTTCATGCAACTTAATATGTTTTATGTGAACAATCTTTGTAATTTCCACTAGTATTATAAAGAATTCTGTGCACAATTAATGATATATTTTATCTGAAAAAATCATTTCTTCAAATTTAATTTTAATACCAAATGTCTTAAATATATCCAATTAATGTAGTGATTTAATATAAATCAAGACAATTATTACAGTAAAGAGATCTAGTGAAGATTGAGAAAACATGTTTACCTGAAAATTTACCTAATTCTCTTTATCTTCCTTTTCATGTGTTTTTTTCTAAGTTACAAATTTAAACAATGTAAAATAAAGGCATAAGTGAAATTTTAAAAGAATCAACTCAGGATGTTCCTTTAACAGTAATGGAATTTCACTGTACTTGGAAGAAGTACAAAATGCAGAAAGCTGTCAACCAGGGCTCTGTGCTATTTCACAGTAGTAGAAATACGGCTTTAATAAGACTACCACAATTTATCTAGAATGAGAAAATAAACATTCAGAAATATACATAATAAACTATAGAGTATGGAAATGCCAATGGCATAAACATTCTCCCTTGGACACCACTGATTCTTCTAATTCTCATCTAGAAAGAACAACAACAACAACAAAAAAAAAACCCTCATCTTTCTTGACTAGAATCCAAATGTACGCTAAGACATTAGCTTAAAAAAGGAAAACAACTTTATTCCAACAAACATAACTAAAACATGTTAATATAAATGCAAGTAAAACAGGAGTTCCTAAAAGAGAACTATGATAGCCAATTTATGACAAAAGAATCCAATCTATACTACAGATGATTTCAAAAATTAAGTACAAAACAAAGTAGTACGTTGGGGAAGCTGCCTCTGAAATAAACATCAATCACATATTAAAAGCATTTAAAACTATTTTTGTGTAAACTAAAGCAAAGACAGAAAACCATGCTGATGTACATAAGTGACTTTATACTTAACAAAAATTGAGCACACATACATATTTCATTCATGCAAATGAACATGAATTTACAATTCCTCGTTTATGTTAATATTTACCAAGATTAATGGAAAATCATCTCCCCTATGTAATGAAGTGAATTCCCCCAACAGAACAAAGCTAACACCTTCAAATCTTTCGAATAAACAATGAAAGCACATACTATAAAAGGAAATTATCTGAACTGGATAGAAGTTAAATGACTCAAGAGAGAAGGAAAGTCCGAAATTCCAATACACATTACAACCATTGATTCATTAATTCCAATCTCTAAACCAGTCCTATGAAACTAAAATGTGTGCCTGCAAATTTTTTAACTATCCCCCACAGCACATTTTTAGACTACCTACCTAATTACCTCATTTTGCCATGCACTAAATGCAATTTCTTGAAATAGCAATGTTTATACAATGACAAAATAGAAATTCTGGTAGCCACAACACAGTCTGTAAAACAAGTTAGCACATAACACATTTTAAATAAAGGACAATAAAAGAAATGCCACGGAAACTCTTTTTCTCCATTTCTAATAAATGATTGCAATGCACAGCTCAGTAATAACATCTAATATTCAACTGTATTACTAATTCTCATAAACTTTGTCTAATCTCTCACAGTAGCTAACTTCTGTGGAATAAATATATCATCCACTTTCAAAACAACAATAAATCAGTATCTTCTACTACTATTTCAAAGAAGATTATGCTTTTCCTCTACTGAAAACAAATTAAACCATTCAGAAAAATATCTAGTCTGGGAATTCCCAAGAGGTCCAGGGGTTAGGACTCTCTTCCAGTACATGGGTTTGATCCCTGGTCTGGGGACTAAGATCCAAGTGGCCAAAAAGAAAACAATCTAGTCTATCTCTGAATCAAACTTTAAGAAAAAGTTGAATTGTTTATTTCAAAAATCCAGATAAATAATCTTAATACTATTTACACTGAATTTCACCTCAATTTTAAATAACTTAAACATTACTATAGAATATTCCTATCTTTTGCCAATAGATAATACATAGACTATAGTATAAAGTGACTTCCCTGGTGGCTCAGACCCTAAAGCGTCTGCCTACAATGCAGGAGACCTGGGTTCGATCCCTGGGTTGCGAAGACCCCCTGGAGAAGGAAATGGCAACATACTCCAGTATTCTTGCCTGGAAAATTCCATGGACGGAGGAGCCTGGTTGGCTACTGTCCATGGGGTCGCAAAGAGTCGGACACGATTGAGCGACTTCACTTCACTATAGTATAAAGTGGTAACAGAGTATCTTTCTTATTAATCTCAAGAGCAGAGAAGACCTTTGAAAATGTTTGATGAATACAATTAACTCAGAATTAACCAGGCTAAATTAGCCCGAGAACAAAAAAGATGAATCTTTCCATGCCTAATTAATATAATCCACTACTATAACTTATTTTCATTTAAAGAATGCCTTAAAGGTTTTTTCCCCAAATACCTAATACAGTCATGAAAAAAATGACCAAAATATTCCAAAGAAAGTGCTAAACTACATAAGTACCTGGCATAAACTCAACACTCACTGTCCTAAGGCACCCTCTGCCTTTATTCTCACAAAGCAGCCGCAACCTAACTTCCTCTCAATGAACTCTTCAAGCAATAACACAGCAACATATTTTGTAGCATACAAGTCCTGCGTACATTATTTTCTCTTTAAAATTATGAACTCATCACACGTACAAATGGCTCTTTAAAACGGTCCAGTAAACTGCTATGCTATGCCTTAAATTGCTGTCTATTATGTACTTAAAAATATTTACTAGCAATTGGAGGTTAATATGGCAAACACTACCGGGTAAGCAATTATTGCTATTAAAAATATATAAATATCATTAAACAAAATGAACCATCATGAAAAAAAGACGCTTCATGTGTAAATACTAACACTGGAAACTCAGATAAAAAAATACTCTATATAAAGTATTGGCATTTGAGAAAATTAATCATTTCTTCTCCTCATTTTCAATTGATGGTCCTCCCCATCTGGTTCTAACTCAAAAGAATAAATCTCCAAGTTTCTACAACTATCTTCCCTCTCTGCAAAAAAATTAAAATAAATCTCAAGAAAAAAGAAAGCAGGTGAATGAGAGATTACTGTAAAATCTTCAAATATTGAATGAATGGCCCTTAATAGGAATTATGTACTAATGCGTATTTCAATTTAGGAAGGAAGAATTTGATACCATCCCCCAACTACCCCATAGTTAGGAAGATTCTATGCAAATAAAACAACATGAATGTGGGGCATACATAACTAAGAATTAAACTGCCCTGTGTCAAAGAGTATATACTTTTATGAAGTATATACATACTTTATGAAGGACATAAAACCACTTTTCTCCGTATCATCTTGAATAAGAAACAGAAAGAAACAAAAGTAAATATATACTTACATCTGGAAATTATAACATGTCTTTCCACAAGGGTGAGTTGACATCCCATAGGGCATTGGTACACTCTCCAAAAGGGCAGATTTAACACACTTAACTGAATTATAACTGAGTGAATACATAACAAGAGTCTCCCGGAAATGTGATGGACAGCATGAGAAAACAGTTCTGAGTCACAAAGGCACAGTCAGGCATGCATTTAATGTAGTAGCTACAAATCTCACAACTGCAAGAATAACCCATATCATGTATGCACAATGGCATTTTTCACATGTTAGGAAAAGGGGCAGGGTTGACAAAGAATTTAGGAAATATGATGATGCCATGCAGTAGAATATCAGAAGACAAAATAAGTAAAGGACTAACAAAAATCTTTAAGGCACCTGACTGCACAAATCAACTCCTGCTAAGCCAGGTGAACACCTTGAGGTAACAGAAAGTGGGTGGGTCATTAATGTGGTACAGAACTTTATCAGCTCTAGCTTACATTTCAATCCACATTAATAAGAGTATTTAGGTAAATTCTCTATAAGCAATACTTTGCTCAAAAAAACTACAGGTCAAAAAGAAAACTATATGCTAATATTATGTACTAAGAGTTTTTATAATACATGCTTTATTTTGAACAGGTGATGATTTTATCTCCTTTGGAATTAATTATTCTATACAATGTATTTTAGGCAACATATTTTTGATATTCTAGGTTGCTGCTGTATCTGATTTTCAAGAAAATGCTCAATTTGGAGCAAGAAAAATTTACAGTATCAGCAGCTCTTTAACGGATTTGCAATTTAATAACCAGCTATCCAACCTCCATCTATAAGAGAATACAGACATTCCACAATCCTTCAAAAAAAAAAAAAGCATTTCTGCATTTCAAAGTTGCTACCTAAACAATAATTCTGTTTTAAAAAAGTATACTCAAAAATCATTCCTGGTTTAAGCACAAACCTTTAGAAAGTCAGAAAGCACAGAATCCTCTCCTACAAATTGTTTCTCCAAAACAATATTAAACATCTTTAGAAACATTATCATTCTTAAGCTTTTAAAAAAAAAAAGGATAAAAAAAGAAATGATATATACTGAAGACTGGCTACACACGTATTTTCATTCCTACATGAAAGGTACTGTATACAAAATAGCCACATATATACAAGCCATTATCAGTCAGCATGATATATGGTAATTTGGGGGAATCTCTCCTCAGTGATCTACTTGGTTATTTTAATTTCCTGATAAAGTGTCAACGCAGTCAACAGTCACCAAACAAAAACCATTTAAATACCCCTTAGTCAATGTTTGCTATCCTATGGAAGTCCCTGAGAATCTGAGTGATACTAAATGAGAGACTGAGAGAAGAAAGAGGAGGCAAGAGGAAGTTATCACAGGACTGAAAGGGAGAACCACAACTTGTAACTTGATTAAGTATCCGAATAAAAATGTTGGGAGGAAAAAAACTGACCTGCTATTACTACAGTAAAAGCACAGATACTATGTCACTCGGTCTCAGTAGGTAAAAATCGCTTGTCTTCATTTTTTAAAATCTGCATAATGAAATATATTTAATAAAGCTTCCATTTGAAAAGTTGGCAAGAATTTGTATTTCTCCACTAGTCTCAAAGGAAAAAAAAAAAGCATCTATGCTACCCATAATTAAATGTAACTAATTACAATTTGAACACTAAATTATGTATCCAGTGTAAACAAAGATTAAGAGGAAATAAAGCTCTATGTACAGCAGAGGTTACCGAAAACAATTTCCAAAATGCATGTTCTCTAAAAGCAGTCCCCCAAAAAGGGTACACCACTTAAACAAAGTTGAGTTTTTTTAAAGTCTAAATTAAACCGTTCAGCCAATTTTCCAATTATATTCCACGCTTGAAACATAATTGCCTTACATCTGTTTACAAATCTTTGCTCAATATTTAAACAAATTCGTAGTCTCCCGGGCACATAGCTATACATACAGTTACTCATGCACAAAGCACATATTTAAAGACCACGCACTGCAATTATTAGTCTAAACGCCAGGTTTAACAACGTGAATGTTTTCAGAGCTAGGTAATACGACCCAATAAAAAAAAGCAAAGATGGCATTTACCACCAAATGTCACTGCCACCGCCAGGAAAGAGTTTCTGGAACCCTATACATTTTTAATTTCGATGAATCTAGACGCCATCGTCGGATGCCAGGCTTCCAGGAGAACAATTGACACCCTAACTGCTTCAAGATTAAGGCAGGCGATTCAAATCCGAAGGAAAAGTTGTCAATTATCAGAGAGAGAGCGCGAGAGAGGCGAAGGCAGATAAAAGCGATGTTATCAAACCGCCCAGCTTGTTGCTTTGTGTGTGTGTGTGTGTGTGTGTGGATTCGTTGTGAGCAGAGAGAAAACAGTTTTTAAAAGACACAGGAGGAGAGAAAGAAAAAAAAGCTTTCTCCACCTTCCGTCGGCTCGGTGCAATGGCTTTAAGGCTCTCCAGTGTAGTAAGCCCCGAGAGGCAGGCGGCTGTCGATGTTTACAATCGCCGGAGCTTCGGGTGCAAGAGTCCTTTACTGACACAATCGCATTCAATCAACTGTTTTCGGGCGAAATTGCAGGTGTCATTATGGAATTTTTTAAAAAATTCAAAAGGCGGGCGGGCGGGCAGCCGATCCGACACAAGGGGGGAAAAAAGCTGCTTATCGCAGGCGCGGGCAACACAAGGCAAAAGCCTTCCACATTTAAGGGGGGAAAAGAGGGGGAAAGGGAGGGGAAGGGGAGTGCGACTGCAACAGCGGGTGGGCGTTCGAAGTGCGACCCAGAATCCGCAGCTTTGAGACTTCCACATGCAAATTCCACGCCGAGCGCCGCGCTCACAAATGATTTTTAAAGAGCCAAATAAACACTGGATGGGATCCAAGGCGAGGGAGAGACGATCCAAAAGGGGGAGAATCGGCAAGAGGCGAACGGCGGGGAGAGGCGAGGGAGGGGCGAAGTCCCGGCGGCGGGAGGAGAAAGTTGGTCGGCGGCGGAGGTCGACCCCCCCCCCTCCACGGCACAGCCCCCTCCCCGCAGCCCAGCTACTCACCAGCGAGAAGAGGTTGGAGTGACAATCCTCCAGGCTCGCCCCGTTCGCCACCCAGTTCGCTGCCGCAGTCATGATCCTCCGCG